>NC_069716.1:22473390-22798182 GCF_027358585.1 Pangasianodon hypophthalmus
ATGTCAAGGACGGGTTGCCCATGAATAGGGTTCGGGAATTGGAAAACAGGATTTTTTTTTGCATGGTAACAGTTCCCATGGCCTGGAGGGAAAGGATCAGAGGAGTATAATCACTGGAGTTCCCCCGCTTGATCTACTTTGAGAGGCCCTAACCAGCCAACCCTGGAGTAATTTCGTCTTTTTTTTTTTGTATAAGAGAAACCACAAATACTTGTCTAATATCATCAGAACATCTACTCTCAGTCTGGCCACGGAGAGTTATGAGGCTTAAGGGAGAAATGGGGGGATCACAGGATGTCTAGGATGAGGCGAGTTCCAGAAGAAGGAAAGATAAGGTGTATCTAAACCATATGCCACAGAGGCCATGATTACCACCTCATATGTCCATTACTGAGAGCAGGCCATGATAGTGACCAAAGATAGTGAGAAAGACTGCTGGTTTTGAATATAAGAAAAGCGATTACATGATCAGTTGAGTATGAAATTGTGCAGTACTGATATACATGTTGCTTCATACAAATGGTTTTTAAAAAATGTAAAGAGCTAAAGAATGTCAACATTTCAGGAGTGAAAAATGCTCAGCTTGGCAGTTAGTCCAGTTTAATTTGTGCATAAAATCAAGCGCTGCTTCTGCTCTCCCATGTCAGAATAACATTGAGACTGCATGCCAATAGGCTGTGTGTGTGTGTGTGTGTGAGGCATGGCTGTAGAGCAGACACCCGGATTGGTGTGCAGGCCCTGAACCAGGCGGACATTTCCCCGCTTCATTTAACTCCATTATGAAAGCATGAATTGCTACAAATTCTCGATTTTGACAGAGCCCCCAACTGAGGCCCCTGAATGCAACAGCAGCCCCCTAACACACACACACACACACACACACACACACACACACACACACACACTGGTGCAAGCGAATGTGTGAAAATGTTCCCAAAACAGATGTCTGTTGCCCCTCCTCTTCACACCCTCAGGGCAAGAGAGGGAGTGGACCCCCGGACTCCGCCCCTCCCATTCCAACTCCCACTCTGCTCTCCATCAGGTGCATTCTACTGTGATATTGTTTTTAAAAGAAGGCTGCAGCCCCTCAAACCCTTTCTCTCTTTCTTTCGCTTTCACACACACACACACACACACACAAAGCCAAATCCTGCTTTCTCCCAGTATAGCAGTCAGGTCAGGATATGGATATAGTTCTGTTTCTGAAACCTCTTTCCGCTTTCCGCTCATGCTAATGCACATGCTGTAGTTAAAGTCCTGATCTATTGCAGTGGGATGGCCAGAGACCCGCATTTACCATCTCCTGGCTTACTAAGCCCTCGCTGTACTGTTGTGCCAAATAAAACCATCTCTATTCATAGGCAGCAGTTAAATGTGTTTTTGTCGCTGAGTGTTTTGGCCTGCTGCTCTCTCCCTCTCGCTGGGACTCTCTGGAGAGAGGCACGCATTCATTTGCTCATTAAGGCTGCAGCTTTCCTCTCTGTTCCTTTTTTCCTCCCGCTCTCATTCAGCACAGCTCAGCACTGGGGTGTGGCTGCTCTCTCCCCCCGCTGCACATTCTGAAAAAGCAAGTGCCTCTAGTGTGTGTGTGTGTGTGTGTGTGTGTGCACATTTCAAATGAGAACTGGCCAGTGAGGCTCCAGGAGAATCTAACAACAAATGAAAAAAACAAAACAAAAAAAAACAGAAACCCCAAAGTCTGCTAGGCGAGAAGCTTATTCAAAGTGTACGACGCTGAATTGAGAGAAGTCAGAATAAAGAGAGAGAAAAGTGGGAGAGAGGAATTTGTCCTCTCCACCCCATCAGGCCCCTGTGCTCCTTTGCTGTGTCCTTAAAATGCAGACAGGGCTCTCTGCCTTTCTCCCAAACATAAAGGGCCTGCAAGTAAAAAGCACCCCAACACGACGCGACTGAAGAAAAGGGGGTGGTGAATGCTTTGGCAGCGTGTAGTGGAGCAGGGACACAGAGAGGCTGAGCAGTAAAGGGTGAGGAGTTGGATAATGAGGGCACCAGGCAGGCTGCTGTGGCCGGGGCCTCCCCCTGTGCTGAGCTCTTTCTGTCCACCATTCGGCCTCGACCGGCCTGGTGTAATTGCCTCATAAATGCCACTTGTCCATCATTCTGAGTGATGTCTGCTGATGACCCGTCACCAGCCCTGCTCAACAATTACAGCAGAACAGATCCAGAGAAGGCCAGTGTGTGATTATGCATGGGTTGTTTGTTCTAGATACAACACTAATTTCTAACTTTGTATAGTACGTCTTTATATAGTTACTAACTTCACAATGGAACCATATGATCACGTGACAAATGCTTCTTCCGACATTCCATACTTTCTAATACATTTTAGTTTATTGGTTAATTCAGATTTAATAATTAATTTAATTTAAATACTGCAGTGAACTGCAATTCATTCTTTTTTGATTTGGTAAGGAGAAAAACACAATACACTTAGCAAGTAGTTAAATATAATCTAAAATCTTCTTAGTTTCTTTTTATGTGATTCATTTAAAAATACTACTTCTACTACTACAACTAATAATATTTTCAAAAATATCATTTACATAGCACCTCTTACACATTTAAAATACATGTGCTTTACAGCGTGAAGTGAAAAACAGAAAAAGAAACTAAAGGTAATCAAAAATAAAACAGTAAACTACTCAAATAAAAATAAATAAATGTGATAAAGAAAAAAAATAACAAAATATAAAAATATAATAAGTATGTAAAATAATAGAATAAACATACGATCATTAAAAAATGAAAAGTATTTAAATGCTAAACTGAAAAAATATGTTTTTAACTCAGTGACTGATGCTCCAGATCGTTAGTGAATTAAAACAAAAAACTGCTTCACCGCTCTTTTTAAGTGTCATAAGCGGAATATGGATAATTCTAGCACTCGGTGATCTTACGACATGATTTGGAACACAGTTTATCAGGTAATTCAATATTATATTATACAATATTATATGTAATTGACATAATATTTCATCAGAATGCAATGACTTGTCCCCAGCAATGACTACATCTCCATGCATGCACAGGTAATTAATATTGCACAGAGAAATAATATTAACCAATATTATGATGTCATTTTTCACAATCAAATCAGATGCAGATGATCAAACCAGTTCAAGGCATTTATTATTTTACGCAGAATCATCTGCTTTATTTGGAAACGTGTCACATTATATAAGGTAAATGTGTAACACTGCCTATAAAGTCACTGGAACATTTCTGTTAAGCAACTGGAAAATATGGATGCTGAGGTTAAGCTAGCTGAAGGGTGAGTAATCATTTAACTAACCAGCACATATTTGTCTTTTATATGAACAATAAGAGGCATGGTGCCATTGGAAACAAGACAAAACTGTCAGGAATATCAACATTTCTCTCAGATGTGTTGATAAACGGCTAAGAAAAGATCTGGTCTGACTACGATTACACTGCAATGACACTTGGCATCAACCACAAATCAAATTTCCCTGAGAAACGCCATTTTCAGAGATGCCAGCACATGCCACAGCTCACGAATTCTGAGCTTCAGATTAAGTAGCTTGAAAAAAAAACAAACAAAAAAAAACATCATGATTAGATTCTTAAATGAGTTATTATACATTTTTTTTAGTAAAGTGTCCTAAAAATCTGTGACTGACAGATTCCTAAGTGTATGACTGCCTTTTTAATGCTCAAAAACCTGTTATGGTTTGCTTAAAGAAACACACACACACACACACACACACACACACACACACACACACACACACAGTTGCTTCTACAAGGTTAAAATTCACATTAACATCCTCATTCTTGTTCTTCCAGGTTACAGCCTGGGAAATAAGATTAAAAAAAAAAATAATAAAAAATACACGCAGTCGAAGGTAAACCTATTAGTGCAACAAATATATCTCTTTGGCTGCCCCCTGGGAAGCAAGTGTCTTGGATGTCAGGCCCTTACAAAGCCGAGGTGTTTGATACAGCGGGAGGCAGAGAAACGGAGCAGGCAGCCTCTATTATAATGACAAACCCCCTGCAGCAGGCCGGGGGATTCATTTTCCAGCCACAACAAAAGGTACGCTGAGAACAGCACCAGGACCTACCAAAAGCAGGGCCCTTTTCAGCTCGGCTACAGTTTAAAAGAAGGCTTGAAGCTTGAAAAGAGGCCAGAAATATGCAGTTTCTTTGAGGCGGAAAATTTATGTGGTTGTTGCAGTTGCACAACTTGGGGAAAAAAAAAAGACGAAAGACAGACAAAGAAATGCTAGATTGATGAGAAAGTGTGTAATGTGACCATTCTGTGTTCAAAGACCTCCAGCTAATACAAAGACTTGAGCAGTGTCCTACAAGTTACAGTATGTAAGGAACAGAACGTGAAAGGGCATGCTCTTATTGGAAAATAATCAACAACGGAGTGCTGTGGTACAGATACAAGAATTCGACTGTGCTGTGGTGTAATAAACTATAACACAAGTGTTTAACTGGTATCTATGATAAAATATTTAACAAAGAGTGAGGTATTAAAAAGAACTCTGTCTCTATAACATGTTCATATGCGTGCGGTCTCCACATACGAAGAACAAGACAGTCCCCCAAATGACCATGATAATTACAACTCCATGATCTAATACACATCAAAAGGAGACACAGGCAAGATGTAAGATGAAAAGATAAAAACACTCTCAGTCAATCTTTCCACAAAAATGTAATCAGCAGTTATCTAAAACGGATTCTTTTCTGAGCTCATGCTTTCAGGATCCAAGGCAGCTGTATCACGAAGAGGCAGGAATCTGCAGGACCTTTCAGGGCTTTACCAACACACATAAAACAAAATGAGAGCAAGGCAGAAAGTTCACAGGTCAAGTGGCACAGAAGAGCAAGACAGCTGGAAAAAAAAGATGGCTTGTTTAAATGCTCACGTTTCTCTCTGGAGCAAAATGTGGCATAGTGTCATCTTTTGTCTGAGACAACTGATAGAAGATCAAAATGTGATGTTTGGCCTGTCCTGGAATCTGCACAGATTGTAGCTGCTCTGCCCCTGTCTGCTTAGCATTAGCCAGCTAGCCTCAGAAGACAACTCTTGGCAGCACTGTTATACTAACAAGATTTAATGGGTGATTGTCAGAGGTGCTGAACTATTAACATGGCTTGCTAAGCTCACAGATAATGTAGGTAACTAGTGGACTGAATTTGGGTGGCAGCGAGACTGTCTCTGTTTTGAAGTTTGGGATTTCAAAAAATAACAAAAATATAATATTTTTGTTATTTTTTTTAAATATAAGAGACAAGTATACCTGTAGCTGGTCCAAACTGCACTGCAAATCAACTGTCAGTTAATACAATTGACTAACTTTTTAATATACATTTTTATGCTGGCATTCTGTGTGGATTTTATTTTTTCTGCATGGAAGCATCATCAGAATGCATGTAGCTGATAGCGAACAGTGCTGCATGCCCAGAGTGGCATCAGTTTCCATATAACTGAGCCCCTATACTGCCACGTGTAGTCCTTGGTCTGGCATGTATACATGTACATGGATGGCAAGATCAAGAAAAACATCTGAAAAGAACTTAAGGATTCAGCTGAGCTTGATCCAGCAACACCAGCTTAAACTACTTTCACATCTTACATGTGCTTCACCTTGAGGCTTGACTCTATTGAAAGCCAGGGTGTGCAGATCAAACTGCCCCAACACTCAGGCTGATAAACCTGCTGCTGATAGCATCTCTTTCACTTGTCAAGTCGCTCTTGGTTGAGCCTCTGAAGCCACTATCAGCACTGGCTCTGCAGAGTGTCAATTGCCATCAAAGATGGATAACCCGTGGGCTTGACACCCAGGAAAAGCCGCATTCCTGCCAATCCGCTGCTTCTTGTGCGAACTGGCAGGCACGCAGTACCGATAAGTTCTTTTAGGGCCTTTTATCCCCTGATAAATGACATAAAAGAGACATTACCGGCTAATATGCCAAACTGTTTCTGCCTTTATAAGCAATGCAGGAAAACTAGAAGAGCATGACGGGGTGTAAAATGTATTCATTTTATTCAGAAAAGCAACCAATTTGTCATAACATTACATGCAGCAGTTTTGTGGCCTGAATTCACAGTTCTAGTCAACTTCTTACCTCAATAATATACAGAACGATGTTTTTGTAGAAGCAGTACAGGATGCACTTAGCAACTCGATTGTAGTTCCAGGCGCCATGGACCAGCAAGAGGTTCTTCAAATACTTGAACTGTGAGATAAGAGAGACACATGGAGAGAGAGTGAGAAAAAGAAAGAGAGAGTAAATGTGATTGCGGAGTGGAATCATATGACAGTACACTTTGCATAGGTCTGCAATGATCCATTGTACATAATTACTACAGCTAATCTGTTACGACAGGGGGGAGTTGTTTTAAGTTATAAATTTTGAAATTAGGAAATAATCTTATCTGTGTTTGTTTGCAGGAAGCCAAGAAATACACGAGAGAACAGCACAAAGCCTTCTACAGACATTCCAGCGCTCTTCATTCCCTGAGAGATTCGCTCAGGCTACATTTAGGAAGAGGTGTTGAAAAGCAGTGAAAAAGAAAAAAGGCTTTACTGCTCTCTTGGGGTGAAACTGGACAGTGATGGGGTGCTGATGATTCCTGTGTTTGAGGCAAGCTGTTTACTTCCTATGTTTTCTTAAAAATCTTCTGATAGCTAAATGGAGCCTGTGCAATATCCTCTCCAGGCACAATTAATGAGGCGTGTGACCAGATCAGTGATCTACTAGTTGTTAGTCATTGGATAATTGGATGTGAAATTAGGGAAGGCGCTCCATCTCTCTGTCTTTAATCTAATACAATTTAAAAATCAAATCAAAGCAGATTGGCTGCATTAAACAAAGAGAGGGCCAGTTGGATAGGGGCTCGAGGGGAAAAAAGAAAACTGTTTGGGGTGAAGGAGCTGGCCAACTTCTGGAGCTCTTGGAGAAGGGATGATGACAGACACAGAGCAGTGTAGTATGACTGCATA
This sequence comes from Pangasianodon hypophthalmus, assembly GCF_027358585.1. Classification (NCBI taxonomy): domain Eukaryota; kingdom Metazoa; phylum Chordata; class Actinopteri; order Siluriformes; family Pangasiidae; genus Pangasianodon; species Pangasianodon hypophthalmus. The sequence continues at coordinate 22,480,395 of NC_069716.1, forward strand.
GCCTTGAGCTTAAATTCTGCTGTTTTCTGTAAAGCTAAAGATGAGGGCTGAAGTAGGACTTTCCATCGCTTTTAGAGCTCATTTCAGAACTAGCTCCCCTGCATTCAAATGTAAGTATTGACTACTTCAGAGCATATACCAGCATCACTGCTGTCAGAACGCTCTAAATGGTCAAAGTTCAGAAATATCTCACACAACATACTTAATGCAGAAATGTATGTTTGCTGTATTTTTCTAAGTCATATGATCTTTTAATATACATTTCTTTCCTCTTTATAAACAGTCCCAGCACAACTCTCCAGACTGGAAACATGAGGAGGAAGGCCGACCATTCATTTAAAATGACCCAGGTACTAGATACCTACACTATACTAGCTACTGAAATTGGAACCTTTCTACAGGCATCCAAAAAATGAGTCTCCTGAGCAAAATTAGAATAAAAAGTGAAAAATTGGGGTTAAAACAATAGAACTCGCTGAGAATGAGTTAACGCTGAGGAATCCTACACAGCATGTAAAGGTAGTTTGACGGTTACTTTTGGCCACCACTCTGTTCTCACCACAAGTTCTGTAATCCAGCTTCATTCTTTAACATAATATAGATCCATAAAACCTCCATGAGGGCTGTGATGGCATGTAGCAAAGGCAGGACCCTCAAAGAGTAATATGATGCGCAGACTTCGTGAACAGAACCTTTAGCAGGGCAAGTGGTGTTATGTTATGACATACATCACTGGAGTAAGTGCATGAAATATGAAATAAATAATAGTCTTGACAGATAGCTACCCTTGACACATGAGATGCTGTACTTCTGTTACAAGCGCAGTGCTGCTTGGGCAATATCAAACTGGTACCGGGTGCTATAACACAGGGTGATTAATTAGGTTTACATAAGAGCAAAGTGATCCGTTTCACAGACAGTGGAGATTTGGATAACGTTATTACTGCTGCCGTGTAAACTGACCTGCCTGACCTCTTATATCCTCCTAGATTCTGCCCACCTGTTCACCTCTGACTGCACATTTTAACCTTTGACCCAAATCATGACTCTGCTCTCAGTCAGTAAGTATAATAGCGTAATATATTAAGAGTAGATATCTCAAAATAGTTTTAATGTTTAATGCCTTTTGATATTATATAGTACCTATCAAAGTGGACACAAGCCAGGTCCGAGTTTGCAATTGCACATGAAAATTAGTCGTAAAAAAAAAGATTTTCGTCGTTGAATTCGGTGGTCTTGGAGTGCAAAACTACGCTCCTAGAATTGTGTAATACTCACAGGACAATGACAAATGTTTATGTTTCAGCAAGCGATCATTTAAAATACTGACTTGCACACATTAAGTAATATAACATTACCAGCCTGTATGCCTGATCCCTCGCACAGTGAGCTGCAAAGCTACCATGCATGCTAATGGACAGAAGAAATATCCTTATTACTTCAAGCTCACTTTGAAGAAAAAACGGACTGCAGTAATTTTCTTTAATCTGATAACTATCATTAGAGGATGTTCACTGAATAACCTGACATGGAGAACACCTTATCACCCAGTTACTTACAGAAATTGGCCAAGATTTTATTGGGATCATCTCTTACAGTGAGACAAGGTTGTAATCTTACCGTGTAAAACAGGCTTTAGTCTTTAGACTGGCAGTCAATAATTCTCCCTATAGTAGAATTTTGGTTAGACTCCAAGCAATGGGCTCATACTCTAAAAACAGGACATTTTATAAGGAATAGGTATAAGTGAATTATGAAATGTTTGTGAGAAGGCCCTCATCCTGATTACTCTAATTAATCACCTGTATCACATATTTGCTTTACTTAAATGTTGTATCTTTAGGCTTATTATTTGACTGGTGCTTCTGTCTTTAAAAAAAAAAGAAAAAAAAAAGCCTAATTTAGGATCCCATTAGGACCTGAAAGCTGTCAGTTCTTATACAAGTCTTTATTTTGTCTTTTTTGTATCTTTTTGTTTTGTCTGTGGCACTCAAACTGACTAAAATCAATATAAACCATTCATTAGGTGTTAGATACTTCTACTTAATAAACTACGGACTGTGTAATGTTCCATGAAGAAAAGGGAATTATCTCAACTACTCCACCCAGCTTTCCTTCGGAAGCAGATTATTTGCAGCCACTCCCTCACATTATGTTCCCTCCCTCACCAGGATGTTTAAAGTCTGGTCTTGGTAATACTCTTGGTAAGTGTCTCTCACCTGTGCAATAGAATAATCAGAAGAGTTGGCAGCTTGTAGTCCCTCGTTGCCAGAGATGCCAACGCCGACGTGAGCGCTCTGGATCATGCCTACATCGTTGGCACCATCGCCGATGGCTAGAGTGATGACCTTCACCTGTTTCTTCACCATCTCCACCACCTCCGACTTCTGCAGAGGCGACACCCTGCACACAGGCATATCACACAGTCAACCCCAACCAGTCACATGACAATTTTTCATACATTCAGTGTTAAACATGTGGAATATCACATATTCGTTTGCTTTTCAACTGATGATTACAAAATAGTGAAACCCTGAAGTCCGCGAATCCGATCTTATTTGTAAAAATGTTAACATCAAATGTGGGTTGAGAAGCATAATCATCTATTTTACAAGCATGGGATCATCAAATGGCAGTGAATGAGTTTTCTCTGGCCACAACATGTCCTTTGACACATTTCTCCTGTAGCATTAAAATTATATCGAATCTGAATTCAGTACTGTAAAATAGTGAATATTATCTTACCATCAAGACCTGCTTAACCCTTGTGTGGTCTTAACATTACGTCTACTCCCTTTGTCCTAAGGGTCAAAAATGACCCGCCTTCACTAACCCCTTAAAATAAATTTAAATTGAATTTTAAACCCCAAATCTATTTTTCATGAAGAAACAATCTGTCATTCATCAGAATCTTTGTGAATATCTGGGTTTTCCTCCTTCACAGTGCAGAAAGACTGCATTTAAGCAGTGGACACCACTCTTTTTCTCGGCTGGTAAACATAGTGGCGGGTCATTTTTGATCCCTAAGACAACACAAGGGTTAAATAAATAACTACATGTAGGTGATACTCGTGCTTTACTGTAACATGTGTATCTGTGTGTGCAGGGCAAAAACATACATATAGAAACAGCCAGAAACACCAAAAACATCCAAAAGCAAGGAGCTAAGTAAGAAGGAGTTGGTACTGAAGAGAAGAGACACATCTCAGTCACTTCAGTTTTATATGAGATCCATCTCAGTCTGAAGTTTTGTGCATTGCTGGCTTCTTAAAAAATAAATTCTACACAAGAGTGGGGATTACTTTTAATTTTACTTGAGTAACTATATAGAGACTGAGATGTACATTTCCCTGTTGCATTCCGCTCTGTTTTTCCACCATATTTTTTTCTGTCTCAGTATCAAATGATGTGCACTACATGTGGTATACTACATAGAGTGTACAAGGCAATTACGTTATACCATAAGTAGAGCACGAAACGTAGGTCTAATATAGCTTTTAAAATGAAAACTATCAACCAATGTGAAACTATAATCTTCCACTGAAGGTTAGTAGCCATTATAAATCCATTATTATTTTCATTGTAATTTGCACTGTTAATTTCTGTGATGTAACGCAGTGGGTGATTGGATAAGAGTGGCAAAGATGTATGGGTATGAATAAGGGGATGTGTGTGTGTGTGTGAGGTGTTGAGGTTTTTAGTTTGGTCTGTTGGGTCTGGCTCAAACAACATCTGCTCTGTAAGAATTTAGCCACAGGTCAAATCTAATTGATGACTCCTGGTATAAACCAATGTCACCTAAAAGCAGCCATACCAGTGAGTTTCAGCTCAGCACAGTGACTGGCTTGCCATCGTATTCTATTAAGATATAATAAGATATCAAATATCTTTCCAGTATTCAGGTAAGGTATTACATCATACTAAAAATAATTAAAGACAGATTATTATGGCATGACAACAGCCAACATTTATAAATTCTTTAATAAATGTTTGGGCCCAGCAGGAGGTTTGGCTTGTATTTCAGGTTCAGTGAGAGGTTGAACAGAAGCCGTAGATGTTCAGACATCCCCTGACTTTAAAAGCACTCCGGATCACTAGCAGAACATGTGCCTTTAGTTTCCGGGGATGAGGTGCTAGTGAAATGGAGATGAGGGGTTGATCTCGAGCCTCTTACAGGGTCAAAAACCAGGAAGACTGAGATTAGATATACAGTACACACAAGTGGTGAGGGACATGGACTGCCTACACATGCTGTTCTTCACAGGGGAACTCTCAGTGCTACTTCTCTCCTGCCAACTGCCATCTATACTCATTAACAGTTAAGCTCTGATCCTGAGGGAATATATATACCTGTGGTCTGTCCTAGTGCTGCAGTCTAGTCTGAAGTAGAGGAAGTACTGTGGTGAAATTCATTGTGAGCAGGCACTACACAAACAGCCTGGTAAAGAAGTGATTATACTGCATATGTTTGCATTTGCCCTAGACTACACTTCTGGTTTGTTTTCTCCTTCAACTACAGCAAAAAAATAAAACTTTTGGCAAGAGGCAACTAGAATGCTCCTTTTCCGTTGGCCACTGGTTCAGAACCAAAGGTTCCAGTTGTATAATTTTTGGTAAGCGCTCAAGATTGGTACCAACCAGAATTAAAAGTTTTATTTTTTTTTACTTGGTGGTAGCAGAAAGTTTACTGCCGACAACACTGAATAATAAAAACACATCAAATACTCTGGTTATAAAAAAAAAAAAAAAAAAAAACACTCACACAGGACCTACTACTATTTATACTCGTTATTTAACGAAGAAAAAAAGTATAACTGTTGATATTGTGAGGTTTTCTCAAAGATGTTTTTGGAAGGAGTCTCCAGTGTTAGCCCTTTATAACAGTCAGAGTTTCTCAGTAAAAGCAAACATTAAATATATAACTATAATCTGATAAAATGTATTATGTGTCATTCTTTGCTAAATAAAAATCCAAAACACTGGCAAACTGCTGTGGTGTAAGACGAATAAAACATTTAGTGCTGGCTGCACCACGCTACTCCATCGTTTATTATTTTCCTATAACAGAACACCAGTTGTCTTTTATTCCTTATGCATGACATCAGGGACTTTTATGGAACGCTGGTGATCACTTGTTACAAAATCAGCAAATTCTCATCAGGTAATAAAGCAGTTTTCCGACCTAAAATGTCCACAGGAGACCTACTGCACACAAGTCACTCTACTCAACTCTGCTTATACAGGACCAGGAATGACATCACATAATATTGAGGATTAAGGGGAGCCCTTATGAGTCAGGCCAACTGATGTCCTGGGGCTGTGTGAGTGTGTGTGTAGGGTGAGTAAAAGCAGATCAGAATAATTACATCATAGACCACATAATGGTAGTGGCACCTGTGGTCTGTATGTTGTTGCTGGAGAATGACACTGATTTTGAGCAGAACCTCAGATCAGTTACCCGAGAGCTTCCCGCTCAGTTACTGACTTGGCTCACACACACACACACACCCCAAATCTACAATCGATATCTTTCTACTTCTTGAGTTAAGCTATGGTTGTAAAAATATTACTCATTGCCAAACTGCTGCTTTAATAGTTTGTGTAGTTCTGAAGTTTTACTGTGAAGGTTGTGACCTGGACTGGGGGCGATCTGTTCTTTAAACAGCGGGTGACATTTCCCTCTAATTGTCTGCCAATTACTTGTTTTTTCAGACTGGAGTAATGGGAGCTGATGTAGTCATTTTTCTGGAGTCGGCTCCCACCTCAATCCCGGCCTGTGATATACACACCAGGTACTATTTCTTGGGTGTAAAGCTGAAAGTGTGTTTTGTCAAAGAAAAAGTATTTGTTACTCTGTGCTGTTACAGAGTGCAGATTCAGACCATTTGTGTGAGATTCAAGAGTGGATCTTGCTGTTGAAACAAAGCACGAATGGAGAGAGAAATTCCTGAGCTCTTAACTGCGAGTGTGGTTAAGTGCCAGCTCTCTGGTTCAGTCATACAGAGCAGATATTTTAAATGCCACAGTGCATTATGAGAATTATGACTGAAGCTGGTTTCAGGGTGATTCCTCAGTCACTGTATCCTGATCCTTGCTTAGCACTCACCACCATACTTACTGTACATACATTATGTTGGTTACGTAGTGCAGAGACTGACAGACCTGCAGCATATGACCGCCTTGCAGGACAGCGCCAGGTCCAGGAAGTACTGGCGCACTCCAAAGGTGAGTGCGTACTTCAATGTCTTCCCATCAATGATCAGTGCGCAGTCGTTTTCCTTATGCAGAGCATCTCCCAGCATGCTGCAGTGGTGGCTCAGAGTCTCCCTTGTCCCCTGCACGCAAAAACAAATTCACAGTTTTATCACAATTAGATACGGCTATATAGAGGAGGAAAATGTTATTGTGAGTATAGTATTAGTATTATAGTTACAATAATTTAGTATTATAAGGTTCTATCAGGGTGATGAACCAAAGTTTTGACTTTCCAGCTAGCAAAATTCTTACATAAGATAAGATAATCCTTTATAAGATAAGATAAGATAAGATAAGATAAGATAATCCTTTATTCGTCCCCCACTGTTTGCATTGTTACAGCAGCAAAGGATAGGAGACACAATACGTACAATAGTAATTATATACAATCTGATTATAAAAGATAGAGTAGCTGTCAAGATATAAAGATAATATATATATATATATATATATATATATATATATATATACACATACATACACACACACACACACACACACACACACACACACACAAATATATATAATTATAATTACAGCACAACAAGGCATTTCAGTTTGCATGATCAAAATTACTGTATAAAAATATAAAGTGGATTTCTGAACAGTGGCCAAACACAGAGAGAACCTTATTACTCTGTACACTCAAATACTGTTTAATACATTTCTACTTGTCTTTAAATAGTTAACCCCCAGTCTCCATAAATGACCGATAATATAACACAGCCTAGACAGACAATTTAAGACTACTCATACCACTTTAGGATCATATATCATCTTCAACAAGTTTCATTATTCTGAGCAATGAAAAAAAATGATATCTTAGCAAGTAAAAGTATCTTCAGAGCAAACTGAACTAATATTTCACTTTATTAGGTTGCTTTTAAACAATTATTAAGCCTATTTGTAGATATTTTACTTGAAAATTGTCATTCTATTAACAGATAATTTTGCTTATTTAAGCGACTTATCTGCCAATAGAACAACAGAACAATGCCAGACGATTTTAAGCTTGAAATTAGTAACTATGTCCAGGTTTATGGTCTTACATTTGTTATATAATAATCTCATAATGAGAAACTTTTCCTTTATTCAAGATATCTTCACTTGGTACGATATCATTTTCTGCAGTGAAGGTATTCTCCAAAATTAAAAAAAAAAGAGCAAGATACTTCACTTCTGAAATCTGAAGCTGTTCCTACACAAGCTATTTTAGATTAAGATTGATCTTTGTCCCAGTTCTGTTTATTAAACTGAACATGTAGCTAACTAATGTCTATAATAAGTAATGTTTATGTTATCTGATGTAAACTGCAATATTAGTTTTCCACTGTGCGTGCTGGAATGTTACACATCCTAAAGCCCAAGACCCATCCTGTTTACACGTCCTTTTAATTCAACTAATCGATCTTAAATATATCAACATGCTTCAAGTTATATAGCATATAAATTCAACATGGGTGCTGATTGGCCACGGCCATCTTTGTTGAGTATTTATTCTGGATGATGATTGGCTAGCTCACAGAACATTTGGAGGTTTTTTGGTTTGTTTTTAAATATTATGCCAAAGATAAAATACATTAATAACACCACCAATAAAGAATAAAGTATCCCGGAGCCTTGATGGTGCCATGATAAGATATTGTTATTGCAATAAATTGATCTGGGAGTATTGTTTGTATCACTATTTCTACATGGACCAACTCCTTTCTGTTTCTCAGAGTAACAAGTAGCTGATTATATACAGAGAGATCCAAAGGTCTGAGACTACTAGTGAAAATACTTCTGATTTGTATTCTTTTCTAATTTAATACAATAATTTACATTACAAATTATATTATTGACAACAACCTGAGTGAAAAGTAGACTCTTTGAAATATTTACATGAATTTCAGAGTTTTTTAGTACTTGCTCTATCCCCTTTCATGCTTCATTGACTGTGCACTCAAGCTAGCATGGACTCCACATGTTTGTGCAAAACCTTATGATTCAATTTAGATCAAATCCTTTAGAGTGTTGTCTGAACACATGCTTCAATAAAAGAGATTACACATGAGAATCTGAGCTTTTGTACAAAGCAGCTAACACGGTCAATATCACACATTTACTTACATTGTAAATGTAACCTGGATACAGTGCATATATATATTTTTTATATCCAATTTTAAATAAATAAAAAAAAATCCCAGATTTTCAAAGCGGTCTAAGACTTTTGGACCCCGCTGTATTAAAATTTTCCATGTTCTTTGAAAATAGTTATTCTTTGTTATTTAAATAACAAAATCATTGGCGTTTTGTTGGTGTTGTGTGAATTCGAGTTTCATCCTCAGCCAGATTAAATACCATGCATCGCAAAACAGAAAAAAAAATGAAGGTCAAACACACAGAGTGCAATATTAGAAAATATTAGAAAAATATCTCCATCAATCCTTCCAACTTGCATAGAGGAAGCAGAGACACAAAAGGAAATGACCATAAATGCACAATGATTTTCATTAGTTAAACAGGCCTATCTTTACTAGCCAGATCATACCTGGCAGGACATGTTGCTAATCCCATATGACTACAGGAATGGGTTTTCACACAACCACAACAAAGGCACGACCACAAAACCACACCCTCCTGTGAGTGAGAGCCGGAGCAGGGCCAGTCGTGTCTACAGAGCACTCACTCTGAACATAGAGCTCTGAAATTCTCTCAAGACTGTACTCCAAGACTAAGTACAAATAAACTTCAGACAATGAGAGAGATAATTTTACAGTTTTTCCTCGCCATGCTAGTGTAATCATCCTCACTGAATAACATGAAGGACTTCTCGTGTAACCTAACAATGTCATCTCTGCATGAAGCTGAATTTGGTTTATTATTAATGTAATTATGCTCAAAGAGTGAGGCTGATGAGAAGCGTGGATAAACACACATATGGCACGCTTCAGTTGACAGAAAGCAGCGCTGAACCCTGGAGTGATGGTTCGTTTGGAAGAGTCCAAATCTCAGAATGGCTCTTACCATGAATTACAACAGCCAGGGAATTTACCCTGAGCCCTCATATAGTTCAGAACGCTCCCTCTCCTTCTTTCTTCTCTGTTATTAATCCATTCCCACTCTCTCTCGCTGTGGGTATGTGTGGGTTCACAGCACTAAAGAGAGCAATGGTCTGAGTATAAAGCTTGTTTTTCCAAGAATGTCCTCCCCCAGATGAACAACGCTCAAATCAGGAGCCAGGAATAATTCCGTGCGCTGTTTCCGCCTGGAAGATTTTAATCAGAGCTGACTGGTCTGAAAAAATACCCCTGCCCAAAAACAAAAAAAAAAAACCCCAGCATCCTCACCATGACCCCACCAATGATGGTTAAGGGTTTGAATATCAGAAAAGGTTTTTAGCGGGAAATATGCCTTGAAGCAGAAACGTGTTATTGTAAGGGCTTGGGTAGCCAGGAGGATAGCGCTGTGTTTGGTTTAGGAATAGTAATGCACTTCGCTTAATTCCCCTAAAGAGTCACATGATTCCTGCTTCCTTTATGCTGGAAGGATGGGCCACTCTTAAATTGCAGCCAATCATGGGAAGTGATAAGAGACCAGCGCAGAGATCAGACAGAACAGTGCATCTGCAATTGAGAAAAACAGAGAATGGGAAAGATTGGAAAGGGGGGAAAGAGAGAGAGAGAGAGAGAGAGGAGAGAGAGAGAGAGAGAGAGAGAGAGAGAGAGGAAAAAGTTTCTGACCTGGGTCATATTAATGATCCCTGTCACTTTCCACCATGTCTGGAAGTATGTTTGACATTTATACTGAATGACGAAAATGTGTGTAATAAGGCTGTCAAAGCTGATTTCTCTGTTCAAATCGAAGCTGATTATTTATAATGAATGAGAATTCAATGGGAAAACATTCAAATTCGAAGTTTTTATCATGCCATGTTCTATTTTTACTGGCGTAGCAAGTTTATCAAAGCATGTATTTTCCTCAACTAACAAACATCTTCGTCACTTGGTTTAATTACGCATCACTGTGTTGAAGGGCTTAATAAAAAAATTCTTTGTGAAGATAATCGAAGATTGTGATTTTTACATGGAACCCAAGGTCATATAAGAAATGTAAAAACAGGATTCCTGAGTGCTGCAACACTAAAGCTTTTGCCCTAATGTTCGGAGACTGAGTGTGTTGGAATCCCGACGATGCCACAGCTATTCGTGACCGGGAGTGATGACAGCAAAACTTAGAAGTAATAAACAACCTACAAGCCAATTTCCTTACAAAACGACACCACGGCATATACGAAAGAATTTAAACGCAAAAGCAAACAGGTTGCTTTACTACATACTGGTCAATAAAGGAATAATTTTGACATTAAGAAACTTTTCATTTCGTCAATTCTGAGAAATTTTCACATCACAGAATTTTTTTTTTTTCTTTCCACATTCTTTACAAGACCTTCGCACATAACTACTATATGATATGATATGTATAGTGTAGTGGTCCTGTTGCTGTTTGCTATGGCCATGGCAGTATGAAGGTATACAATCTAATATACACTTTAACGCAATTAAATGCACTTGAATGCAACTTTTAGAAAAAGCTGATCAAATATTTCTCAGAAAAACAACACCAAACTGCACCTCCTCCAAAGGTCAAGCTTGCAAAAACAACTTTTCTGGTATTGAAAGAGTTTGTGTTCTTACAGGCATTACATTAGAATTTTAAGAAGTCTACTACACAAAGGGAGGTTAAAGAAATTCAACACCTAATGTTGTGTTGTCATCCAGATTCTAAAGGGACCCCCACCGAAATCTTGTCAAATCTCGTCTCACTAGGTTTATAACAGAATCTATACACCTTGCTAGGTGGACAACCAGGTGTGCAGGAGTAATATGCATGTTAACATGTGTAGGGAAGCCCTGACGTGAGAAAGTGCATCCTGCTGGTTATAGTGTCTAGCTGGGATCATATGAGAGCCACCAATAACACCGTTCCATCTAACAGCTTCAGCAGACATTGCTGCTCTAGTCTGCCCACAAAGCAGTCAGGAATAGGGCTGGAGGGAGTGTGTGTGTTGGGGAACAGATGCCCTTAAGGCAGGGAGATTGCACCTTGGGGACCCACCAAACCTCTGCTGGCATAACAAGCTCTGAAACCCAAGCTCAAAGGAAATATTTGCAGAGAGGAGCCTCGGGTTTCACACACACACTGAGAGAGAGAGAGAGAGAGAGAGAGAGAGAGAGAGAAAGAGAGAGAGAGACAGAGGGAGGGAAGATTGAGTCAGTGACTAGTGCAGCTGTGAGGACTTCTCTATAAGAGCGTGGCCATCCCTGCTGAGGACCATAAAACACTGTGTGTGTGTGTGTGTGTCAGATTTAACAGAATAGAGATGTCAGACTATATCCACATACCTCATCAGCATCAGTACAAATGCTGAGACAAAGTATAAAGATCATTACGAGATAACTGCAGTGATGAAGGCTGATAAACAATCTGATTAAACAGTGTTTCCATTAGAAGTGCACTCAAAATAGGTTTCACCATATGTGAAACGTGTATGTGTGTGTGTGTGTGTCATCCCAGTATACCCTAATGCTGCCTGCTGCCTCATCTGCCCGCTGTGTTTGTCTGCCTAAGTGAACTCTGACTGCAACTCAAGTGTGTTTGGATTAGTGTATGGAAGGCATCCGTTATGCTACAGCGCTCCAGTCGTGGGTCTTGCCAGAGTCCCAGTGAAAAGGTGCTTTACAGGATGTGGCTACTTGAGTGAGACAGCTGGACTCGAGTGCTTGAAACATGGCATTATACACAGAGAGGAAGGTTTGAGCTATATGCTTGGACGTACACAGTAAAGTAGGTAGGAGCTAATGCGACAGAAGGTGCTCATACACATACACACATCTTGCTTTCTCCTCTACATTAGCCCAGGTTGAGCACTTCAGCGTGACGGATTGAGTGTCCGAGATGACTGATGAGGAAGCCCATAATGTCGAGTGTGTCTCTTCTCCAGCACAATGCATAGCTGATGAGTTCCTCTTTACTATCCCCACATTTCTGCTCATTTATGGTTAACACCTTAATCATTGATTCATTTCATTTGAGCATATGTTTGTGGCGCAGCACAGAAAAATATACTGAGGCAGAAAAAAAATGTTTTGTCTGTGACACAGCTGGTTGGAAGTTGAACAAAAGCACTGTGTGTGTTTTCTGTGGGTCTGAAATATGCAATGAAGCCCACTCTCCAAAACCACACAGTCATATGTGCAGCAGTTTTGCAATAAGTTACAGTTTTAAGGCAAACACATCAGATTTCTCAACCACGACAAAAAAAAAAAATCTATACAGGGATACTAAACACTGTCATACCGTCTCAGGAGTCAATTAAGCCTGAATCACTGCTAGTGTAGCACTAAAGTCCAAAACCACAATGATCAGCCTAAGGCTTAGTTGAAATAGCCAGCCGCCTACACTCCTTCCCTTTTATTTAAAAAAAAAAAAAAAAAATTATTTATTTAAAAAAAAAAAGAATGAGCTCTTAGTTGTGGCTATAAGCCTTTGAATTCATGTTTGTGTGTGTGATGGAGAGGATCACGAGCATGGAGGAAAAACAATAACACACTAACAGAGTGACAAGTATCTTACAGTTCGCTTATGCCAAAGTGTTGGACGAGGAACTGTGACAATCTAACTGACCTTCCGAGAATATTTATATTGAAATTCAATTCAATTTAATTTTATCTGTGTAGCGCTTTTAACAATGGACATTGACACAATGCAGCTTTACAGAAATATATAGATTCAGGATATAAATTTTTTAATCTATAAATTTATCCCCAATGTGCAAGCCAGAGGCAAGGGTGGCAAGGAAAAACTCCCTGAGACGATATGAGGAAGAGGCCTTTAGAGGAACCAGACTCAAAAGGGAACCCATCCTCATCAGGGTGATAACGGATAGTGCGATTTTAGATAATTCCCTATTAAAACTGTGTACTACACGGTCAAAAATAGTGCAACTGTGTAACCAGGAAATTCATTATAGTTTAACATGAAGTCTATTTTGTAGAAATTATCAACTGTTCACTGATGGAGACTTGAGTGCAAAACTGTTAGTGGCAATTGCAGTCCTAATGCTATCATAGCTAATGCAGTCCTTAGCCATGACACTTTAATTTCACACAGATGTACCCCATTCAACTAATTACGGGACATCTAATACCAAGTGGTAACACCAGGACTAATTTCACAGCAACAGGGGTGAATACTTATGCAATCGCAAATAAAATTTTTTATTTGTAAATAATTTTGCTAACCATATTGAATTCCCCCATATCAATTTTATAGGCTATTTTGTGTCGATCCATGACATATAATCCCAATTAAGTCTATTTCAATTACAGGTTGTAACATGACAAAAAGTATAAAAGTTCAATGGGATGAATACTTAACACTAGGCACTGTATTTAATGACCAACCAAAAAGTATATCTGTCTACTTGTCACAGGACAGAGAAAGCAGGAAAAAAAAGCAAGCGGACAGACAGTCTGAAGACAGAAACAGGGATATTAGGGATGGTTCTTTTTCTTTTACGTGTCACTGAGGCTGGATTATTAATCTCACGCAAGTCTGCATTGTGCCTGTGATTCTTATATTAAATTATTAAGCAGTTAATGATTAGTTAAACCAGACAGCATTCAATTCAGCATTTAATGGAATTTAGGCCGGCTAATGTACTCCAGATGTTACATTATAGACGATTTTTCTCAAAGACGGTTCGTGCCAGTGCTGTGTTAAAGCCAGTGTGGATGTTGCCAGGTTGAGGATCATTTGTAAGGTTACTCAGGTTCACTGCCTGTCAGGACGGTGTTAGGAAGGGTGATGGGATAGATGATTGTGTTACACAGGACTCAGTGAATGCAAAAGCTATTTAAGTATTACACTTCTTAACATTATTGTAAGTTTTTAATCTTAATTATTATTTAATTAATATTATTTAATTTTATTTAAATTCTTATTTAAAATTTTTGGGTATTGTTTCAATTTAAAGCTTTGCTATAACACGTAAAAATGTAATTATTTACGAATACGCTTGAAAAAATTCTAATCCTTTTAAAAGCCATAATAATTGTGTATTTGTGCAAAGTGTGAAGAGAGACCTAGACTTTGTTTAGTGTCACAAAAAGAGCACTTTTAGGGACTACCCTGAATACCACACATACATCTTTTATAATTACTACTATTTTATTACTTATAAACACTATCAAAAAAAATTCCTTTCACACTATGTTTTTCCTGTCGTTTGCTTTTTCAGTGCTCCATTCTTTCTCAGCAAATGTCAGACACACTGAATTAGGCTGCTTTAAACGCATCTTTATTGTTGATCACGTCATATTGAGACACTTTATTGCTTTAAACGCATCTGGATTGTTGATCATGTGTCATACTGAGACATGCATCATATTGTCTCATCCATTCTTTCCAAGCAGACCAAGCTGGCAAATCCAATCCTCTCACGGCTGATTACTGTTCCAGAATAGTCATTAACGGTGCACTAATGCATTAATGAGCACATGTTCTTGATCCAACTGCTTGTTAATTGCTTATTGCTTAGTAAATCTGTAACTATGTTCATGTTAAAAAATACAGAGATGTACACTGCCAGTCAAACAGTCAGAACATGATTAATTTTCTACTACAGCAAATCTGACAGCCGTGTCAGGTGTAATTCAAATCCCAGGTTTATATTAATGTGCTAGTTCTGTAAGATGTTACTGTTTCTATAGTAACAACTCACTGATATGGACATGCCACAATAAACTAAGGCTAATAATGAACAGATTTTGAAAACTTAGAAATGTACAATCATTCATATGGTGCATCTTTCTATAAGGAAATGTTTATTTAACATTTATGGAAGGAGTCTCCACTGTCAGAATAGAGGACTTTACGGTTTCTCTGTAACATGACAAACTATGTTTTTTTTTTTGTCTTATTAACTTCAAGAGAGAGGGAAAAAAGGGCTGGTGAGGGAATGACTGCTCATAGCTGCTACAACGTTTATACAACTAATAGGAATTAAAATTGTAATCGCTGGCAATATTACTCTTCAGGGTGTGCTGTTAATGGAAAATAATCAACTTCAGGATGGTTAACAGTAAGTCTGCTTCACTGATTATTTTCCTATAACAGCACACCCTATTAGTGTTTTATTCCTTACTTAATCACTGTGCAACAGACAAAACAAAACGGTACAGAATGGCAATCTGAACACGTGTTCCAACAGTGACCTAAATGTTTATATTTGATTTACTGGCAAGCTCTCCGATCCTAATGAGACTTTAAATAAGTGATTTATTAAAGGAGGTGCACTTGGAGGGTAAAGCCGTTGTGTCTATTGATAAAACGGACAGACAAGATCGATAGTAAGATGCATGTATGTGCTGAATTACAGCGATCACGATTTAGGCTTTCTTCAAGATTTAGATCGCAAACAGTTCAAACAATCCACTTGTACATATTCTCTACTAAGTTTGTCCAAATATTTCAAATGATTATTCAAAACGTGTGTGTGTGTGTTTGTGTATTTTATATATATATATATATATATATATATATATATATATATATATATATATATATATATATATATATATATATATATATATATGTATGTATATCCAGTCAGGTCCATAAGTATTTGGACAGTGACAATTTTCATAATTTTGCCTCTGTACACCACCACAATGGATTTGAAATGAAGCACTCATGATGTGATTGAAGTGTAGACTTTTAGCTTTAATTCAATGGGTTTTACAAAAATACTGCATTAACGGTTTAGGAATTACAGCCATTTTTTGCAGCGGAGTCCCTCCATTTTCACAGGCTCAAAAGTAATCGGACAAACTAACAATCATAAACATTAGGATTATTTCTAATACTTGGATGCAAATCCTTTACAATCAATGACTACCTGAAGTCTAGAACCCATGGAAATCACCAAATACTGAGCTTCCTCCCTGGAGATGCTTTGCCAGGCCTTTACTGCAGCTGCTTTCAGTTGCTGCTGGTTTGTGGGTCTTTCTGCCTTCAGTTTTGTCTTCAGTAAGTGAAAAGCATGCTCAGTTGGGTTGAGGTCAGGTAACTGACTCCGCCACTTAAGAACATTCCATTTCCAAGCTGTTGGGTTGCTTTTGTGGTATTGTTTAGGGTCATTATCCATCTGTACAGTGAAGCGCTGTCCTATCAGTTTTGCAGCATTTGACTGAATCTGAGCAGAAAGTACAGCTCTGTACACTTCAGAATTCATCCTGCTACTCCTATCAGCAGTCACATCATCAGTAAACACCAGTGACCCAGTTCCACTGACAGCCAGACATGTTCCTGCCATAACACTGCCTCCACATGTTTGACAGATGATGTGTCTTTGGATCATGAGTCCTTCCTTTCCTTCTCCATAATCTTCTCTTCCCACCATTCTGGTACAAGTTAATCTTGTATCAGAAGTGGTCAGGCTTTTTTAAAAAATTTTTATTTTTATTTATTTATTTTTTTTAAGAGTTTAGAGTAAGAGTTTTTTTGTAGCAAAGTCTAATCTGGCCTTTCTGTTCTTGGGTGTTACCAGTGGTTTGCATCTTGAGGTAAACTATCTGTATTTACATTCATGAAGGCGTCTCTTGATTGTCGACTTTGACAATGATACGCTCACCTCCTCGAGAGTGTTCTGAAGGGGTTTTCCTTCACCAAGGAAAGAGCTTTGCGATCATCCATTCTGGTTGTCTTCCGTGGTCTTCCAAGCCTTTTGGCGTTGCTGAGCTCACCAGTGCATTCCTTCTTTTTAAGAATATACCAAATTGTTGATTTGGCCACTCCTAAAATTTCTGCTATCTCTCTGATAGGTCTGTTTCGTTTTTCCAGCCTCTTTCACTTGCATCGACACCTCTTTGGACTGCATATTGAGAGTTCCCATGAACAGCTACCAAATGCAAGTTCAATACTTGGAATCAACTCCAGGACTTCTATTTCCTTCATTTGTCATGAAATAAGGAGGAAACAGGCCACATCTGGCCATTAAACTGCTTAACAGTCAACTGTCCAATTACTTTTGGAGGGATAGTTGATGCAAATATATTTTCCTAAACAGTTAATGCAATATATTTTATTAAACCCCTTGAATTAATGCTGAAAGGCTATACTTCAATCTCATCTTACTTCATTGCATCTTGCATCTTGCTTCATTTCGAATCCATTGTGGTGGTGTACAGAGGCAAAATTACGAAAATTGTGTCACTGTCCAAATACTTATGGACCTGGCTGTATATATGAGAGAGAGAGAGGGAGAGAGAGAGTAAAAATGAGTACTAATGTAGTTAGTGTAAAAGGAATGTTTATACAATCATAAACATGTGGATTGAAAGGATTGAGTGAAGCCCCTAACGAGAGTCTATTTCAACATCTCTGACCCCAATGCAACAACCACATCAACCTCAAAGTGTGTGTAACTGTCAAAATGCCTCGGAAAAAAATTCCCAGACCCTTTACATGCTTTTCTCTTCTCTCTACCTATCCAACTATTCTTTTTTTAAATTGTGCTTTGTTTTTAATTATTAAACTAAAAAAAAAAGCAGTGTTGGATGGAGGAGTGTTGTGTCACTGATGTACGCAACATGGTGTGATGAGAGCTTTCTGGTCCCCAGTGACGACTTACCCCCAAATTCCTGCGTGTTTGCTTTAACTGCGGCGAGAAACCATGAAGTCTCAAACACCGCTCAAAGACTTTCCACTGCTCTCTCCTCTTTTTCTCTTCCTCACTCCATCCATCACGGTAAACGACTGTTTGACAGATGGAGAGCTGTCTGTCATCACTCAGGACCCGCCCACACTCTACACATCTAGGGGTGTGTGTGAGCGAAATGCTTGCCTCCACTTCGGCTGTGAGACCTTAACATGCACAGACAACAGACAAGGCCCTCCCTGTAGGGCAGCCTGACCTTTGTGCATATGTGCGTGGATGTGTGTGTGAGAGTGTGAGCATGTGCATGTGTTTAATGTTTCCTCTTGAAAGCAGCAGGCTCTTTACTGTGATGAGCAGCAGACAACATTTTTGCTGAATGATCTACATGTGTGTGAGCATGTGTGGATGATAAAGCGCTGTGGATGTGAACTTGCGCCTTCTGAGCCGCCCTCTACAGTTCCATCCGTCCCTACCCTACTGCGCGATCATTAGCCCTCTCTGCTTTCCCTTGGCTCTCGCTTTGCACGGCTCGCTCTCTACAGACGCGTATAAAACTCCACCTGTGGTGTTGTTACAAGCAGCAAAACCAGAGGATGCTGGAGATGTGAACCTTCGACAGGAAACAAGGGAGAGAGAGATAGAAGGAAAGGGAGAAGCAGCACAGCAGCACCAAAGAGAGAGAAAGATGAGGAACTTCAGGCTAAAAACCCATATGGGACATTAAATTATTCTACAGTGATATGTAACTTGTGTGGATCTGAACCGGGTCACAAAGGTCCGAACCCCAGCCAGTTGTCAATTGCTTCCATCTTTTCATGCACTGAACTGTATCAGACTGTGATTCCCACTGCAGCTCGCACTATAAACAGCACACGTTACTCAGCCTTACATCCAGAGTCTCCTCATTAATCACCAGCAGGCCCATGTTCTTGGTGAGCAGCTTGCAGGAGTGTCCTATAAAAGAGAGAGAAAACACATGTCAAACACTTGAGACCTTCAACAATACTGCGAGCTTAAGGTCAGTGACGACAGTCGCATAACAGCAGAGTCATAAATGAGGTATGCAACAGACAATGTGACAACATGAAACAATAAAAAGAAAAAAGGAAATAAAAGAAAAATCCTTCATGTAGGCCAAAATAAACAGATTCCAAAGTGGATAAACCAGTTAAAGTAAAAATCTAACCTGAACATATTAACATCATCTAAGTTTTATTTTATAATGAAATTCTGAGTTTACTTTTTTTTTTTTTTTTTTTAGTTTAAACCTGTTTCATCACTGTTGTCAACTGTTGTCAACAGTTTCCTACATTACTCACAATGCCCTTTGACAACCCATGCCAGTGGGAATTAGCCCTTGATTAATCTATAGCTAAAGAGAGTAATGCAGCAGCGCTTTAGTCTTTTAGTCTTTCCAGCTCTCTCACCTCCTCCTCTATACACACTGCTCAAAATTCAAGCTTCCACAGCTTTAACTTTCCATCGTGCTCCACCATCAACACCATCGTGCTTGTCATCTCCTATATCGCTATCTAGCTGAGCCGAGTCTACAACATGTAACTCATACAGCTGCATTGCATTCTGGATGTTTGAGCCCAACGTTTGCTGTCTTCACTACATCTGCATTAGATTTCTCATCAACATGATGTTAAACGCTGCTGAAAAATGGTGAGAAAAGAATCTTTCACCTTCATTTTTAAGAGCTAACAGCAAAATCTGACGGTTTTCCCTTTTGTTTGAGTTCAATGAAATTTTTATCCTATTAAATACCATTGTACCGGTGCTAGCAATGTTGTCTGATGATGTTAGCATCGCAGACAACCACTAACTTGTCATGGAAATAACAAAAATACATCATCAACCAAAAAATTAGCACTGAAATCATTAAAACATAAATATTTTAATATAACCACATTTAATGTGTTTCATGGTGGGCTTTTCCTTTAGTTATTTCACATATAGTAGAATTTAAACCCTTGATTCCATTTACTTTCATGCTGGAAATGTTGTGCACATGTGCATTTGCATCCTAACACACACTGGATAGACAAATAGGGGGGGAATAATAAAAAATCATCGAGAGGCTGGATGGAGGGAACTTTAAAGTTAAAGTTGAACAATGCTGGACATAAATGCTTTGTGTTAAGACTAAAATAACTTTATACAATGGTACACTTGGCTAATGTATGCTAAAGTAAGGTGAAAGACTTGTTACACTGACAGTACTCGTGAGATGATGATGTTGACACTAAATGCTGAAGAATTTGGTTCAGATATGTAATGTGTACATAAAGAGAGATGAGACGTAAACACAGCCACTGTTCAGTGATCTGTCATGTTTTAACGAGGATCCCAGACGCAGCAGGCTGAGAGTGCCCTTTAAAACACGACTTGCCCTGACCATCTATCTGGATTTGGGTGAAGAGTTTAACGAGCAGAAATCCATGTCTGTCTGTCGATACGCGGCGTGACGTCTTGGTTAGTGCAGATGAGAGTCCCTCAGGGGCAGATGGAGTTCGTGAGGGCGAGGATATGTGTGTGTGTGTGTGTGTGTGTGTGTGTGTGTGTGTGTGTGTGTATTGGGACGAAAGGAACCCCCACAGGGAGGAGACGTACGCAAGGTGGAGATTAGATTATGCAGAAATATTGTGGCTTGCTTATTTAGACAGGTCAACTATGTAAACTTTAACCTAGCCTAAGGATTATACAGATAAACTTTTCATTGAGATTTTATTGAGAATTTAAGGTCTGTCATTTCTACTCCTGTTGACCTGGCTTTCTTAGTGCTAAGCTGTTAAACTCACTGCAGTTTCACACTATGGGAAAATTCACCCTCCCAGCAAAGACTCTTCAATGTGTTTACCCTTCTTTCACTCTTTTCCGTTCTCTCAAATGTATTTTTCACACCGCGTGGAGATAAATGATGCTAGCCTCAGAGCAGAGCAAACGGGTGATTTTCAGTGATACATGGGCAACACAGAATAGCCCTTGTATGAGCAGAGGAAGAGGGAACGTAATTAGGGTTACACACCGTGGTCGCATTAGTAGCCCTGCACAGCAGAAACGTTTAAACCTCGCTAAGTTGCGGAGTTTCAGGGCAGTGGAGGGCATGGAGGGCTGTTTAGCTTGGCTCGAAGCTGTTTGTTTGCACTTTTGAGTCTAAGAGGGCTACAGTGGCACCCAGGCCAAGAGCAACAGGCCAGCCGAGGCAGAGGGCAGCCTCACTCACTCACTCTGACCAGCATGTGGCTTTCTCCAAAACTTGTTCATTAATCCTACAGGCAAGGAAAGCAAGAACACCCTCGACTCAGACAGAGAATCAGTCAAACTCACTATGCTTAGCGATTCACACCAAGCCAGAAATCAGACTCAACGACATAGCAGATGCAAAACACCTCGAGTCCACTCATTTGCTTGCTTTGGCTTTGGCTGGATCTGTCCTCACACACACCACACACACTTACATATCATTTACTTTCCTACTAGTGCTGTTTACTGGTGTTCAATCCGCACTGAATGGAGAACTTGGCTCTTTCCTTCCTTTTCCTGTTTGGGCGGTATTTCAACATGTGTGCAACTAGGAAAGGATAACTAGTAACCTGTTTCTCTGCCCGACTTTTTTTTCCCACCACTCCTGGGATTGATTGAAGTAGAAGTTTAAATTTGCATCCATTAAATCAGTGGTTGTGACTTTTTTCAGATGGCAGTGTAGAGTCAAAAGACTAAAAGCATTAGTATATTTAAATAGTTAAATTTCTCAGTCAATTCAGAGTTGGAAAGAACAAAATGCATCGTCTTTTTTCATTTCTTAGCTAATACTAGCACACTCCGTCTTTTTCCACACTAGCATTTGCAATATTTACTTTTTAAATACTGGTATTGCAGAAGCCAGGAATATGCAAAGCTCTAACAAACCAACTTCAGATTTCTGAAGTTAGATATGTTTTCTGTTGGTGCTGTAGTAAACTGAGCCACTGGGATGAGATACACTATATGGCCAAAAGTTTGTGGACCCCCGACCATCACAGCCATGTGTGGTTATTCCCCAAACTCTTGACACAAAGTTGGAATCACACAATTGTACTGAATGTCTCTGTATGCTGCAGCATTACAGTTTCCCTTCACTGGAACTAAGAGACCCGAACATGTTCCAGCATGACGATGCCCCTGTGCACAAAGCGAACTCGATGAAGGCATGGTTTGGAAGAAGTCGAGTGTCCTGCACAGAGCCCTCACCTCAACCCCAATGAACACCTTTGGGATGAACTGGAACATGGACTGCACCCCAGACCTCCTCCCCCAACATCAGTGCCTGAACTCACTGAAGCGCAAATCCCCACAGCCAACGTTCCAAAATCTAGTGGAAAGCCTTCCCAGAAGAGTTGCAGTTATTATAACAACAAATTTGGACTAAATCTGGAATGGGCCAACTTTTGGCCATACAGTGTATAAATATATATTTAAATAAATAAATAAATAAATAAATAAAAGATTAATTTTGGTCAGATGAATGCAGGTTTTCTTTATTCATGGCACATCATGGGTTTACTAGTTTATTTAAAAAAAAAAAAAAAAAAATTCACAATGTGTGATCGAATAATCACTTTCCCAAGTATATTATTTGAAACAGAATTAATTTTTTTTTCAGTTTGGTTTTAGTAAATGTTACTCCGTGTGTGTCAAGTATCACACATTGAAAGTTGGGTATTTACACATTTACAGGGTGTTATTTACAGC
Source organism: Pangasianodon hypophthalmus (assembly GCF_027358585.1). Taxonomy (NCBI): domain Eukaryota; kingdom Metazoa; phylum Chordata; class Actinopteri; order Siluriformes; family Pangasiidae; genus Pangasianodon; species Pangasianodon hypophthalmus. Next base: position 22,503,091 of record NC_069716.1, read on the forward strand.
TATAAAAGTTCACACTGCACAGTAACTCCTCAGGTGGGTGTTTTTTTACACAGTGATTGCGGATATCAGCGTGGCTATTAGAGAACTCTGCAGCAGAGCACTGTGTTGCTTCCAGAGAGCCGTGCTCTGCAGCTGCTCAGCACAAAGGCCTGATTGAGGAGAGAGCGGCTAGGTGGCCACAGAGCACGCTCTGTTTGGCTCTGCTCCTGGCCTGCTAGCTGTTTGAAGCCCAAACTCACAACAGATCGCTGTTTAGGCTAATCATACGAGCCACATCTGAGAGAAAGGACTGAGCCGCAGAGACTGAAGGGTGGAGGGGTGGGGTTTGGGGGTCACGTGTGTTACATCAGCACTTGCGCTTTCACACAGGAAATAAGATACATGTTGCATCGCTGAGCGTGGGGAGAGACAGGAAGAGACCTAATCACACATGACCTGTCTACTCCTACGCTGGAACTCACCTATATTGATGGCGGTCTCCTGCTTGTCTCCGGTCAGGATCCAGATCTTAATGTCGGCCTTCATCAGCGTCTCGATAGTCTCAGGGACGCGATCCTGCAGCTTGTCCTCGATCGCAGTGGCCCCAAGCAGCTGCAGGTTCTACAGCAGAGATTAGAGACATTACAGCTATCAATACGAAATCGATTTCACATTATGCTTAGTGACACTAGTCACTAGACTTGTCATACTCTGTGGGGGAAAAAAGTCCTTGTGCAGTCAGAATCCTAGATCTTAGCTTTAATGGCCTGACCATAACCTAAAAATATTCAGTCCAAATTTTAGGACGAAATTTTGAATCAGAATCCAACCACAGTCCTGTCTAAATCAGACCACTACAAACAATTCAATGAATAAAACCAGACGTTTCTAATTCCAATTTTTCTCTCTCAGTTGTTGTTAGAACAGTTAGAAGCCCAAATCTAAAAAAAATTATATGTGAAATTTGAGTACAGCGTAATTTTTCTTATTGCACTTCAGGTTTTTCTGGAGCAAAAACTAAAAAAGGACAATAAGAAAATGACTCTCACATGAAAACTACATGGCATTTGACAAGTACAATAATATAGGAGCAAATTGTAGACGTGAGCTTTTTAGAGAGAAACTGTTCACCGAATATATTTTTTCTTCAGACGGACACTGGGACAAAGTGCCAGCTAGTGCTGTCAAACAGAAAAATTACAAAACAAAAGAAAAATTGTGGTCAGTTTACTTACTGTACTTTTTAAAGTCTATGGGCCAAAATAGGGGTAATAATAAATATCAGTCAAATCCAACTAAAAATTACATAATTACATCCAGAATTGCGCTGAGCAAACCCACAGGTTTGTTCTTCATTCCGTGCGGTAAAGTAAATGATTTCCAAACGTCTGACCTTCCTTTTGGTTGCACTAAATCTCGCTTGAATCGTGCTGCTGATTTACCACATATCCACTCTCTTACACGTGCTGTAATGTGGACTTTGGTGCCAACAATATGAGTGACTCCAGGTTGAGAAAAATGTTTCAGGTCATTCATGTAGAAAAGAAAACTAAAACAGTGTAAAAAAAAAAAAAAAAAAAAAAAAAAGTATTAAAAAAAAAAAACCTAAGTTAAACGTATAAAAGCTAAATAAAATTTAAACATATAGAGAAACGCAATACAATTTTTTGGAAAGGTGGGAATAACTTGGTTCTGAAATTTGAACCTGATCCAAGCTCAACAAATATCTCTTAAGAAATGGTGTCCAAATAGTCGTGTCCCATCAGGTTCAGAGAGCGACCTCAAAGCTCTCTTTCATTTCATAATATTTTTAAGAAACTCCCTCCCTGACTCTCTGTATTTAACATCAGAATTTAACATTCATGACAACCGCTTCTTTCCCAATCATAGCATCACTGAAGGCCTTCCCGTAAAGTGCGGTGCAGTGGGAGTGTGGAGAGGATCGCTTTCTCAGACTGAAGCAGCAGGAGTGTTTTCCTCTGGTCAGCTGACCCAGCGTACACTCCGAGCCGAGTGAGGATGTGGGATCGGGGAGAGAGACGGGAGCAGCGAGTGCTTAGGAGAATCAGAGTCATGCTCTGACCGCAGACGCCTGACCGTGTGTGTGTGTGTGTGTGTGTGTGTGTGTGTGTGTGAGACAGACAGAAAAAGAGAAAGAGAGAGTGAAAGGGTGTGTGGCTGCTTGAAGTGTTTTTCTCAGGAAGCCCCTGGCCTTTTGACCGACCACAATCTTTTCGAAGCAGCCAGAGTTATGACTGAACCCTGGAGAGCAGACGGAGCTGTAGACGGGAGGAACGTGGACCTTGAAAGTCTCCAAATGTAAATGTTTTGCACTGAGAAGAATCAATTTCAGGATTTCACTTCTGTTTCCAAGCAGAATTTTTATATCTCTTATAGTGCAAAACAAGTGACTCAATCACTTCTTATAATCACAATCAATATATCAGTTTTACTCCAGTAGACCCGCTGCTTCATCACTGGATCCCTGGCTATAGTTTCCCTCATGATGTATGACAAAATTATACCTCATCCATTTAAGACACAAAGATCAGTGTGTGCATGAAAGAGTCTCTTACTGCCCCCTGCTGACCAGTCTCTGTAACAACACAGTGATCGATCCTAATTTTGTTAATTGCCAATTTTGTTAATTCCTCCCTTACAGGAATGAGCCTCACTGACAGAAATCGATAAAACATGGGACACGTATTTGCTAAATGAGACATCCTTGCTCAGAGAAGTGTTAATTTAATGCACAGCTGTATCACCTGTCACTGGACATGACCTAACTGCAGATACACAGCAAGATGTGATTACAGAGTGAATTAACATTAATCAAAACAGCTTAGTGTGTTTGTCAGTCCTGAGCATGCATTACTGGCTACAATAATCATTCAACATCTTAGACTCAGTGCCAAATCTCTTATGGCCATAGATGTGAGATGGACAGCTCCACTTTCCAAATATCCCTCAGATGCCATAGATCATCTGCTCGGGCCACATCAACATTTTTGTGTGCTCTTGAAGAGCCATAATCTAAGGCTACTTATTATCCTTTTTAATATATTAACTATCATATCGTTACACCGATAATCCAGGCTCTAAAAGCAGAATAGAACATTTCTAGCAGAAAGCATTTCTTACAGAAACTATCCACCTGTATGTACTATTAGACCATTTTTAGAGCTTTAGAAGTTTTTAAAAATATATATGTCTGTTTTCCAACTATCGAAAAGATATAACAGCGAGAAAGAGATTTAAGAACTCGCACATGCTTGGACGCTAAATCAAGATCAAACGTTTTTGATTGATGTATTGATCGTAATAATATTGACGAAATTGATATCACTCATTATTATCAATTATAATTGAAATACTGGTGTGTAAAAAATTTTTTTTAAACTGACGTGTAAATAATTTAACAGGTTGCATGACTTGCCTGTAATTCATGCTTCTCTATATCGTTGTCATCATCATCATCATGATCTGTGAATTAATAGTACCCCAGATTCTGAACAAAGTCGATCACATATCAGTTGGAGGCTACTAAATCAAACTCTACTATATTGAGCAGATTCAGTGACAGTGTATTATATTTTCCAACGTATTTGGTCTCTAAAAGCCAACATCTGAATCTCTTATTTCTTATACGCATCAAACACAGGAGACAGGTGTTGTGTTTAACCAGTATTTCAGCTGTGAGACGTGAGCCCATGTACATTGTAGCGTGGTGTGTACAGAATGCAGAGAGTGGTTGGTCTGCTACAGGTCTGATGTGATGTCTAGGTATAGTGAAAATGTTGAGAAGTAGGTGTTACAGGTCTTTTCAATATTATTATGAAATACGACTTTGACGTCCGTGCCACAGATTCTGAGAGAGTCTGATCTTCATTCATCATACTGAATATGACTAATATATAAATATTGGTTTTTACAGTAGAGATGCTGTGACATCTTGCAGAGATCCATAAATCCTACACAGTCCAGATCTATTCTGTAGCAGAAGCTCTTCAGAAGCTTTGATGGGTGTTGGATCAGAGAGAGAAGAAAGCAACCTTAAAAATAGCAGGATTAGAATGTAAAACGTGTAGAACGCGAGTGTGTGTGCGGTACTGACCTTCTCAATGAGCTCGTAGCTTTCCTCCATTTTGAGTGCTCTGTTCTGCAGAGAGGTGCAGGCGCGATGATGTACTTCCTGCCAGTGCTGGTAAAATGACTCGGATATGTCTGCCACGGCAAAACACAGTGTACGCAAACCTAGAGAAACAAAAACATTCACTAGTACACACAACATTTGGTGCAGAACAACAAACCCAGCTGAACTTGTATTACTCACTCACTGACTCACTAGTGTGTATTACTCATGGTCTAAATGCTTTTATGTGGTTGATTCTAAAGTCGTCAAGAGCAATAATTTGTCACCATGTGGTCACTATTTAGATGACAAATCTTGCTACTGAATCATGGTGGAACTTAATACACTGCAATATCCCACTCAGCCACCAGGGGACACAACACACATAGGATTAACGCCAGAAAGAGCAACACAAAGACTGCAATGCTGCAAACCTACACCATTAAAATGGGGGGATTTGTGTCCCATAATGTGTGTGTAATGCATGTATGTGTGTTTCTGTGTGTTCTCACCCTCTGTAGCGAACTGCTCCAGATGTTTCAGTGTAATATCCTTATACCTGGAGTTATCTGCCAAGCGGTCGTAGATGACCGTGTCCTGTGAAAGAGAGAAAATCAGTCAGATGTGCGAGAATATCCACACTGCAAGCTTTCACTTTTATGCCATGCCATGGATTAAGTCCTGCATTAAACATTTGGGCTTTTAGTTAATGCATAATACAGCAGAATCAATGCCAATCTCAAGAGCTGCTATCTTTGTTATGGTTTCTCCTATAACTGGTGTGCACTCCATCTTGGAGTTTGCCTTTCTAGCACAAGCATGCAAGCTTAAATGATCAGGATCCACCTAGTTAACATACAGTTATGATATAGCCTGGTTAATATATACACGTTAGCCTCAACAGTCTCAATATGCAGTATACACGTATACACGAGTATACACGTTACAGCAGGAAATTTTGCAAAATAACGCTGGCAGAATTGTACAGAAGAGCTACAAAACAACTCTGACAAAAAAAAAAATTCTCAATCATGTCAAAAAGGCGAAATCTTTTAAGGTACAAATCCTTACATTAAGTCTACACATGCATATGTTTCAGGAACGGCCTTCCTTTCAATAAAAACGGAGAGAAACTTGAGAGAGCTGTTCCTCAATAATCATATGTTTTAAGCAGCCTAATGCGACTGAAAGAGTGTGTGGGCAAATTTGGAAAGCTATACACAATGAGAAATTACAATTTGGATGTTTGTGTATCAGTGAATACTGAAACAAATGATTGTGCTGAGCGCTGGAAGATGAAGACGCATCTGCAACTGCTGAGTCAAAACAGCTGGAAATGACTTTGTTTAACACATCAATGCAGCACATTGGTCTTTGTTACTGTTTCATAAGCAATTTTACTATATTTCAAAACACTGTCTTTTTGTCACCCGAGACAATCAGTATAGTTGGAATGAAATGTCTGAGTGCCAGGATAATGCCAAACTAAATCTGGAGAGAAATACTTGGCAAGATCTGGTATGTTCTTCTACCATGCTGTAGCAGTACATCAATAATAAATCAATACTAAATCCCAGAATAAACTCACATTTTTTCACACTGACATCAGATTTACTAGCATTGTACAAGCACAGAGAGAAAATCCTTCCTCCTGGTTGCCTGTTTGAAAGGCATCAAGCTCTATGCTTTAGCAAAATCTCCGTATAGAGACGTCAGTAAACCAGCTCTGTTTCAGATCTGCTATTGTGTGTGAGCTCAAATCATCATAAGAGACAATGCTCAAGAAAGCATCCGAAGCCGCCGCTGCCATGGTCGCAAACATTTGGCAGCACTCTGTTGCTATGGTGATAGACAGACACTCACAGCTCCTTTACAGTATAGCCGGATCTTTCCGGATGGAGTGCGCATGATGACCGACATCCTCTTCCTGGCACTGTGGAAGAAAATAACAGTCATCGTCATCTTCGTCATCATCATCATCATCGTTGTAATGATGAAATACGATGTAAATAACATGATTGAACGTGTCATATGTGGTGGACTTAAATGATAAAAAGAAGAGACGTTAGAAAATAATGCACCTTGTGAACTCCAACACGTGCAGTAGTTCATATTTCTCTTCTTGACCAAGCTGAGAGAAAGAGAAAGAGAGAGAGAGAGAAAGAGACAGACACATATAGACACAAAGAGAAAGACACAGGGAGACAGAGTGAGGGCGAGACAGACACATATAGACACAAATAGATAGACAGGGTTGGAGAAAGACAGACAGACAGACACACACGCACACACACAGTTAATAATCAAGGTCAATTAGCCTATTCATAAATGTAATAAATAACTACAAACGAAAATACAGAGATGGATTTTGATGGTGATGGCGTTATGCGGTGACATGGCGGTGCAGCACTAATGTGTCGTCTCAGAAGCAGCACACAGCACACAGTGTGTCTCTGCCCTATTAATTCAATTTAGCTCAATCAGCACAAACTGGACACATCCACACTTTTAACAGCTGCTCAAAGCGCCTCAGCACACGGCACTGATTATCCGTCCCAAACAGCAACACCAGCTTATTCCACCCACTTACGACACCCGAGACTCCTTCCATAATTGTTAATCATCTCCTAACAGAAAGCTTCACCATCTCATTCTTTAATCTGCTTTTTTGCTAGCCTTAGATTATGTGGAGCTTCCGCCGTACAAGTCCTGTGAATGAGCTGTTACTGTAGGAACAATAACGTATTAGAGCTAGCACATTAATATAAATCTAACAATTACGTTAGCCGGCACTACCATCAGAGCTGCTGTTATATATAAAAAAAAATCAATCTACACCATCTGATTTGAGAATTCAACAACAATGTGCCATACCAGAGATTAGATCAGACATTAGATATTAGAGAGCTATTGGACTGAATACATTCTCACAAACAATGCTCTTCTCTTCTCACTAGGGGCATTATAATGCGAGAAACAGGCATGAATGCATTACTGTGACAGATCCTTTAGTATGCCACAATAGCTTTAATGAAGTGTGTGTGCCAAACAGAAACTGTAATAACAGTCAACAGTGAGAGAGATAAGCTGTTGCTTTGACGATGTATTGTGTACGCACTCACCGCCTCGATGATGACGCTGTCTGGAGTCCTGGCTGAGAAAACGAAGCCGAGGTTGCGTGCTGCGCGGACCAGGGCTCCTTCATCTGTCAGGTGGAAAGACGGAGAGTCAGGACAGCAGTTGTAAGCAGTGTATCAGAGTGCTTTCACATGTACAGTGTTTGAATGAAACCCTGGTGTGTTTTTCACCAGTTTGTTTGGCCAGGTAAAGACAGAGCAATCACAATGTCTGAGCGAGGTGTTCTCCGTCTGGTTCCAAATGAACTCTAGCATGATTCAATTGCAGTGAGAGAGTGAGTGAATCAACCCAAAAACAAAGTGGCACCATTCTTTTGTAGATATGAGTTTCTAAACTTAGCTAAGTCCAATGACAAAGCTGTAATGCTGTAGTGCCCTCCATAAAAAAAACAAAACAAAAAAAAACAGAAAATAAATGCTGGATGCGATACACAAGACACTGTAAATTTGTTATTTATATAATTATCTAATAAAGTGCTCTCTGTGCTCGGGTGATTTGTGAAGTAAACATAATAAAATAAAAGTTCACCTTTTTTTTGTCATAAAACAAAAGTTTTATGAGCATGTTTTCAGTCCTACTTGTCCCACCTCAGCCAATGTGTTTTTTTTTTCTTTAATAAGGTACATTTAATTATATATAGTGTGAAATCAAAGCAAACCAAATACCAAACAAACCAAAAGAAGCCATTTCACTCTGATGTGAACCCAGCAAATGTTTCAAAAACATTGACTGACATTTAGTTTCTAGAGCAGTTTTACATTTTGTACATCTCTTTGATGATGAGAAAGAAGCTAGTTACTAATCGTATGATACATTAATGTGCCTCACTTACATGGGAAATGTTTTTCGTACATATACAGTGGCTTGTAAAAGTATTCCACCCCCCCCTTAGGAGAAACTTCACCGTCTAGCAGGACAATAGTCCAAAACACAAAGCCAAAGCAACGCAGGAGTTACTAAAAACAAAAAGGTGAAGTCTACAGTCAACGTCCAGGTCTGAATCCCACTGAGAATCTGTGGCACATTGTGAGAACTGCAGTCAACAAACAACATCCCAACAACCTGAAGAACCTGGAGCAAATCTGCTGGGAAGAATGGGTGAAAATCACTCCCAAACAGTGTGCAAAGCTGATAAAAACTTACCCCATCACACTAAAAGCTGTTACTGCAGCAAAAGGTGGTTCTACCAAGTACTAGTCTGAAGGGGTTGAATACTTATTCAAGCAGTATTTTTTCAGTTTTTTTATTCTTTTTAAATTCTGCTGACAAATAATTAATTCTGACATTGAAAATGTACTTTAAGAGCATATTGTTTTGCAATAACCATATTGACTGGAACAATCTGTGTAAGTGTCATTTGTAATCCAGATGAATCTGATGACTTTTAAGGGGTTGATCAGTTTTGCAAGGCACTGTATTTCTTTTCTCACTGGCAAAAATGAAATGAAAGATACAGAACCTATCAAAGCCTCTCCAAATAAATATGGGATCTGATAAAGACTATAATATCCATCAGGATATAAAAGTCACTCCACAGACAAGCTTATATTAAATCTGCTAAAGCTGGTTTTCACTCTCGGTGTCAGGAGAATAATACAGTTCATAATGCGAATGCATTAATGCAAATTAGTCTCACTCGTTCCTGAAGCTGAGGACGCCTAAATTAAATGAGATCACAGGAAACAGCCTGTCCTCGTCAAGACCGTGTACAGAAGAATATAATGATTCAGCCTTAAATTACACATAACCTGATGCTTTTAAAAAACTGTAATCGTTTAAACCAATACTTAATACTCGTTAACTCTATGGCAGTTGTCCCCTTTAATGCACTATGATTTGGAAAGCAAAACAAAATGGCACTCTGGGATGTCTGGGAGAGATGCTGATAAATCTGTCTGCTCAATCTCAGAGATGAAAGGCACAGGAAATTATAGCAGCATTCAGAAAACAAACTCATAAAACATGAGCCAAGAAATAAAACAGCTCACTCATACTGTAGCCTCCACCGCTTTCGATTAGAAGTACCAAGTCATCGTTGTCTACAGCTCTCCACTGAGGAACACTGAACTCAGGGATGCTCTTAAATTCTGAATTCATGTAGGAAATGATGCGATTTCACGTGTCACTAATGGCATTACTGAACACAGTAGTGATGATGATGATGTACATTTTACTGAACAAAAACATTATGATATTGATGTATTGTGTTTATTCATTCCGGTGTATTAAATCAAAGCTCCACTTTGTTATGGTATAACCGGGTTGCTTGTGTGCATGCTGTGATGTCATTCATATTTGTTTATTTAAGAACGATATTGGACAATTTTAAAAGACTAACAATCAGGTAATGTGCCTAATGCCTGGGCCAAACTACAAGATTAAAACAATCCTACAGGTGTGTGTTATGTTGTCTGTGATATGTGTGTGTTGAACGTATCACATTGTGACCAAACACCAAGAAAAATTCCCAATACATGTAAATGTACTGTAAATGGCAAATAAAATGATTCTTATCCTAACCAAATCCAATCAAACCCAGAGACCGCAGATACGATGACGCTACAAGATTACATTCATGAATCCTGACCAGTGATCCCAACTCTTAGACCCTATATGATCTCACAAAATCCATCATGACAAAACATAACTTTGAAACAAAACAAACATGGCAACAACAGTTCAAGCCGGCTGTCCCTGGTTATCGGACTTTCATGCATGGGGTCGTGATTGCTAACATAATTTTAAATAAAAACCCATTTTATATGATAAAAGGTACAATAACGTGATTTATTATAAATAATAAGTAATCATTAAATCACAACTCTGCCATCATCATTCAGTCCTTCCTGAATATCCCTGTGATTATATATTGACTGACAGACCTGGAGAGGCAGCTTGGTAGGTGATGGTGTCATCGCTGCGTTCAGGGACGGCTGTGTGACAGATCGCCATCATGGTCATAAACTCCATGATCACAGCAGCAGTGGGCTGGAGGAGGAAAAACACAGACTGTGGGAAATTGCAGCTGTGTGTGGACAGAGTACACGGCACATATCACATCAAACTCATAGCTACATTCACTGGAATGACCAACACCTGCTACTGATCTTAGAGGAAACCTATTCTAGATGAAATGCTGAAATAAAACAATAGTATCACATGATTCAATTCAATTCTTATTTGTATAGCGCTTTTAACAATATAATTTGTCACAAAGCAGCTTTACAGAAATATATAAAAATTTTTAATTTATACATTAATCCCAAATGATCAAGCCAGAGGTGACAGTGGCAAGGAAAAACTCCCTGAGTCTTGGAAAAAAAAAAAAAAGAGAAAAAAAAAGAAAAAAGAAAAAACAAGCCAAGTTGGATAAGAGATGTTGACAAGTCAAACTGTACGCAGCGAATCTTACAGCTGAGATAAACCCTGTTTACTTTTTTTTTATTACACTGATAAACCAAAACAAACATGTCAATCAGAACATGTGTATCGTCAATCTGTTATGCAGGTTGTCCATTCTGGGCCTTAGTAAATGTAATTACAATCCTTTTATCCTGCGTGTCCTTGTGTTTACTCTTTGATGCATAATTGTGTGAGAGCAAAAAGCAGATGGAGTGAGCGAGTATCAAAGGCAATCTGAGGCAGAACGAGGAAGAGAGAGGAGGAAGAGAGAGGAGGGAGAGAGAGAGAGGGAGAAAGAGAGAGGGAGAAAGAGAGAGAGAGACACGCACACACACAGACACAATGAGAGGACCGCTATGGCTTTTTTAAAAAGAAGGACCAGACGCCAGAGCTGTCTTTAAAGCTGAGATTCGAAGTGACAGGGAATATAAAGCCCTGTATCGAGGGTTGCCTTGGAAATGCACATCAGTCTGTGGTGACTGACACTTACCAATTCTGACACCAAAAATAAGGAAAAGAAGAAGTCTTTCTGAGGCGTTCATGGGAATCTAGATTTTGACCATAGTGGCACTTTTTAAATATGTATAAATAATCCGGACCAGGACCAATTTAAAATGGTGAGATAACATCTTTTTTGTACATAAATGACACTCATCTTATACTCAAACACTCGAGGTCATACCCACATTCGATTCAGTGCTCGTCTGGAGCGCTCCATCATCGCAGATTTGTTTCCACACACATGCAAATTCGTTCCCAACCACAGATCAGTTGTTCAATTTTATATATAAAGTCTGCTTCAAGGTCAGTTTTTATAAAATGGGAAACAATTGGTATAACTAAGATTCAAGGCTTTCAGATAATGTGGCCCATCTATACACAAATATATATGTGTATATATATACTATATATATATATATATATATATATATATATATATATATATATATATATATATATATATATAATAATATATATATATATATATATATATATATATATATATATATATATAATATCTTTTGAATCTTTTCTATCTTTTGCTGAGTTTTTTATATATATATATATATATATATATATATATATATATATATATATATATTTATATTTTTATATATATATATATATATATATATATATATATATATATTTATATTATATATATATATATATATAAAACTCAGCAAAAGATAGAAAAGATTCAGCCAAAGATTAATATACTAAAGCTTTTAGGAAAAAGATTGAGCATTTTTATGAGTTGTAGTGGCCTGCAATGCGCAAGTCACTACAACTCAATGTGATATATGTAAAGAATATAAAATGCTATAAAAGCCTCTTCTCTACAGACCACGTCTCTTTCCCTGCTGCTGTGAAACATGAAGTAGAAAGTCCAGAGACCACAACTGGGTTTGAAAACAGCCTGACTGTTCAAAATGCCACATATGTGGGAAAAAAAAAATCTCAAGAGTGAAAGTCCCCTAACTAAACTTTAAACCCATTATATGGATGTGATTTCATGAGAATAATAGTTTATTTGTCATCAGAGGGCATCCTCAGTGAACTGGGTATATCTATTCCCATAAAGAACGTGACTGAACTAGTCTAGCTCTGCTCGATACAGCCACGCCATCTCCAAACTAATCACACCAGCTGCTCTCTCTCAATACCCGTGTGGGTTTTGCCTGGCATCACTTCACATTTCACTTTCTCTTCCTCTGCCTGTGTACTCATTTCATTTTTCTCCAATTCGCTTCCATTTTCTGTTTGTGACTGGCAGCAGATATGAGGACATATGAGTGCTGGGAAATCCTGGACTTGCTCAAAACTCCAGCTCATTGAGCATGGCTAAGCAGACACGAGGCCTTTACAGTACTTACATGATTGCTTTGGAGATTTTCCAGTAAACTGGGGTCATTAAAGCCAGCTTCCTCCATTGAGTGAGAGCTGTGACTGCAGATAGAGAGGCAGAGAGAGAGAGAGATGGACAGAGAGAAAAATAAGATTAGAGCCAGACAGAGGAGAAAAGACAACAAAAACTGGAGCCACAATTCATGAATAAATTCTGTTTTTTTTTTTATTTTTATTACTTGCAAACACCTTGCTCTAAGATTTTTTTTTATTATGCATGGACTGGACTTTAGGAACTACATAAAGAGGACATGGTGAAGATTAACTTTATAGGTTTATCAAGTTTACACATGCCAACTTTCCCTAATGATGCTCCACTTTTGCATAATGCTAGTACGGCTCGACTTCATCACTCCGCTAATGATCAGTATCCGTAAACTAGCAAAGACACGACACAGAACTCATTAGAAAGAGACAACATGTCTTCTTTAAATTATCCCGTGATCCAGCACCAGTACATTTGTATCAGATTAGTTTTCGATACAAAGTGTCCCAACACGGCCATTTTCACCTGCAGCCAAGTATACACCCTGCAGACTGCTGCATTTTTAGGAGCACTATCGATCTTCAGGTCAGTGATGTATAGCCTGCAGTTTATCAGGCTGCTAGCCGAGTTATCTATAGTCTGATGCTGAACAAGCTTCTGTTAAAGGGCCATCCATGCTGCGTATATAACACTGTCATTTTACTCCAACAAGGTCTTAAAAATCCTTCTGTGCTATTCAGCAGCAATTACAGGTACAAAATGACTTCTATTTCCAAACCAATGGCTGAACATGCCCAGAAACAAAGGGCACTGAACTGTCTGTTTCCGTGGCTGGGGTAGGGTTATCTTTCATATGTTTGATATGCATATTTCACTGGAAACAGATACAGTGACCATTAAAAAAGATTTATGGTGCATAATTGGACTATAATTAACTTTTAGAGTAAAGTTTTAAAGGTGTATAGTTGAGGGAGGTGTACACTTTTCTGAGAGGGTACTAAAACTAGATAAACAATCCATTCATACCTGCTTACATACAGAGATTTTCACTAATTATAATTATCCATGTTTTCTGGTAGAATGTCCTAAAGGATAGACCTTGAAAATATCCATTTTCATATTTAGGGGAATAAAATAATACTGATATAAAGAAAATACTTCAGATTCTGTTTCCCTAAATAACATTATTTATGGCATTAGTCAGAAACTTGAGGATTAAAAACCTTAAGCAACGTAATTAACAAGGTAATTACAATTAATTGTCGTTCGATAAAAATTGAGCACCTGCACTAACAAATGCCTATTCCATCCATGTCCACTACGTGTGTAACGCACAGACACTATTTGTATCTGTATCTGTTTAGTGCTCCAAATACTCATATCTGTATCAGGTGTAACTGCAAGTGGGTGTGGCCTAAACTCAAATTTTTTGCCCTTCTTTTTCCAAAATTAAATATGAACCCTAAAAATAAATTAATTAATGCTCATGTCCATAGTTTGCTATTTAATGTTGTAAAAAAATGTTTTATAAGGGAACTATGTATGTATGATGTAAAGTATGCTTTAGTATACAGACTAATCACAAATGAAATACTGCGTATTTAGAAGAAATGATGTCTCACTTAACTGGGAGTAACATGTTCTGTGTCACTGAAAAGTTGTGAATAACATTACAAGTATAATAATACAATATAAGCAACACATAAAGGCATATCGAATCCTTCACACTGAAAGGATCACACAGCGACTTAGCATCTGCACCCCCACAATCGAAATTCCTGTTTTTCATTACCTATTCAGCAGGAAAACACAGAAATGTGTTGCCATCACCCACACCTTACACGTGCACACACACACACACACACACACACCTCTGAAAGGAATCAACAGACTACAACAGCCTGTAATCAGAAGAGCATTATATAGTGCATGCAAAGATCTGTTAAGGAGCTCCAAATCCAGGAAGCTGCAGGAACACACATGCTTCACCAACACAGCACAACATCCTGTTAACACACAGCCAGAGCAAAACATCCATCCGGCCTTATCCTAGTCTTGCAAGACATCTGGCCAGCAGTAGAGATTTAGGTGCTTTGGTACTTTTCGTCACTCAACGGTGCCAAGAACTGTCTACTGTGAAGGGAAGAAGCCATTTGACTGACACAGCAAACGATCAACCACACAACACTGTCTGAAAGACAGCCTTTATTGTCACTTATACCACAGTGCTGTTGGATTCTCGATTCTGGCAGCATGAATGAATCATCTATAACTGCAGCTCTGACAGCAGTGCTGGCTGTAATTCAGTTAGGTTTATATTAATGCATTAATTCTAATACATTATCAACTTACACAGGCACTTGCATGGCAGACGCTCTGTAATCTAAGACTACTAATAAACAGATTAAGAAAACCATGTCGTCATTTAACCAAGAAAACTACTGAATTGTTGTGGTGAAACTGTCTGTAAGTGTAAGTTTATCATAACATTCGGAAGGAGTCTCCAGTGTCAGCACTTTGTAACAGTCAGTATCTTCAGGACAGTTTGTGCTTTGCGGTTTCTGCGGGTTTTTTTCTTATTAACATCAAGAGAGAGAGACAGAGAGAAAAGAAAGGTTGTTTATAGCTGCTATAATGTAAATGATAGGAGGAACTAACTTGTTTCACAACATTAAATGTAACTCTAATTGGATAAAATGTATGTGATATTCATTAATAAATTAAAACTGCTGTGGTGTAAGAGGAATAAGACACTTTGGGACTTCTTTGTTTCTGTTGATGCAATGCTACTGCATCATGGATTATTTTCCTATAACAGCATGCCCTGTCATGTTCTTTCCACTCACACAACAGCGCTGATGAATTCCTGATTGTGATTGGTCAGCAGGCTTTGATTAATTTTTTAATTAACAGCAGCCCTGACAGTAATAGTCCTTTTAGAGATGAGACTAGGGAAGAATTTGTGTTTGTGTTGCTTTTGGTAATTGCCTCAGTTTCCACATAATTTGTGTATCACTACCACAAAACCTTGGGGAGAATGTAAGTAATAGGTATTACTTCCTATTTTTATTTATTTTTTTTATATTTCTCTGGTGTTTCAGAGGTGCATAACTACACAAGAACAGGTTAGGTAAGACTTTCAGTCATGTCTGTCTCATCCTATGGTGTTTATTGTTAGAGCGTAACAATAAAACGTAACTGCAATTTTAATTTTGCATTATGTACTGTAGTTGCACATTTTACTGCTCATTCACAAGCTAGCCTTTTTTCACAGCCTTCCAGCGAGATTTAAGATTCATCTTTTAATGATTTAATGTTCATCTCTTGGTGCAGGGAAATGTGTAGAAATTCTTATCCTGTTATATGCTACATTCATTCATTCATTCATTTTCAGTAAGCGTTTAATCCTGGTCAGGGTTGCAATAGATCTGGAACCAATCCACTGGGTATGAGGCAGGAATACACCCTGGGAGGTATAGAATCCCGTTTCCTGTGATGGACTGATATGTTACAGATGCTGTGGAGTATTCCTTTAACCACTGGAATATACAATACCTGCTGAATCTTTGTGTAAATATAGTTAATTATTTAAGGAGACACCTTTGTAACGTTAAAATGTTCTGATTCGTGTCCACATACCCTGGACTGGATAGAGCGCTGACGTTATTATCTAACCTGTAGAGTGATTCAGTAAGCCGCACTGCCGACCCAGTGATCACGCTATTGATGAGCTGCAGCCAAGCAACCGTCTCCACGGAAACAGACTCTGTTGCTGATGTGGTTTCACAGACCTTTATAGCCTGAAGTCTACTCACAGTCACAAGCTTAATGCAATCTGCCATACAGCTGCACTAATTCACACACACACACACACACACACACACACACACTCACAGCACCCATTTCAAAGCCCAAATGACAGAATATGTAGCTAATACAACAGATCACTGTGTGAAAAATCCTGGTAGCAGAGTTTTTGTACCGTGTCTCCGAGTTAAATGATAAAAACAGACGATGCAAAGGAGGGTGGGGTAAGGCAAGACGTTCCTTCATGTCCACTGAGACTCTCGCTCACACACACACACACACACACACACACGCACACACACACACGCACACCCCTTCATCATGTTTCTGTGCTACACATCACACCACAGACACGAATGATTGAGAATTCTGCCCTGCGTCTCCGCAGTACAGCTGTGAACAAAGGGAATTCTTCCAAGCTGTTAACACACACTTCTGTTTCTTTGGATAAAGCCACATATTTTTCCCCTAATAATGTCTGTTAATGATGTTTACTCTTCTAGATGATAGCACAAGCAAATGGTGCTCTAGCTTCCAAGCGGTACAGGGATAAAACCGTTGACTAGTGAGCTGTTCATCTTATAAGCAGAAGGACTCAGTCTAGTCCTCTGAATGTACTCTCGCTGGCTCAGTAACACAAAGTACCACACAAAGAACATATTCAAATTTCAAATGTCATGCACTACACAAATCTGATCCTCATGCAAGACCAGGCTGTGAGAAAGGATCCCATACAGCAGACATATTCAGACTTCTTCCCCATGAGGCCCACTCCCAGTTTTTTGAGAACTTGCAGCAAAAAGTGCTGTTTTTGACCATTTTTGGTGAACTCAAAACATTCTCTATTTACCTTGACAGAAAGCGAGAGCGCCACATCAGTGCATCTTACAAAAACTGCAAACACAGGCCAAAACATTACTATTGTAAAATGGGAGAAGGGGGCGGGGCTTCCAGAGAGTGTCAGATAACCTGCTGATTGGCTCATCTACTGTTTTTTTTTTCTTCATCTACTGGAAGAAAAAAAAAAAAAAAAAGACAGCTCTTTCGGCATGCTTTGGACTACGCTCCAGGGTACTTCTATGTTAAAGTGCAGAGCTCCTACTCAAAATGCACTAAGTTTGCAGATCTGATACAGTCTTTTAAATATTTATAACATAAATATTCTTTATTTATCCCATTCCTCACCTGTGCTCCGCAGTTTGAATGCGTATTTCATATGGAATGAGGATTCAGAATTTATTTACCAAATTGGACGAGCAGAAATGAGCTTTAGACAAGATTCTTCTTCTGTGCTTATTATAGAAACACATTTGTTAATAACTCCTTAATGTGAGGTAAGCAGAAGAAGTGTAAGAAGTCGAACTCTTACTAATGACTAATGAATTGTGTACAACATGAAAAAGTAAAAAAAAAAAAATGTCTAGATGAAAAACCTTCACTTTGCATCATGCAGCTCTTTGATCTTTTCCTGTAATAAAGACTGAAGAAATCTACCTGAAGATGACTTCCGTCTAAACTGAGCTCTAGTGGCAAGTCTGGAGAGGCAAAGTGCTTTTATCTCCTACACCAAATGCTTTTCTACTCATTAGGGATAAGATATTTTCAGTTTCAGGACCCAGAACAGATCTGTGCAAAGGTTTGAAAATCTTATTGACACTTTTTGAGACATGGGGTAGGCACTAGCATAAACACGGGACAAAAACACAAGACAATCCCCAAACAACCCACACCTCTTCTACAGCACTTAGAACTTTAAAACAGCCATAAACAGGTTTGAATCACATTTTAATTGACACCATGCCACTGCAAACCACTGAACGCTGTTACTCAGCAAGCACAGGGCATTCAAACGACATTTCCCACAAAAACACAAGGCAAGAACACACGACACAGCACAGGGTCACGCAACACAGAGCTTACCATTCCTCCTCTGCAAAACTACCATCCTCCATTTCAGACCTGTGACTGTTGGGTGAAGTAAAGAACAGTTAGACACTGGGTCACTGCGCACTCCTGCCAGCACATACACTGCATCAAAATATAAAAACTGTACAGAGCAATTCTAATACTTGTCCAAAAACAGTTACTTCTGGTAGATCAGGTGAAGAATGATGAGGTAGGATTTTATCCAATCAGCATCAGTAGAAATGCTGAGTAAGCCTGGCTTTTGTTATACGGAAGGAAAGTAAAGGTTCAGAAAACCTTTCTTTAGTCTTTCTGGATATCTAGCAACACAAAAAAATGCAAGTAAAGATGTCAAGTAAACATGGTCCCTTTATTCAACAGGAAAAAACAAAAGCTGGAGTTTTTAACATCTAGAGGACAAGTAGGCTCAGTAGGCTACCAGGTTTTTTTTTTCCTCATTCAACAACCAGAGAAAGAAGAATGAAACCCTATTTATTACTGGCTTTCGCTAAAACATGAATTTTTTATTTGGTATGTACGCTCACTGAGCATTCACTCACTCATTCATGCGATCCATTCAGCCAGCCATGGGGCAGCAACTCCGTGCATAAAATCATGCAGATACATGTTAAGAGCTTCAGTTAATGTTCACATCAAACACCAAAACTGTGAAAAATGTGATCTTCGTGACGCTGACTGTGGAATGCTTGTTGGTGCCAAACAGAAACTGCTCATCTCCTGAGGTTTTCCCACAAAACAGTCTCTAGATTTTAGACAGAATGGTCTAAAAAAAAAAAAAAAAAAAAAACAAGGAGCTTGGCCAGAGGAGAATGGCCAGTGGTTTGAGCTGACAGGAAGGCTACAGTAATTCAGATAACCACTCTTTACAGCTGTGGTGAGCAGAAAAGCATCTCAGAATGCACAACACAATAAACCTTGAAGCGGATGGGCTACAACAGCAGAAGACCACATCAAGTTCTACTCCTGTCAGCTATGAATAGGATTCTGAGGGGCAAAGGCTCACCCAGTCCAGGCACAGAGCATTGTCTTCCCTGTGACATGCATTCACACTGCTGCTCATACGTAGAAGCCTGGAGAAAGAACCAGCTGACCTCAACCACATACACAAGCTTCCCAATGAGCTTAGCGGCCACCCTTCTCACCCAGAGAACAGAGTTAATTATCTAGGAGTCCTGGCCACAGATGGCTGTGGCACTGTCGAGATTCAAACTCATGATCTTCCACCGAAAGACCGAACATTCGTAGCCTCGTACGACAAGTGTTGTCAAATTAATTAACATCTGCACCCACAGGGATTTTCTTCATTAGCTACTGTTCTACGTAATTAGCCTTGTGTGGGAAAAAGTTTGTGTGTCTGTGTGTGTGGAATTTAACGCATCACTCGTTCTGCTGGTGTCATGTAAGCAGTCAGTGTGGTTAAACACACAATGTCAAGAGGGCACACCACAACATGAGAGTAAGGGATAGGATGAAGATGTTTAGCGGTGACTCTTTTAACTAAGCTCTTCAATATTCTTATGCTTCAATAACTCTTTACTAAGTAGCGTTGCCTTTTGTGAGACTGACTGGACTTGTGTAATCCTAGCTGTTTGTTTAAGCTCATTCAATAAAAGCACTAGGTCGGTTGTCCCGTGCAGCCTTGACACATAATCGTCTGGGTGTCCGGGCTACAGATTTGTCAAATCCTGCCAGCGAAGATGAGATAAACAAAGAAGCTAGCTAGAAATATGTTACATTCATAAAGCTACAACAACATGCACAAATTAAGACTGAGGAAAAGTAAGAAGCGCATAAATAAGATGCCTCCTAACACGTTTCCTCTAATTAACCAGTCTTCATGTTGTTTTCCTCTTCAGGAAGCCAGACAAAAATCTAGGCCATTCTTCATGTCTTACTTTTCTTATTTGTACCCTATCTCTCATTCTCTCGCTATCTTTCTCCTAACAAAAAGGAAGATAACAGGCTTAAGCAATGTACCTGCTATTATCCTCCTGGAAGTGCTCATGAAGGAAGGGTGGGTGGGACTGGGGGGGTGGCTCTCAGAGAAACTAGATTCAAAAGCAGCCTTGCTTATTTGAAGCTGATAAAAAGGGAAGCATCAATATTTATGAGGAAGAAGGAAACAAGCCTTCTATTAATACACCACCCGCCTGTTCAGCCTACGACCGCTGGAAATAGACACATTAAAGATTAAGCCGTACGCAGAATAGACGTAAAAAATTTACGTAAACTCAGACTCTCACACACACACACACACACACACACACACACACACACACACACACACACACACACATACATGCAGATACTGGAAAAGGGCATGGGTGAGGCTGTCACAGTTGAGTAATTCTGCATGTCTGAAAGGTCAGAACTGAGAAATTAAAGTGTGGACGCTGAGAGTCCCATCTGAGCAACAGCAGACAGCTA
This sequence comes from Pangasianodon hypophthalmus, assembly GCF_027358585.1. Lineage (NCBI taxonomy): Eukaryota > Metazoa > Chordata > Actinopteri > Siluriformes > Pangasiidae > Pangasianodon > Pangasianodon hypophthalmus. The sequence continues at coordinate 22,523,796 of NC_069716.1, forward strand.
ATGTCCAACAAGCACACACACACACACACACACACACACACACACACACGCACGCACACATTAAATGCTGTTGCTGGAGTGGCATTTGGAGCTTTGATGATACACTTGGATTTCTGTCGTTTACCTGTGTTTTGTAGTCATCATAAGGAAAAACTAGGACCTAGACACTACACTACAGCTCACATACACACGCACACACACGGACGCAGTGATGTTGCAAATCCCTACGCTCATTTTAGCAAGCGACAAGTAGATTGATAGACTGCACTCAGTCAGATAAACTGCTATGAGTTGACCGTGTAATCACAGCATCTGCCCAATGCTGCACAGGTAAAGAGTCTGTTAGTCAGAATTTACATACTCGTTTGGAGTGTACACTTACTATCAGGTTTACCTTTAACGGGCTCCCTATTTAGAATGAAAGCTTAAGACAGCGAAATAAGAGCCTATTTAGTGCTCAAATCCAATAAACCAAAACCCCCTGGCCTTTCGGTGATCACTGAGATAAGCTTATAATAATCTTATCTCCGAGACAAATCAACTGAGAAGATCGCAGAAAAAATAACAGCAACTCAACGACTTGAGCTCTCATCCGTCTCACACTGTGTGGTGATGAACATTTTCTCACATACTCACACACACACACTGCAGCACTGTCATATACACACATGCGTGCACAGCTGGCGATGTCACCCCTAACAATATTTTTCCCCCCATGCAGCAATACAACAGTGTCTAATGCAGCACATCTAACACCGCCCTCTGCAACCAAAAATAGATCAGGACAGCAGAAGCTGCTCTCGCTTTTACGAAGGGAAAATAAAGCCCAAAGCCAAACAAAGAACCATAAGCCATCTGAGTAAAGGGGCCTGTGGGGGTTATTTATAGCATATTCTACACTCTGTGCAGGGAGGCAGAACAAGACAGCCAGTGTCATATGCACGCTTTACTGATAATATAATAAACATGGTGCAAGGTGCGTGATGCGCATGTGTGTGTGTGTATATATGTACAGGTGTGTGAGAGATGGAAACAGTCTCACCCATAGGCCACTCCAGCGATGGTACACTTTTTAAACTGCATCACATTGCAGGTCAGTGTTCCAGTTTTGTCTGAAAAGATATACTTCACCTGCAGATAAATTGGGAATGATGATTAAAAAAAAGACATTAGTGTTCTTACATGATGGCTGCACAATTATTTGTCCTTCTTTTTTGTGTTTTTGTGAGTACTCATGCAGTACCTGGCCCAGCTCTTCATTCAGGTTGGACGTTCGGGCCATAGCCGGAGTGTTGGTAACTTCATACAGCATGTCAGTGTCCTAAAACGAATCGTATAACACAATGAGGCTCATGCTGAGGTCATTTTGTACCACAAATGTAGACTATTCCTATCTTTTTTATGGCATACTATGCACTATATAATAAAATAGTATGTGCCATGTATCTGAGTATGTATTACATGATTTTTGTAGGGGAGTAAATAGTAACAGTACAGCACATAAAAAGAAAAGAGTATATCTTAACTTGCATGGTAGCTCACATCACTGAACTGCACTGAAACACCCTCCACAGGTACAAACAAAAATTTTAAAACCTAAAATATCCAGTCTCAAATTCCTCTCTTCTTATTTGTGTTCATGAGGGTCGTGGAGTTCTTTCTTGGTTTGGCAATATGCCCTCTGGTGGCTCCGCCCCTTCTGCTACGTTCGACAAGTGTCAACACCTAATTTTTCACTGGTTTTACTCCATCATGTGGAGATTAATAAGACGATGCACATCACTGAATTCCTCAGTGGAAACAGCACTAAAGGTCTGTGAAATGCGCCAGTTGAGACAGTTTCAGAGTTCTGGGAAACTCTAAACACAAACACAGATACGGTTCTGTGTGCCACAGCCCAAATCCTATTTTGTCAACTGTAAATGGGTTATTTTGATAATGTTCCACTTTTAGTTTCACTCTGAGGTTATTTTGAAGTAGCCCTGGAGATGTGTGGATCAGAAGAGGGAAATTTAACAAAAAGCACTGGCGATGTAGCGCTTCACTGAAAACACTGTTGCTATGTTCCTGATGGTGCACTGCAGTCTTCGATTCTCTTCTGGGCATACTTGTTATGATTACAAGCCCACATGATGTCCCAGTTCTCATCATGGCGTTTTAAAAAAAGGGTGCATATGGCATTGCTCTTGAGAGGCAGCTTGCATCCAAAATTTTGGCATATCCGATTTGAGCGTTATACAGGGAAATCTAATTCAAGATTCCATGTTTCAAGGCCCTGTGAATGAGCTGTTATTATAGAAGCACTAAAGTATTAGAATGATCACATTAATATACATGAATTACAACCAACAGTACTGTCAGAGCTGCTAACCAATCAGATTTGAGAATTAGCAGTGCTATGGTATAACCGGTATTAATCGGCTGACTGAACCTTGGGACCAATGTATGTAGCTGTTCTGTGTATTAGCAATTAATGCAACTGCTGTGTTTGGTTACTGCTACAACATTCTTCTATTTATTTCTGGTCAATTCATGGATATTTATATACACAGACCTGCAGAGAAATTTGATGCTGCTTAGTTCTTGGATTCTAAACTCTTTCGTAGAAGTGTCAGATTTTTTTCATTCGTGTGGCCAGGGTAAATGTTACCAGGTCACTAAGCCTGCTGAGGATTTAAGACGTACACTCGCACTCCAATTCTCTAAGGTCCTGTACAGACCCGAGATTACAGAGCCTTCTATAGTGTTGTTGAGCTCCGGACATGTGTGTGATTGGATTGTGAGTGAGTCAGGTGTCCTAAAAAGCATCAATGCAAATGATTAATTAAATGAAATCCACTCAGGGCCTCATGCTCACCCAGTTGATGAAGTAGGCCTGGATAAACTTGATCACCTCCAACGTCACCAGCAGGCTAATGGGAATCAAGTTGTTGAAGAGGATGATGAAGGTGAGGAAGTTTAGACCAAAGTTTGCTGCACCGCCATCTGACACAGCCCAGAGAGGACAAACAAGGAAAGGAAAAAGTACAGAGAGGAAAGAGGGGCAGTACAACGAGACAGAGTCAGTTCAAGTAGACAGGAAATGTGTGTAGAAGGAAAAAGAAAAAAATCAACAATGCCAGAAGCTCGCTCCCATCTAATGGGCATCGTTTCCACAACGTTACACGTGTACCACAGAACGTTGTCCAAACGCTGTGCCATTAGCTGAGATTACCCCCTACCTCCCCTCCACACCTCTCTCATCAGCCTCTAACCATGAGATTTACACCCCCTTCAATTAGCACCCCCATAATTCAGTTAACTGAGCTTCCAAACAGAGTTGGTGACGTCATAGCAGCCGTCTTTGGAACGAGCACGACTCCAAGCAATGAGTTCTACACAAAGCACTGGGGTGACAGGACCGAGACTTCTCCCATCTCAAATCCCACCGTGAACAAAACGGAGACAAAACAAAGCTACACTGACACATGGCACGTCACGGCTCACGCGTGAACTAACCGTGAGTTTAATGAGCATTACCTGTCCTGTATACAACCCAATCCTGCTCTATCAGAGCAGATAGGAGAGGGAGTCCTTACCCAAGGGTGAAAAAAAAACCATTTAGAATGGACAGTAAGCAAGAGATGGCCAATGATGGAGACTACTGTTATGGAGGCTGAGTCTGAACACAGCGGGAGAGAGATGACTGCTAGAGGGTGGGAGGGAACATGACCAGCTCGGATGATTCGATGCAAAGGAGAGGGACTCGGCCCAAAGCACACTCCCGCAGGAGGAGGTTTTAAAAAAAAAAAAAAAGAGAGAGAGTGGTGACATTTATGATTGTTTATGTAGACTGGAGACATCAGGGTTGAGTCATAATTAAATAGAGCATAAACATCACTTCTACAGAACAGAAGATAAACTAGAAGTGATTAAATTATATCTAAATACATAATTAGCATCACTTTGTCAGGATGATAAACTGTAAGTGAAAAATGTAGAGTGACTAAAAATAAAGTCATTTTTAAGCTTTTAAATATTTGATTACTTAGACTAATATCCAAATTGGGTTAAATGCACTAATTTACAAACACTGAATGACCAAAACTTTAAGTCACCCCATCCTGTGCAAGTTACAGTGCTCAAACATTCATTGTGTAAAAAAACGCTAAATCTCTACTCTATACTATTCCACCACAAGACATGCTCTGAGTACTGAACATGCAGCCAAGAGCCCTGCGTCAATGCAGTGGGAGGATAGGATTATTGGATTAAGGCTGGGATTGGCGATCCTCCATGCTGAGGAGGAACCAAGCTGCAGCAGGGTAGCTCCAGCTGTAACCAGCAGTGCACCAGGAGTTGCAGTGAGAAGTTAAAGAGTGCACTGCAAGGTCAGCAAGTCAGAAGACACCCATCAGCATTTACAGACAAAAAAAAAAAAAAAAAAAAAAGTTATTTTTACACTCCGTGCTTCACAGAGGAGGTGGGGCCGGGGCAGGAGGGTGTCACTGCAGGTGGTGCAAATGCATAAGAAACAGAGCTAGCAAATCTGCCAGGCACTTGTGTGTAAAGTATTACAGGTCTCACAGAGGATGACCTAGGACGAATATGGGTGAGGCGGATGGCAGTAAATCACAGGGGGGCAAATGTCAAATGAATAATTTATAATGAATAATAGCTACACTGCTGTTGTATGAGGTAAGCACTCTATCAGAAGCGCAGGGAGAATATCTTCACCTTCACTATTTCACACCTGCACTAACCGGGTATGGGAATTATTCTAGCAGTAAATAAAGAAACAGTTCTCTACTCCTCGTCCTGTGCAGCGTTTCCTGCACCAAGTTCACAATACAAACCTATCACCATGCCTCCTGCTGTTCTTACTGACACAAGAAGTGACCGTGGCAAAAGTAAGTAAATGGTTCAATCAAATGCATCAATGCCACCGCTCTCTTCTTCTTTTTTTTTTTTTGTTCAATACAAGACGAAAACTAGCATTCGACTGAGTCTCACTCCTTCAGAGGAATACAATCAATCTCTAGATGGAGGCCAGAATTATGACCTTACTGTTCCCTTCAACAATCGCTTTATGATCTATGATGACTGCATTATAATCCAGCTTATTGAGCCGACTTCATAAAGCAATGCCGCAAATATGAAAGGCAACTCTGTGCTCAAGAGGCGCACTCCAACTGCGGGGAACAGTGTAGGTCATAAAACAAGCCAGGATCGAACTGGACATAAACAATCTTTCTTATACAGGCTGAGAGAAACAAAGTGGGATGATTGTGGTGACATGTTAATCAATTTGCAAGAGCCTTGGTCATAGAGTGCAGACTGTAGAGATTCTCTCCATCCATACTGCTACCAAAAGTCTGTCAATTTGTAGCAGTCATTTGAATTTGGATCATATTAAACATCCCAATTTGAGCATGAACGCATTAATACATGTATTCTGGGGGCATTTCTCCCAGGTCTGTCAGCAGCAGTGAAACAAAAGACAGTGAAGCACAAAGAAGAAGCAGCAGCAGCGGGGGTAAAGGAGGGCGAGGCATGTAGAAAAGGTCACTGCTTGTCCCTCAGGCATTTCTGCTTAGCAGGAAATCCTGCATCATGACCAATAAAAGGTCTCGTGAGTGCTGGCTCACACTTCCATATTAAAGGAAGACAGAGCACGTGAGGCAGCCTGCAAAAAGCCGTCGGAAGTCACTAGAGCTGAATTCTGGAAAACGAGCCAAAAAAAGTTTCTGACAATAATATACTTTGACAAGTCTACTTCAAGAAAACAAATATTTTATCAAAATGACATGGAAATGTTTTTCCTCACAATTTGACCAGATTTTTGGATAGTTCCAGTACATAATAAAGCAGAATTGAGTTTGTGATCAGAGAGCAGCTGACAAAATGTCCGAGATGCTCCTGAGAAGAGAAGAGCACATACTAAACACAATACAGCAGACAAATTTAAGATGTTTAAATGGCCTAATAATAGACAGTAATAACAAGAAATTTAGACAACAGAACAGAACTGACTGAAATTCGTGCAGTCAAGAGAGATAATCAAAGGTGTTGAGACAGAGATGTGGATAATGCTGATAATCAAAATGATAATCAGCATTTGCTATTGTAACGTATATTTATTCACAATTTGGCAGGAAAGTTGTTTTATAAATGCAGGGGTAGACGGAGCATCTCAGTTTAAAATACTAGTTTAAATGTATTATTTCTGGTTGAGATACTTGAGATACGTACAAAAGGAAAACTTAGTTCAGTTCAGGAAAAACTGTAGTTTTCAGAACAACGTAAAGTAGAAATTGTCAAAGTTTGCCCACAAGGGTTTTCCCAGGCTGCCTCACATACTGTATATCTGAATGAATGAAGAAGGAGGGAACAAAATCTTTTGCCTCACTTATTATTAAAAGAAAGTGAACAGGTGCTTTAGGCCAGGTACTTGCAAAGAGCTTAATGTGTCACCAGAATGGAGGTGGAAGGGGAAACATGGCTGAGATCAGGCACTAGGAAAGTCTATACAGTCACATATCTGGAGGGGATAAACCTATCACTGGATCCCTGGTGTGTGCCGTCCTCTGCAATCACCCTCACAAAGTAGGGCAAGCGCATAACGGCCTGGGTTTGCTCAGCAAAGCCTGAGCCTCAGCTAGGGATTAGTAAGGAGGGCTGATTCACGCATGGCCAAGGCTTTTAAATGGTTGTTACCTGGAGCTGTTAAAGAAAAATGACAACAACACAGAAAAAACAAAACAAACCAAACAGAATGTTAGAAAGGAAACAGAGAACGAAAAAATATTCAGCAGCGTTGTGATACTCAACCATTTCCACATCCCAATCACATGTGTATGCATGTCAACAGTTTTATCTTACAGGGAAATACAGACGTTTTCCCGTTTTTTTTTTTTTTTTTTTTTTTAAAGAGACAAATATTCACTTGCATAGCAATGCATATTTGTTTATACACAGCAAACTCAAAGAAAGGCTGACATTAATGCAGGTAAAAAAAACAACAACAGATGAGTGAGCAGACAGAGACAGGAGGACGGTACAGCATGAAGAGGACGGTGAGCAGGACGCTTACAGTTGAGGTCCATGTACCAGGCGTCATTGCCATACTGGTACTTCCAGATGGTTTGTCCGATGGAGCAAACCAGAGAGATGGCCAGCAAGCAGCCAAACAGCACCAGGATCTGAAAGTTGGTGATGCGCTCCACGTTGGACAGCTTCAGAGGAGGCCGTGTGGAGTTCTGAAAGTAGGTTCATTGTGATTAGTAACCCAAAATCATGAAATGAATTAATTAGCTTTAACAGAAAATTTCCCTAAACAACATTTAAAAAAAATTCAAAAATACACTCACTGACCACTTCACTAGGAACACCTTTATACCTGCTCGTTCATGCAATTATCTAAATCAGCCAATCACGTGGCAGCAGCGCAGAGCATAAAATCATGCGGAAAACTGTCCTGTTTTGGTGAACCGGTGCCCACTATAGCCTCAGATTCCAGCACTGGAACCTATCCACCTTAAGATTCAGCAGGCTGTGCATTCTGACATGCTTTTCTGTTCACCACGGTTGTAAAGAGTGGTTATTTGAGTTACCGTAGCCTTCCTGTCAGCTCGAACCTGTCTGGGCATTCTCCTCTCACCTCTCTAATCAACAAGGCATTTCCACCTGCTGAACTGCTGCTCACTGGATGTTTTTTGTTTTTTCGCACCACTCTGCATGAACTCTAGAGACAGTTGTGCCAATAACCATACCACGCTCAAACTCACTGAGATCACATTTTCCCCTTATTCTGATGATTGATGTGAACATGAACTTGGTTGAATACCTGCATGAGAGATGAATACCTGCATGCATGAGCAGGTGTACAGGTGTTCCTAATAAAGTTGCCAGTGAGTGCATATTTATATTACTTTTTTGTAATTTTGTAATTATGTAGAAGTCATTCTGACAAATGTTTTTGAAAATGACAGCTCTTTCCAATCAAACAAATGTGCTAACATTCCCACCATTTCTTACTTGTACTCGTACCTATGCACACACACAGAAAATATTTATATTTGTGATGTTTGTGAAATGCAAGTATGTTAAAAGAAAAACTTTTTTTTTTTGCAAGAAGATAACAGAAGGCCACTGAGGCTTCCACTGTGCAGAGCATGAAGATTAATAAAGCATGCACACCACATGCACATGGACTGACACAGCAGGGTGTTTAACTCCATCATACATCAGCATCTGCAGTCATCAGCCTCAACTGCCTCTGCAACAGAATAATGCTGTGCCATTTCAGCAAACTCTACAGGTGTGTAAACGCTCCTTTAGGAAATCCTGTCGAGAATAGTGCTGAACCGAAATGCATTTGAAGATGAGATGAGAAGGCTCACCTGCATGAGCTTCGTGTCGTGTCCTGTGTAGACCACAATGCCGTGCACCCACTGTGTGTTTCTGAGCTGCGCTCCTCTCAGGAGGATCTGATCCGGACCCAGTGGCACTGTGCTGGATTAAGAAATACATTGTCACACTGAGTTAAAGTAACACTGCAGCAGGATGACAGGATGTCACTAGCACTGACACTATAGCATCAAACGCAGAGGGGGGAGTCTAATTCAGAATTGTGCAGGAGATTTAACAATACTAGCAAAAGAAACCAAGTTTATCACAATATGATGCAACAAAAACTGGAATATTATGTAATGTATTCACGATGTCTGCAAAAAAAAACCCCACAAGCTGTGGTACCACTACTATACCAAGGTACTTTTAGTTCTGAAATTTAAGCATAGGTTTAACAATTATAAATAAATTCAATTAAAAAATAAATAAATAAAATAAAGCTTTAACAGAACAATGAAACGATTTACTTTTAGTGCAGTGATCATCTTCAGGCACTCATCCAGATCACAATCTCTAAAAATATCTCGACATGCAGAGGACATTTCCATCATTAATATTTCAGCTACTTCTCTAATAAATCTGACTCCGCTTGATCAATATTTCAAGTGTATGTAATATACTGTGTGAATACTGTTCCCACACCTGACCCCTTCTACACTCACGCTGTGTCCCCATGTCCCTCTCACCTGTGTCCATCCAGACGGATGTTGCCTACAAACTCGTACAGGTGTCTGTTGGGGCTCTCGCACTCCATACGACCAGACAGACGCATCAGACTGTCAATGTCCTTTATCTCAGCGGTGATCTGAAGGCCCTAGGAATGATTAAATAGAAACGGGATACAATACCACAATAAGCTCTTCTATAGATCAATTCATGATCACAGCGTGAAAGGTGGATAGTTTGCAGTCATACTGTGTTAAATATTATATATATAGAACACTGGCAAATTGATTCTAAATGCCTGTTCACTGCTCATGCAGTGCAATTATCCAATCAGCCAATCACTTGGCATCAGCATAATGCAGAAAACCATACAGATGAAGGTCAAGAGCTTCAGTTAATGTACACTTTAAACATGATCAGAGTGAATTGGTTGTTGGAGCCAGAAGGGCTGATGTGAGTATTCCAGAAACTGCTGATTTCACACAAAACAGTCTCTAGAGTTTATACAGAATGAACAAAAAAAACCAATGAGTGGCAATTCCACAGGCAGAAACACCTTGTTGATGAGAGAGATCAGAAGAGAACAACCAGACTGCTTCATGCTGACAAGAAAGCTACGGTAACTCAAATAACCACTCTTTACAACCGTGCTGAGCAGAAAGGCATCTCAGCAAGCACATCACGGGAAAGGGGTGAAAATAAAATTGCAATAATTGGAAAATTGCTGTGGTATAAGAGGAATAAGCTTGAGGCGGATGGGCTCCAACAGTAGAAGACCACATCGTGTTCCACTCCTGTCAGCTGAGATCAGGAATCTACCTGAGGCTACAGTTTGCACCAACTCACTGAAACTGGACAGTTGAAGAAATGGAAAAATATCACTTGACATTTTTTTGTTTTTCTCACTTTTCTGTGTAAACTCTAGAGACTGTTGTGTGAAAATCCCAGATCAGCAGTTTGTGAAATCCTCGAGCCTGCCCTTCTCACACTGACATCGGTCAGAGTTCACATTTTCCCCATTCTGATGTTTGATGTGAACATTACCTGAAGCGCTTCACCTGTATCTGCATGATCTTATCACATGATTCCCTATTGGATAATTACATGAGCAGGTGTTCAAGTGTTCCTAATAAAATGGTCAGTGAGTGTATATTTAAGCTTTATTGCATCAAATAAAAAAAAAAATTAAAATGTAGAGTGACGTATGGAAATGCATTTTTAAAATAAATTTTTAAATAAAATGCATGTCTTTAACAGATGTTCTTATAGATAAACACACTGAAAATGAGTTATAGCACTATACTATAAATATATGATAAAATATACATAATATGTATGTATAATTTGTACTGAGCAATATTTCTCATTATCCAAACAGTATATCTACAAGTAAGCCTTTTATCATTTTGAAAATTGTTATACTTAATTTTCACTCACTAAAAAAATATAGTTCCCAGAGTCTAGTATAAACCCATGACCAAAAATGTAACGACATGTCTCTGTGAGAATGCTCCTACTGAGAGAGGTGGCACTTATAAAAAGCAAAAATACTCACTTGTCTGATTTTAAGATTTGTTTCTCCATCCAGGTTTGAAGTTTCGATATAACACATTCCTTGAGGTTCGCTAAAATGTAGTACATGGTGCAATTAGAAAGGAAATTTAGCATAATAGACAAGTTGTTTATAATTAATTATCACACTTCAAAATCTTTAAACTATTTATGATATTTAGATGCTTTACAGGTCAACAAGCAAATGTTAAATATCAAGTAATATCCAAAACACACAGAGGTTACACACTGAAAGTCTGGACACTTCTATGATTTAATAGGTTACAGTGTGAACTGGTGAAACAGCTAAATGCAAGACTAACAACCAAAGACGTCAGGTGTGTGGTGCACAACTTAAAGATCTTGTTTTTAGACACAAAGCCTCGAAGAATTTAAAATTTCTGCAGCTACAAACATATCAAACACTTCTAAAGCCAATTTGCTTCTACATATCTACAAAGCTCTCACAATATGCAGAACGTTAACGTCTTTGTTGGTTATAAAAGTCTTGTTTTGAGCTGTTGTCTAGTTTAGTTACACAATCATGCAACAAAGGAGAATGCAGCATAGTGACACAGCACACAGATGGAACGTTAACACTGAATGCAAAAGCGTAATGCCTAAACCACCAAGATACCAAAAAATGTTTAAATCATATATTAAAAAATATACTGTGTAATAAACCATAACCTCTCGGCTTGTGCATTTGGCTTTTATATAATATCCAATCATATCTTTCAGCGACACAATGACCATGTCTACAACAATCTCTCCTCAAACTAAATGCATCAATGGTGCCTCAAAAGTACCTCTTCTAAACTATCTATGATGTGTTCCAGTCTTTTCTATTCTATTCAGTTCTTCAACAGATCACAGATACAGTGTACACCAAGCTAAACTTGTGTTCATTTAGCAATGTGACAGCATGCAGCCATGCACTGACTCAGTGTACACGCTATTTACAGCCATTCAGCAGTCTTTTCTCAAGGCGTTTTACTAAAGCGCACTGCACACGTAAAAAACGCAAATACATATCGCAATTAGGAATGCATCTATACTGATACGGCTATCAGGTACCAGTCTGATACCATTCCCGTGTAATCATACTTGGGGAAAAAAAAAAGCCAATATCACGTGATAATCAACAGACGACGTACATCATGATTAGTTAAGACAATCTAAGCAAAGCAGACTGCAATCTGTGCTCTACAAAAACATACAGAGGAGCTACTACATAGCCTTCCTACAATACAAGTATCCTTATAAAACATTTGAAACATAATTCAGCACAAAGGAGTTAACAATTGTAGCTACTTAATGCACTTTATTTAAAACCAACTAGCTAACATTAGGCTACTAAACAAATTTAGTAGCCTAATTGTTAAAACTTAAGCATCCATGTTTATCATGGCCACTATGAAACATAAACAGAGCTAAATTAAATTTTCTCTGATGTCCCTGATTAGTTATTACTAAGTAGTTTACTCATTTTGGTATCAATATTGATATCAATGAGTACCAAAATATATGACTCAAAATGGCATAGATGCATCCCTAATTACAAATCGTTTTTTTGTTTCTTGCCCCAAAGGAGTCTGAGTTTATGCTTGTAATCTGACTCGAAGCTAAACCAGCTAATATCAGGTCAGTGTTGCTATAATTAGCTTTGACAGCCAAGGCGGACAATCACAGAAAGCACAAGGCCAAAAGAGGAAAAAAGAAGCAAACGTCAAACCAGCAGCATCCCTCCACCTGTGCACTGCTCAACCCCGTCTCCCCCCCCTCCCCTGCAGCGCTCATGCAGCCCGTCGCTGTTCCTGACCTGGACGACAGAATGATGAGGTCAGCTGGGAGGTGATCTCCGTTGGAGGCTCGCACTACCTCCCCTACCGCCACCTTAAATTACCCAGCAGTCCCAGCAGGAAGGGAGGGGGGGTGGGGTAGGGTGGAAGTGGAGGTGGTGGTGATGGAAATGAAAAGATTGAGGGGAAAAAGCGCACAGACCCAAACAGGGGGAAGAGAGACACAGAAACAGACACATGTTTAATTCGTACAGAGGAAGGAAACACAATGTCCAGCTCCATGTTTCGGTCTCAAAATCCATCTCAAAAATGCCAAACCAATAAATAACACGCAGTCTCTGTACTGGGGTAAAGCTGTTATACAGCTAGTGAAATAAACAAAATGAATCCGGGACGGACCATGAATCCGCCTTATACTAGCACGAAGGAGGACTTTGCTCAGATTTAGAGCAGGTTGACAAATGGATTTTGAGAATGAAAGGGAAAAATCGCAAATGCAGACGCGTCCTGAGTGTGTGACTCAGTGGCAGAACACCTTGTGAAGGAAGTGTGGCTTTGAGCAGTACGGTCAGGACGTGTTCTCATCACCAACCAACTGCAAACTGAGGTTCAAAACCTATATTTAGCTATATTAATCTAATACTCAGGTATTCTAAATATCATCTGTATATGTTAGTGCTTGGAGTGTGCCTCACTTCCTTCTGCAGGGTGTTTGGATATGATAGGGGAGTGATGAATGGGCAACATCTCTGCTTATACCAGCAGTAATGTGCACGTGTCTACCTGGAGGACAGCAGTATAGCGTCCGCAGGGACAAAATCTTTGCCATTAACTTTAACTATATCCCCCACCACTACCTGTAAGAAACACACTAGTTATTAATACACAGAGCCGCCAGGTGTCTGATGGAAATATATATATATATATATATATATTTTTTTTTTTTTTTTTTACAATTCAGGATTTATAAGCCAGGTGGCCTGACGCTACACAGAAGTCGAGCATTTTTCAAGACATTTAGAAAGAAACATATTTCTTTGTCTGAGTATACATTTCTAATCATCTCATTTAACACAGCTGGAGGGAAAAACAAGAAGAGCAAAAAATAAAAAAGCTACTTCCTAGCAGGTTATGAATCAAACAGACGGCTAGTTTTATATGCCTGCTGTGATATGGAAAAAGACTGCATTAGTCATCTTTCACAATTCCTGGAGTTTTATGCTGGAAATGTGTCATTTTAGGCACAGAGCAGAATATTTACACCACAGCTCGAGAAGAGCCCAAAGTTCTATGCTCGCTAAACATATAGTCTAGTCCTAAAGAAACACTCGTGTTTATTCATCCAGTCTCCATCTACAGCATCCGTGAATTTCTACATGCTTCCCTATACTGAGGAAAAAAACCTGGACTCTAGCTTTCGGACAACGCTTGATGAATCCCGTGAACAAATGTATAAAGTTATTTACAACACGTCACTGTTAAATTCTCAATTCTGCCTGGTGAGATGGCGTTGATTAATTTCCTAACAGCAGTTCTGACAGTAGTGCCAGATTCCAAGTAATATCCAGCTTTATATTAATGCACTCGTTGTCATTTCTGTAGTAAGATCTTGCACAGGGATTTTATGGTGGACTATCCACTTAAAAAAACCTTGCGTAATTGTTGATATGGTGAAGTTTTCTGTGAGGACATTCAGCATGTTTGGAAGGAGTCTCCAGTGTCAGAGGTAAAAATGTAACTTTAAGCTTTCTGACACAATTAAGTCTTCAGGACAGAGAAGCACAAGCTTTGTGTTTCTTAGTTACACAATAAGCTGCATTTTTTATGTCTTATGAACTTCAAGACAGATTGTGAGGAAATGATTGTTCAGAGCTGTTATAATGTAAGCGGTAACGGAAACAACTTGTTATTCTGCTTATGCCATAGATTAGCCAAGGATTAATTTCTTTTATTTTATTAATGAACAACATATCACACTTTTTAACTGCTTATAGCTACATTTAATGTTAAGGAACATCCATGAGACATATTAGCTCCTGTTATTGCTTATGTTACAGCAGTTATAAACCACTGTTCCGTCTCTCTCTCTCGAAGTTAATAAGACAAAAAATCAGCTTGTCATGCTACAGAGACCAGGAAGCACACACTCCTCTGCCCTGAAGACTCTTCTGTGTTGGGAACATTATGAAAGCTACAAAGTGCTGACACTAGAGACTCCTTCCATAATGACAAACATCTACTAACGCATAGCTTCTCCACATCAACAAGTATATGTTTTCTTAAACAACACATTTTTTTTTTTACAAATATTTATTATTAGGCTTAGTTTATGCGGACCGTCTGCCATACAAGTCCCTGTGACCGAGCTGTATAGAAAGGATAATGTATTAGAACTAACATACTAATATAAACCTATCATTTACATTACAGCTGCAACTACTGTCAGAGTTATACAAAATGTGGTATAGATGTAAATATAAACTGATAAAAAGTATGACAGGGTATTCTTTAATGAATATAAAACGGTAATCACTGGAAAATTCTTATATGTTGTGTTATAAGAGAAATAACACGCTTCAGTAAAGCCGTTATTGGAAAATACTGTCGTGGCACATCATACCACCATGGCGTTGATTATTTTCCTATAACAGCATGTCTGGTCATGTTTTATTCCTAATATGTATTATATGATGCAAATTCAAAGTGACAGTGGTTACGCTCTGTGGTGCTAGAATGTGACAGGCATGAGAGAATGTTTTTGCAGAGGTGTTATGACGTTCTCCCTAAAGTGAAACTAAGGCAATTCCATGTTTACTCTGAGCTAAGTGGGTAACAAATAACCACAAATTATTACCTCCGGAAAAACTAGTACCATCTCTGAAAAAAAGGGAATCATATAGACTTGAGATGTATACTGACAGCTATATACTTAACGAATGCCCTTAAGTATGCACTGAGTAAACAGGTTTTCTCTTCTTGGTGCAGGGAAACATGCAGAAATTATTGTCCGTGGTGAACGCCCATAAACTACACATGAAGTAGATGAAAAATGTTAGAGTATCTCTTTAATATGTAAAGCGGAACGGTTAACATTAGAGCACTGCACTGCTAGGATTGCTGACAATAGGTTTGTACACAATGAGTGTCAGCTGAAACTAATAATAACCACATCCATCTACCCTTTTTAAACCTGATTATTTCTAGTGCTGTATGTTCAACATACTAATTATAGTTCTTTTTATGAATGCACACTAAACATATTGCCTTCCCAGATATATCACAGTCTCTATGGTAACCACATACACGCAGTGGCCTCATTAGAGTCCTGTGACCTGTGTGAAGAGGGAGAAACAGAAAGAACAGACAGAGAAAGAAGAAAATCCTTCCACGTCATCCCACGCTCTCTCTCCATCTCTCTTCGTTTCTCTCTCTGGATTCCTAGGAATGTCTCTGCTTATTTATGACGGACACACCAACTGCTGTGATGCAGTACCTTCTCCCAGTGAACAATCTCCCAGGCTCCATTTCTCAGCACTGAGGATGAAATACAAATAAAGCAAGAAAGGGGGGGAAAAAAAGAAAGAGTTAGCTTCATTTTATTCTATGACACCATAATAAGAAAGTCAGAAAAGCCAAAGAAGTTAATATACGCCGTCTTACCTTGCGTCTCTTTCTTGTTCACAACACTGTCGGCTTTGTGACGTTTCTGTAAATGAGAAAAAAAAGGTTTAGACACAGTGTGTGTGCCATAATGAGCTGCACTGAGGTGTGGAGGGACAGATTGTATAAAAAAGATTGACAGAAGATCATTAGAGATGCCTTGTACACAGTGTTATCTCACTGTGCTTATTTTGGTTTTCAGATTAGTCTGTGGCCTCAAACTGACACCCATTCGTTTCTTCACCTCTCCTCAGATTTTACCTTTTATTCATCCATTCATTCACTTTGTGCAATACAATAATTTCATCATCCTATGTGATTTTTCACTGTCACAATGTTCAATAACACTTGCTACAAATTATTATCTTTTTTTTTCTTCAAATGAATGAAATTCAGTTGAAGTGACAGAGTGAACGTGATGAAGCAGAGCTTTTTACACACAGTGTGGACCTTACAGCTATTTGGAGCGTTTTGGATTAGGGAGAAACTGAAGCTGTGAGGATGGAGGAGCATTTCTGCTCCCTCTCATTCCACTTTGAGAGCTTTCTAATTACCACAGGTTGCCATGGGAGCATCTCTTTCATCCTCTCCCTTTCATCCTCTCTCTCTCTCCCCCCATCTCTCTCTCTCTCCCTCCCCTCATCTCTCTCTCTCCCCCCATCTCTCTCTCTCTCTCGCTCTCACACTCTCTTTCTCTCTCCCACCATCTCTCTCTCCCCTCACCCCCCCATCTTTCTCTCTTTCTCTCTCTCTCTCTCTTTCTCTCCCACCATCTCTCTCTCCCCTCACCCCCCCCCCCCCCCCCATCTCTCTCTCTTTCTCTCTCTCTCTCTCTCTCGTACTCTGGGTTGTATGGAATCATAGCCCCCTGCCTGCTACTGCAGAGCTTAATGAATATTCTGAATCACATGGCTTCTCCACTCACTGCGCAAGGAAAAGTCAAAAGTTAGACCCCCCTCTCACAGCCCATTCATCTTCTTCCAGACACTACTGCAGTGCTGGAAACACTCTCTCCCTCCCCTTCTGCTCACTTTCTTCCTTCTTTCCTTACTCTCTTTTATTCTCGGTCTCCCTCTCTCTCAGAGAGCATGTGTGCGCCTCTCTCCCTCACTGTTTTTTTTCTCTCTCTTTCCAAGCATGTCTGTCTCTGTCTGTGTCTGACTGACTGTGTGTGTGTCTCTCTCTGACTCTCTCATCACCTCTCTTTCCATCTCTTTTCAAGGGTGTCCGTCTCTCTGTATCTGACTGTCTCTGTATGTCTGCCTGCCTGTGTATCTCTGTCTGTCTGTCCATCTCTCTTTCTCTCTTCAAGGGTGTCCATCTCTCTGTATCTGACTGTCTCTTTCTCTCTCTCTCTGTGGTCTGTCTATCTGTCTCTGTCTCTCTGTCTGTCTTTGTTACTTTTTCTTTGCATCTACTGCAAAAGGGCAACAGAGAGAAAGATAGAGAAAGAAAGAGCAAGAGAATATAAGCAGTTCACTACATTACTATGTTACATTACAGCTGTGTGTGTGTGTGTGTGTGTGTGTGTGTGTGTGTGTGTGTGTGTGTGTGTGTTAAATCGCCTGAGGGCTTGTGAGCCATGTCTTTGTTTGAGAGGCTCAGACAGACACTGAAACATGACAGGCCAGATTATGTCCAAGCACTCCAGATTCACTTTAATTCTGGAACACTTTTCATATTTCAGCAAGTAGATGGTCTGAAATTAATAACATGACATAAGCGAAGATGATATAAATGCACTTGACTGATTATTTCTTTGAGAAACTATGAGAATAAGAGAATAGGAGTGGTATTTCCAGTGCTATTTTGCCTAATGCTCATTAGACTGACCTTACAAACTTCTCCTGCCTATCAGAAGAGGCTAAAAACCCTGTGCTGGTTGGTCTCCCTTTCTTGCAGATTTTTCAGGCGCACTTTCATGCTGCGAATCTCTTGTTCTACCACATCCCAAAGGTCTTCTATTGGATTCAGATCCAGTGACTGGAAAGGCCAATGATGAACACTGAACTCAGTGTCATATTCGTGAAATCAGTTTTGCTTTGTGACATGGTGCATTATTATGCTAGAAGTAGCCATGAGAGGTAAATTGTGGCCATGAAGGCATGCACGTGGTCAGCAACAATACTCAAATATGTTCTGGCATTCAAGCAATGATTGGAATTAACGGGCCCAGTGTATGCCATGAAAACATTCCCCACACCATTCCACCACCTCCACCAGCCTGGACTGTTTTCACAAAGCAGGTTGGGTCCATGGATTCATGCTGCCAGTGCCAAATTCTGACCTTAACATCTATGTGTCTCAGCAGAAATCATGATTCATCAGACCAGGCTATGTTTTTTCCAGTCTTCAACTGTCCAGTTTTGGTGAGCCTGTGCCCACTGCAGCCTCAGCGCTCTGTTCTTGGCTGACAGAAGTGGAACCCGACGTGGTCTTCTGCTGTTGTGGCCCATCCACCTCCAGGTTTGACATACTGTGTATTCTGAGATGCTTTTCTGCTCACCACAATTGAGTGGTTATCTGAGTTACTGTAGCCTTTCTGTCAGCTAGAACCAGTCTGGCCCTTCTCCATTGACCTCTCTTATCAACAAGGTCTTTCCATCCGCAGAACTGCCGCTCACTGGATGTTTCTTTACTGCACCATTCTGAGTCAACTCTAGAGACTGTTGTGTGTGAAAATCCTAGATCAGCAGTAATAAAAATACTCAAAGTAGCCTGTCTAGCATCAACAAGCACGTCATGGTCAAAATC
This sequence comes from Pangasianodon hypophthalmus, assembly GCF_027358585.1. NCBI lineage: Eukaryota > Metazoa > Chordata > Actinopteri > Siluriformes > Pangasiidae > Pangasianodon > Pangasianodon hypophthalmus. The sequence continues at coordinate 22,542,620 of NC_069716.1, forward strand.
ACTCAGATCACATTTTTCCCCATTCTGATGGTTGATGTGAACACTACCTGAAGCTGCTGACCCGTATCTGCATGATTTTCTGCATTGCATTGCTGCCACGATTGGCTAATTAGATATTTGCATGAATGAGTAGGTGTACAGGTGTTCCTAATAAAGTACTCAGTGAGTCTAACTTTCTAATGAGAAGATCTAAATTCAGACCTTGGCATGACCAACCACAATCAAAAGTTTTTAAATAAGACCATTAAAGCCATTAAAAGCACACCATCATGGTATATAGTAATGAATCAGAATGGTCAAACCCAACTGCACTTTGTAAAATAGCTATTTATTGGTTCTGAAAAGGAGCAATCGTCTCACCAGATCCTCGATCACCTCCTTCACTGCTGCCACCACTAGGATGAAGAGCAACGGCACCAGCGTGGTCCATCGTCCAGTCGGAGAAACATCTGGAATTTGCTGAAATACACACAAACATATACGTTAATGTTGTTTGCTCCTGGTCATCCATCTGGCATGAAATCAAACCTGTCAAAGCTCAATTCACACAAAATCAAACGTCTATCTCTGAAATCTGTGAATTTCTGATGTTCAGCGACTCAGAGGTGAATAAAAGATGGTGTCCTTCATGATGCTCTCCTCTCCAGCAAGTTAGATGGAAGGACATGCTTCTCCTTGAGTTGTGTGTGTGTGTGTGTGTACATGTGTGTGTATATGTGTAATTTGTCAGCAGGAGGTGAGAACAGTGAGCCGAGGGCAGGCCATTAACCATTAATCTGACAGGCAGGAGGAGTGATGTGTGAGCACAAGTCAGCATCAGTCTTCCATTCCAGTGTGCCGTGGAGCTGGCCGTTAACTTCCGTGGATAAGAACATAACTATAAAAATTTAAACATGGAGACTATGGCACGACAAAAAAATAATAAATAAATAAAAAAAAATTACGATTTATAAAATTAATAAGTTATAATAGTTCTGATTAAGGTTAGGGGTGGGGTTAATGTTCATCCTTGTTCTTATAGCTTCACTGATACAAAATAAATCCAACCACATCTCACTCAGTCATTTAAATTTGTACATTATTTCACAAGATTTAAAAAAATCTATGCAGGAAATAATGGTGTGACAGGAATCCAATAAGAACTAGTGGCATTCCTTTCCTACGGAATAATACGTGCTGTAATATAATGATCAACTGTGTGCTTCCGCTAAGCATTCTTCTGTGCACATGTAAAGACTCCTTCACACACTTTTCAATGTTGGACCATATAATGGATTATACATTAGGGATAGGTGTTAAGACGATATAATATGCATATTGGTTAAAATTACATCAAAAAATGCTTTTCGTCAATATTTTTATAGCACTGACCAACTCTGTGGTTACTCACAATAAGAATTATCGGATTGGATGTTTGTTTTTTTCCTTTTTGCCAGCTAAATTTATTCTGTAAATTTTAAATAAAGAACTGCCACTGAACTACAATTGTTAAAGGTGCATTAGGTAAGATTACTCTCTTTTTTTTTCAAGATTAAGCCTCTAACAGTTAGGTCAGTTCAATATTTGAATAATTCCCGCCCATATTTTGATTCCTGAAGCGCCACTTTTGGCCATTTAGTGTACACTAATTTATACACTATTGTCTGTAGTCAATTATGTTTCCCGGTAACAAAAACATGGGGCTAGGCAGCACACTGGCATTTTTACTTGCCTGGTGGGCTATCTAATGAATTTATGACTTGTCCACCCTTAATGTGTGTTGTGAAAATGTCTTAGTATAATATAAACATATTTTTTATCATATTGCCCAACCCTACTGAACACTGCATCATTTTCACTGCTGAGCATATTAGCATCATTTGCAACTAAGACAGGAGAGCATTAAGGACTGACAGCAGTAATGTATATGAAACTTTGCTATTGGAAACTTGTGATCTATGAAACCAATAAATGGATTCATTAAATCAAATTGCTCTTTATCCACATGAGATCTCATTTAACAACCATGATGTCTATCATAATGCAGTCTCTGTATTATATTAATATATCTTTTCTGTATAAAGTAATAAAGTATGGGGAAATATACACCCTTAATGTGCCCTGAAAGATGGAGAGATGACTGATCGCATTGCGTCTAATGACATTCAATAGCAGACACGAAACAATATCTTACTCTGCATTCTCAGCTCTTATATTAGTGATAGCGCAAAAACTGTTGACTATCAACGTATCAAAATAACAAAAGGCAGGTTGCCTGCGTGTTTACTTCTGAAATTTCCGGTAAATGGGTTTAGCTGCCCTACAGTAAACCTGTCCCTGTGCTCACTGTGCTCTTTCTCTCAGCAGCTCAGCTGCGCGTTCAAGGTTGCTGCATTGACAGCTGGATAACAGACACACCAACCACCTGTGCTTCAAAATCCTCACTTGTTTCTCTCCTCGCTTTCAAAGGCACCGGTTCAAAACGGTCAAAGCTCATATCTGACAGGAAGGTGTCAACAAAGCAGGCTGCAAAACTAGGACAGTGCAATATGACAACGTATTATCACTATCATGATTAACTGTCACAATATGCTTTTATGAGCTATCACCATATAATTCTGCCACTATCATCATATAAATGTTTTTAAATATTTAAAAAAAAGTTTAATCTTTTTAAAAGATTTCTAAAAAAAAAAAAAAACAAACAGCTAGGAAGCAGCAGAGTTGATTATTATACCTTTAAAATTGTAAAGTGATAAAAATTACTACTTACAGTGGTTACAGTATTCATTAGCAAACCTATAATTTATATATATATATATATATATATATATATATATATATATATATATATATATATAGCTAGATAGCTAGATAGATATATAGATAGATATTGCAGAAATGTCTTCAAATATTATGATATTTGGTATCATATCATATGGTATGATACGTCATATCACCGAATTCCACTACAACGCACATCAGTAATGTATTATTGTTTTGTGTGTGTGTGTGTGTGTGTGTGTGTGTGTGTGTGTTGGTGGGCTGGGGGGGTTGATATTAGATTAAAAATGCTTAGTTTATTAAGCTAATGTAGTATGTCTGTGCTATAGTGTATGACTAGTGCTGATAGAAATGTTTGCCAAGAACCCAAAACTAGATTAAACTGAAGTAAAACAAGAGACATAAATTATATATATACAGACAAGGGACAAATTAAAAGAAAACTGGTGGCAGTTATGCTGCAGGGGGCATTTATTTATTTTGCTGGCATGGGTCAGCTTGTCCACTTACAGGAAAGAGTTACTGCAAAGCAGTACAACATTCTTCTGGCTGATCTACAGTTCTATCCTGAAGGGAGTGGTCTGCTGCAGGGCTCACTGATGGCTCACATGATGGCTCGCTGAATGGGTTAATGAGAATGAAAATGAGGTTCATATTCTATGGCTTTGAGTCACCAAATCTCAACCCAAATGAACACTTGTGTAAGATTTTGGAGTGAAGTGTTACGCAGTGCTATCTACAATCGGCACAACGCCATCACAACGAGGAAATATCTTAGGGAAGAACGGTTTTCATCCCTTCAGTACAGTTCCACAGACTTGCAGAATCTATTCCTAGGAGCACTGAAACTGTTCTGGCAGCTCATGGTAGCCCTACACCTTACTAAGCCAATTAGTCACTTAATGTTAGTTTTTTTTCCCCCGTTAATTTGTCAAATCTGCCCAATTTAATCAGAGGAAAATGTGACCAACAGGAAGTCTGCTGGGTTCATCCAAAGTTCAGCTAAACCAGCATTATAGAGTTGATTTGAGGCCTCTTTCCAGAGCAAGTTGAGCCAAAGATAGATGATTATCTGTGGCAGTGAGAGCTGATGTAATCCTTGGTTCTGGCGTGATGTGTTTTACCTGCAGCAGGGCGATGAACAGGAAGAAGGAGTTGGCTGCTCTTCTGAATTGTGAGTAGAGGAACCGCGGCAGGAAAGTGAGCACGTTGTACTTCGCCGTGCTGGAGAAGGAAACAGAGTAACAGGTGAGTCAGGTTACAGCAGCAGACACTGTAATCAAAATTAGCAATAACTAAATCCTCCTTCTCTACTGAACCCCATCACAATGGTAGACAATATGACCAAAATATCATATCATATCATATATTATGATACCCAATATGTGTGTCAATACATTCAATTCAATTCATTTTTATTTGTATAGCGCTTTTTTACAAAGGTCATTGTCTCAAAGCAGCTTTACACAAACAAAAGTAAAGTGAAGTGTGTGTGTGTGCCGTCTCTGATGAGCAAGCAGGGCGACGGTGGCAAGGAAAAAAGGAAAAAGGAAAAGGATTAAGGTTTGCAAAAAAATAATATTGTTGGGCTCCTGGATGCATCAGAAAAACATTCACCCTATTGTCGAGAGATCGTGAGTTTAAATCCTGACAATGCCACATCCAGGAGAGACCAAGAGAGCAAAATTAGCCAAGCTCTCTGGGTGGGAGGGATGATGTTATTCTCTCCCCTGTCATTCTGAGTGACACTAGCCAATCACGGGCATCTGTGAGCTCGTGTATGTGGAAGAGGGCAGACAGCGCTTTCCTCTGAGTGTTACGCTGCCCTCTGACACAGCAGGAGCAGCAGTTCTAAACAATCCAGATACTGGCTTCATGTGTCTCGGAGGGTGATGTGGCTGAGCTAGCTAGTGGCTGGGAAATGACAAATGACCAAATTGGGAGACAATTAGGTACAAAAAAAAAATTTTTCTTAAAGGAAAGGCCCACTTACACATGTTAATACAACTAACAATAAATAGAAGCTGGTAGCCACCATTTATCACAGCGCTAATTAGGGGCCATTCACATTTGGTCACTGTTAGCCGCATTAGCATACAGACTGTTTCTTTCACAGCTCCAAATATTAAAAACAAGGGATTTTTACCCATAAACAGCTATCTGTTAGGGTAAGTAATAGTGGAGTCAGTGTCATAAATACCCTGACGATACCCATGATGCTCTCAGACAAGAGTTGTTAATACGTTATAATGATATCAATAGTATATTGTCATATTGCCACATAATCTCCACTAATCATACCCAATCTGAGCAGCTTCACCCACAACAACAACAACAACAACAACAACAACAACTCTGCTTGTGGCAGAGATATATGCAGAATCAACTGAGAGGAAAGGAAACACAGACTGGGCGTGTGGAGTAAATAACTCAGTGCCTGATCAGGTTTGGACCTGTACCAAATGAGAGAGAAGAGAGGGAGAGGAAGGGAGAGAGAGAGAGAGAGAGAGAGAGAGAGCAGGTAAAGGAGTGAGTTATGGTGGTAGGAGCTTGGAAAAGAGTCCATCAGGCTCTCGTGTGATTTATGCCTACATTAGGGAGTGGGCAGGTAGTGCTGCGCATTGTAGGGTGATATATATAAACCCTGCACCTCCTCACAAGCCTGTTTACACAACAGCTCACTGCCACCCCGTTATCTTTATCGTCTCATATATTCACCATCAGCAGCCCCATTGGTGCTCTGAGGTGTCACTATCAATACTGACCATAAGTGATTTATTTATTTATTTATTTATTTATTTTAAAGAATCAGTTATACTCAAGAGGTGAATTACAGGTGCTGTGGATTTATCACTTTACATGAGTCCTTTTACTCCACATTAAAGGTGCATTAAAGGTAAGATTAATCTTTTTTTTTTTCACCCCAAGACAGTTTTTTTTTTTTCCACTCCTTGAGCTCACTCCCCCATTCCCACCCATGTTCATGAAGCTCTGCCCCCAGGATCTAAGGTGACCCACAGAGCGTCTATAAAATGACTGACACAAGGCATATCCAAACTTCCGGATCAGAAGACGGTTTTCCAAAAGTGTTTTCTCAGTGACTTTATAAACCTTTGCTAAGGTCATGGCTTAATCCATTGCTTTTTACTTTTTTTCATGTTCTACATATCGTCCAGGTTATTTGTACAAGTAAGGAATAAAAAAATCAACTTTTGCATCTTTAAATAGAGCAGCTTTTTTCAGAAAAGGAGGAATCTGATCAGCTTTTCTAATAAATAACCCAGTTTTGGGTCCTGTGCTCTAATTCTGTACATAGAGCCAACCCCAGGCTTTTCACCGGTATAGGGGTGGAGCTTACAGAACTCACACTGTACCTTTCCTTGTCACTTTGCTCATGGCCTCATGGGTACATCTTCTGTACCTTCAGTGTGTATCTTTTACCTGGGAAGCTGCACGTAGTGTCGCTTCAAAGCCTTACCCTAAAACCTAATTAAAAGGTACAAAACTGGAACCTTCATTTATTTTTAAGGGTAAACTACACTCAGCAGTCACTTTATTAGGAACACCTGTACAACTGCTCGGTCATGTAACTATCCAATCAGCCAGTCACGTGGCAGCAGCACAATGCATGCGGAATGGGGGAAAAAATGTGATCTCTGACTTTTACCATGGCATGAGTGCAAGATGAGCTGGTTTGAGAATCTAGGAAATTGCTGATCTAGGATTTCCACAGATAACAGTCTCTAGATTTCACAAAGAATGGTGAGAAACAAAAAAAAAACATCTATTTAGTAGCAGTCAAAAAAGAATGGCTAGCCTGGTTCGAGCTGAAGGCTACGGTAACTCAAATAACCACTCTTTACAACCACGGGGAGCAGAAAAGCATCTCAGAATGCACAACACGTCCAACCTTGAGGTGTATGGGCTACGACAGCAGATGACCACATTCTCTTCTGTCAGCCAAGAACAGGAACCTGTAGTTTCAGATTCCTGTTCTTGGCTGACAGAAGTGAAGTGCAGGTTCTTTTAGGTCACATTCACCCCATTCTGATGTTTGATGTGAACGTGAACTCAACTCTTGATGTATATCTGCATGACTTAATGCACTGCCCTGCATTATTATGATTGGTCAAAAATATAAAAACCCATTTAAAAAAGATTATATAAAAAAGCAACATGATGGAATGCAACATACTTTCTGTGTCACACACACTACACTAGAGTGATGTCGCGGAGTGAGTGAAAAGTGATAGCACCCCTCTTATTGTCTGTGCTTCATGGATTCGGCTTTCAAAGATCACTATCGGACAATAGCAAGCGGCAGCCAATTAGCAGCACAATGTGAGATGGAAAGTTCTGGCAAGAGCTCAGCTTACTCTGATCTTTCTCCTTTTTCTGGCTGTTCCCCAGAATTTACTCAGAACAGGCACGGCCGTGAGCTAACATGAATACAGTCATATCCAGCTCTCACAGCTCGTGCTGAGACGCTCTGTTCCTCCTCGCACTCTCTCTCTCTTTTCATCCATCTTTCTGTCTCTCGTGTACAACAAATCCTTTTTCCTTTGCTGAAAATGATTCTCTAGATACCTACAAAACTCCACATGGCAGCTGCTTTAATGCAGTGGTTCTCATGTCCTGCTCTATGCCTGACCAAAGTTAACACTGATTCTAGATCAGGCTGTTCGTCTCTCATCTACTGAACACTAACACCAGACCAGAGCACTCTTGCTACTTTAACATAACCACAGCCATGTAGTCTAAAGCTGATCTCAGAACAGACACGCCCAAAGCACTTCTGTTCTCACGCCACTGACGTTGATGAGAAACAGCCTGTGTACCGGGAGGGTTCCTGACCACAGTGAACACACTCAAGGAAGTACAGCTAAAAAAAAGCCAGCTGAATGTGTTGAGAGAAAATCATCTGGTGCTAAAACATAAAAATTCAGTCACACCCATTAGGGCGAGATGAGGATATGATATCGATATTGTGATAAATGACATCATAAGATGCTTTTCTGAGGCTACGTCCACATTAATCTGGATAAAACTGAATATGCATCTTTTTGCATGGATCTTTTCGTCCACTTTTGACCTTTCGTCCACACCGAGACAGAAAACGCTCTCCCAAGTGGATAAATTTGTAAACGCCTTGGAGTGTAGACTGAGAAAATGAAGTTATTCAAAAACAATGATGTATTTTTAGTCATGTGACACAGTCACGTGACCCATTCAACTCAAAACAAACAAGACAGTGGATGATAGCAAGCACAACTGCAGCACAGTATCTTTTTAATAATTTGTGTATATATTATATATATATATAATATATATATACACACACACACAAATAAAAAATAAAACATTTATTTTTGGGTACTTTTTTTTTTTTTTAAAGCAACACTACTGTTTTTTTAGTAAACCTATCTATCTATCTAATATTGTATATATATATATATATATATATATATATATATATATATATATATATATATATAAAAATATAAATCACACACACACACGCACACACACACACCTAACAATCCACAACTCTAACAATTATTACAAACCCAAGTTTGTATTACAAATAAGGACCATTTTAATAATGTAACTTTGAAATTTTAAGATTCAGTTGTTTACCTCTAGCCAAACTGTATTAATAAGCAGCCTACATATAGACCCGTTATCTTATCATTAATCTGAGCAAGCCAAACTTCAACAGGCCTCATTAAACGGAACTTTCTAACATTAGACTTTTTCACTTATGAAGCAGAAGCTTTTGTTTTAAGTGTTCATGCATCACTGATATGCTGCTTTAAAAAAAAAAAAAGCCACAGCTCATCACACGAACATTTTGTGTAAAAAAAAAACTCCCACAGCTTTAACATTTTAGATCTTGCTTTCTTTGACTGCGTTTGGTATGTGGGCAGTAAATGAAGAGTGTGGATGAAAGGGAAAAGCACACACACAATATTTCTTTACACTTGTGATAAACTGACTGAAAATGTCCTGCACAGTGTGATTTAATCATCTCTACACTACATTACACTGCTACAATATCCACTGATATTTACTCTAAGTATATTACATTATATTAGCAGACCTTCCCACTTTTATGCATTTTGCGTAGGAGCTCCGCAATTTAACATCGGAATATGCTAGTGTGAGTTATCACTCAAACATACGCTAGAAGAGCAGTATTTTATGCCCCAATAAAACAGGAGATCAGCTAGTCAAAATATGAATCTGAAATGATTTTCACACATGTTTTGAACTCTCCAATTTTAATTGATACCACTTGGAAGCCCCGCCCACTTCCCTCCAATCTCACATGCTCTCGACCTGGACTCATGGGGCTCCTTCACTTTGTATCAAGGTAAATGGAGAATATTTTATATTTACTGAATACTTTTAGACATTATACTCCTAACTGTCTTTAATTGTGGAAGTTCTTATCATTTTTCAGTGGTATTTCTTTCTGTTATCATACCTTTAATTCCTTTAAGCAATTCCCTCGAGTTTCAAAGAGACAGGAAGGTGTCATAAATTCAGTGTGAATTGAACACATCCGTTTCATTAGTCTAAGCTCTTAGACGTGGTAGCTGTAGTCAGTTCAGACCCTTTACATTCTCTCTGGGTTTTTACAGTTAAAATGGCAAATTGTACCCACCATAACACTTTTTATCAGTATTATAATGTACTTTTTTCCCTTCAGTGCTCCAATATCTATATAATAATATTCTCTACTGCACCAGTGCTACCTGCTCAAAACGCTTTCTCTACAAACACTTTAATTTTTAAAGCCATATTTTAAATTTTGGAACCTAGATACTGAATATAAATGTGGAGGAATTTTCTTCATTTTTAAACCACGCTGATTTATTCTAGGGATTTATATATCACTGTTAGAATTGCAGCTGTTTATATCATTCAATAAAACTGCTGGTTCAGTGTCTGTAGTGTCACCAGTTTTAGTGTGTTTTCACACTTGCATGTAAAACATGAGAGGACTCGTACAGAGTACGAGTGTTGTCACAGAGTGGTATGACTTAACTAGCTTAATTGCTGGTCAATTTTCGGCCATGGAGGGGATTAGTTACAAGTGCTGCATTATTTAATGGAGAGAAAGCTGTGGCCTCTTGGTGCTCACACACATTCGCTTCTCAAGTGCACACAGGAAACAGGTTGATGAGTAACATTCGGGGCATGTGTAAGTTTTGTTTTATAGTGTTTGCAAGTTTCTTTAGACGCCACATATTATGCAAGTGCACAGTTGTGTGTTTGGTATGTGTCTGTGTGTGTCATGAGTGTGATGATCGTAATGCTACTCCACTTGATAGTGTGAAGCGCAGTGCTCAGCACTCTGATGCTAAAGGCAGCATTTGGCCTGGTCACTCCGCTAGGGACCCCAAGTGCCCCTCCAGCACGCGTTAACATTCCAACAAGATCCAGCCTGACAAGCTGCCATCTGAACACTGTAAACACACACTTTCACACTCCTTCTCGCATGCACCCGCGCGCACACACACACACACACACACACACACACACACACTTATGCATTCATGTTGGTGCCATCAAATTGCTTATATTTCTCAGGTAAACTGTGATCCATATAGAAACTGGTCATCTTTTTCCAATCTCCAAAAATACAAACAGACAGAATATAAAATGGCTCCCTATTCACTCATTTATATATATCACACACACACAGGGCCTTGTTCATCAACCTTTTAGTAAAATTATAAAGGCGTTAATTTTTTAGATGTTGCCAAAACGAACTAAAATTCCCACCAGATTTAGAATACCAGAAGAATTTTTTTTGTACACGTGTATACGTATATGTTAATAAACGCCAGTCACCTGTAAAAGCTCTCAGAGTTGAAAACGACTAAACAGTGAAAGAGCACGTCCTGCGTGAGGCTGGTCCAATAATGCAGCTCAGCCACTGCAACTCTATCTCCTTGTACAGAGCACCATTTATGTCATGTCTTATTGTAATGGCTAGTATTACTTCTCTTAATTTATGGATTTGCATTGGATTGCCTTCTTTGAAGTCACTGATGTTTAACAAAAGTTTAACAAAATTTTTACTAAATTCATTTGTGCATGTGAAATAAACAAGTGGTTTAACTTGTAAATCTCCTTATATTGATTACTCCTTATAGGTACATTTACACAGACTCAGCAATTCATGTACATGACATTTCAGATGCAGGCATGTGGGGAAAAAGGTTACCTTGTTTGTTTGTTGTTTTTAGCATGTTTTCTCAGCAATTTGGTCTTCCCAATTCCCATCCTCTAGCTAAGTCTACCTTATCACATGTTCGGGAAACGCATGCTTTAATGCGACATGCTGCACCACAGGGCAGCGAAACACACAAGTAGAAAGCGCTATCTGCCCTCTTCCACATATATGAGCTCACAGACACCCACAATAGGCTAGTGTTACTTTCACTGACAGAATAGAAACAATAACGCCATCCCTCCCACCACGAGAACACGGCCAGTTTTGATTGGATGGCTGTGGCATTTTCAGGATTCAAACTCTTAATCCCCTGACGACAGGGTGACGCTTTTCTGTTGCACCAAACGACTGTTTGAGGTTAATTATTTGTAGCCTAATATCACTTCTAGGACACATGCATGTTCGTTTTTAATGAGAAAATTGTTGCACAATGCTATGCAATTAAAATATGTGAAAACCGAGTGGGCCATTTATTCAAAAACCTTTTTTGTATATTAAGCAACACAGGAGTCATTCAGATAATGTGAGGATTTTGTATTATGTAAAGATTATGAAAATCATAATGTTATTGCAGTAGCCCTTAACCCCAACACCATAAAGTTTATCTAAGAAGTGATGCTGTGCTCTGGATCTGCGAAATGATTATAGGACAAAGGAAAAAAGCATGAGTTGAGCAGGAGATCATCCTTAATGAACATTTAACTTACGGCGTAAACACAACAGAGGGCAATTCAGATGCAAACCCATGCGGGTGTGTGTGTGTGTGTGTGTGTGTGTGTGTGTATGTTGTGTGTGCCTGCTTGTGGAGTGTAAAATAAATAAATAAAGAAAGAAATGAATAATTAATAAGAAAGAAAATGGAGCTTCCCAGCCACTCACGCAGCAGGAATGCAAACGCTGACTTGGCCTGATGGAAGATGCCCGTCCAGACGTGACCTGTTTTTGCTACTGCTTTATTTACAGTAAAGAAGAGTGAAAGAGAAGAGAAAAAAAATGCAGTGTATCTGCATCTAATCCCTTTGTAAAGTGTTAAGTCTACACTGAGTTGGCACTGTATTAGATACTGCAGTACAGGTACCGTGTGCATCAGGCACAGCAGTGGTGCTGCAGTTTTAAAACACTGTACTGTACACCGATCAGCCACAACTTTAAAACCACTGACAGGTGAAGTGAATAACTTCATTGATTAACTCGTTACAGTGGCACCTGTCAAGAGGTGGGATATATTAGCCAGCAAGTGAAAAGTCAGTTCTTGAATTGATGTGTTGGAAGCAGGAAAAATGGGCAAGCGAATGGGCAAGAATTGTGATGGCTAGACGACTGAGTCGGAGGATCTCCAAAACGGCAGGCCTTGTGTGGTGTTCCCGGTATGCAGTGGTTACTACCTACCAAAAGTGGTCCAAGGAAGGACAACCGGTGAACCAGCGACAGGGTCATGGGCGCCCAAGGCTCACTGATGCGTGTGGGGAGCGAAGGCTCACCCTTCTGATCTGATCCCACAGAAGAGCTACTGTAGCACAGATGCTGACTATGATAGAAAGGTGTCAGAACACACAGTGCATCGCAGCTTGCTGTGTGTGGGGCTGCGTAGCCGCTGACCAGTCAGAATGCCCATGCCACCCATGCCATGTTTAAATCAAAACAATGGGCATGTGAGCATCAGAACTGGAAGAAGGTGGCCTGGTCTGATGAATCACATTTTCTTTTACATCATGTGGACAGCCGACACTTTTTTTTTTTTTTTTTTTTTAAACAAGAAATGTGCTAAATAAAAAAATTTAAAAAAATTTTTAAAAAAGAGTTGAAAGTTTTGAGTCTTTTTTCAGTGACTTGAATCATTTGAGTCTGTTCAGTTAAATGACTGGTTCACCAGTTGCACGGTTTTCCCGAAAGTGCAGCTTGACCCACTGAACACACACAGGAGAATCTGGGTTATAACCAAAACTCCTTTTTAACTCAAGAACGTGGAAGTAGGATTGGCTTACACGCAACTGCAAACACACAATCCAAGGAGTTTTTTAAAAAAAAAATAAAAATAAAAAAAAAACACTGATAGATAAACACATGTAAACCCATGTCAGCTCAACTCAGTGATCATCATGAAGTTAGTTACAGACAGGGAAATGTAGCACTCTGGTTTGCACACTTTTAAATTTTGTGATTTGTAACTGCAAAGCTCATCAGCAGTGAATAAACAGGAAGGAATGACTCAGTGCATGGCAGTGACTGACAATGATTGATTCTTATCCTTAGTGACTCATTCTTAAATAAATCTTAAGACCAATCTCCATACACACTCATAGAACAGCACTTTTTTAAGGCCCGCACTGAGAAAACAGTTCAGTATTATTGTTCACATCTGATTTATCACGTGGTTTCACGACTAAATAGTGAATTAGTACGTTTCTGCTCAAATTTCATTTCCTAACATGCAAATATTATTTATACTTAATTTTTCTTAATAAAAACATGTTCTCTCCCTAAAATCTTTCCACTTCCATTCACATCTATTTCATTTGCTAAGCCTCTGTTTAAATGAAAACTTTTTTGTACTTGCTTTCTTTCTGTGAGGTTGCAGGTAGAATTATTTGCTAAATTCTTTAACGTAAGCCATGCAGCTGCACTTTGAGAGTAAATGTCACATCAACCATGCTCTTACTGCTCCCAGCAGCATCATATCCAGGCTCCAGGAGATAAAATAAAACAAACAAAGGTACTCATGTGGAAGAATTTTACATAAACGCCATTTTCCAATTATTATACACAATCTGGGGGGAAGTGCATTTATACTGAAGTGTGTGTGGAGCGCAGTGTGTGTTTCTCACTCTGTATGCAGCCAGTCAGCATTAGGGTTGTTATGGTATCACGGTTAGTCAGTGTGTATGAGCAGATGGTTATCTCAGTGATAACTTTTACACGATACAGACTAAAATGCATTTTACTGGGTTTAATGTGCCACTTTAATTCACGCTCTCTTTCATCTTATAACGGCAACATGATAAATACTGTCAGAGATTTTATGGATATGTCGTTCTCAAAAGTAGATTTTTCAGACTGAACTAGATTTACATGGAGAGGTGGGACAATGTATTAAAATGTATGTAAAATTTAGTCTCATCCATATCTGTCATGTCAGTCATTTTTTACAGATTGAGCATGTAAGTGTCTGCAAAGATTACACCATATTTTACCTTCTATAAAATGACCATGGAAATAACCCCAGGTAAAATACGTCCCGTCCAAACTGACATCTTGGTTAAAAAAAAAAATTCCATCCTGTAGGAGAAAACATTCTGCACTATTTCTTAAGTATAAAAACATTTTAAGAGAACTCTCTTCTATCAAAAAGAAACCAAATTAGACTTTTTGGGAGTTTAAAACACAGAAAAAAATATAGACAGCATTTAAAAAGATTTTTAAAAAGCCAGAGAACCTCAGAGACGCTTCCAGGGGTTTAAGGTGAGTTACTGAGTTCATAGGACAGTTAAAGACTACAGATATGTTATGGGCATGTGACCTACTAATGATCAAATTTTAGTGACAACATGCACAAAAACAAGCACTTATAATAAAAGTAAGCACTTTATTATAGTAAGCACTCTTCTCTGATTTATACAGAGATCGCTTATCCTGTGTGTATTGATCATAATTACTATGACGTCCTCTGGCAACACCGCTTAACAGACATACGACCTGAAATCTGATCCTGCACAATGAACAATTAGTGGATCTGATCTTCCTTCTTGTTTCCTTTCGGTTTTGTTATATACACACAGGGATGTGGAGAGTTTCATACCAAGATTTCGTAATAAATTTTTATTGTAATGTTCCCCGTGATACTGTCAACCCTTGATATTTTTAGACTTGGCTATCATACAGTGAACATATCAAATCCCTAGTCATGATGGACTGGGTGTGTGTCAACTGTGGGCAAAAACCGAATCAAGTCCATCGGAGATAATAATAATAATAAAAAGAAGTGTTTAAAACCTCTCATGTCCTTCTCAGCGTGTGAAGCTATAATCAGCGGGCAGAGCTGTACCGTTCTTCTAGCTTCAGGCCATGAAACAGGAGGAGGGAGATTCCACACTATTCATTTCATGAGGACGATGCCTCAGGGCAGGCAAAAACGAGAGGTGAAAATAAAAGCTCACCTTCACAGCACTATGTGTGTGTGTGTGTGTGTGTGTGTGTGTGTGTGTGTGTGTGTGTGTGTGTGTGCGCGTGTGCGTGCGCACGTGTGAGCGCTCTTGCATGTTTTATCACCTTCTTTGTCAGACACAAATTACAATTCATTCACACCTAAATAGTTCAGCACTTAAAAGAGGAGATGTGATGGTGAAAATGAAATAAGCTAGCAAACATTTCTCACTTTCTAATTCTGTTCCAAGCTGCACTCTCTCCCGATGTTCTCGAGCCACTGCACACTGTCGCACACTTCACTAAAATTATCCTTTCCTCACTCAGCGTGTAAGCGTGGCTTGTTCTGTTTAATGCATGTCGAGATCACAGATGCAGTGCTGTCCATCTGCGCAGTTTGCTTATATCTCACCAACTGACTGTCTCTCTGCGTGTCCGTGTCTCTCTGTCTGAGTCTGTCTCTGTGTGTCTGCATCTCTCTGACTCTCTGTGTGTCTATGTCTCTCTGAGTCTGTCTGTCTCTGTGTCTGTGTGTCTCTGACTGAGTCTGTCTGTCTCTCTTCCTGTATGAGTCTCTCTGTGCCTGCGTGTCTGTGTCTCTGTGTGTCTGTCTCTGTGTGTTTCTGTGTCTGTCTCTCTCTGTCCGAGTCTGTCTGACTGACTTTGAGTTGTCTCTCTGTGTCTCTCTGTGCCTGTGTGTCCGTGTCTCTCTCTGTGTGTTTCTGTGTCTGTCTCTCTCTGTCCGAGTCTGTCTGACTGACTTCCTGTGTCTCTCTGTGCCTGCATGTCCGTGTCTCTCTCTGTGTGTTTCTGTGTCTGTCTCTCTCTGTCCGAGTCTGTCTGACTGACTTCCTGTGTCTCTCTGTGCCTGCATGTCCGTGTCTCTCTCTGTGTGTTTCTGTGTCTGTCTCTCTCTGTCCGAGTCTGTCTGACTGACTTTCTGAATGTCTCTCTGTGCCTGCGTGTCCGTGTCTCTCTGTGTGTCCGTGTCTCTCTGTCTCTCTGTGTTTCTGTGCCGCTGTGTGTGTGTGTGTCTCACTCTCTGTGCCTGTCACTCTGTTTTTCTCTGCCTGTATCTCTCTCTATCCCTGTCTGTCTCGCTGTGTTTCTCTCTCGCTGTCTCTCTCTGCTGCAGTGCAGGGTGTTAGTGTGGACAAAAACAGACAGTATTTAACCCTTTAATGAACTAAACAAGCTGAGTGTTTGGAGCAGTGAGAGAGAAAACTACAGCCACAGGTCAATCCTAAATAATTATAATTACAATCAGTACTAATCCTGTGCTGTTCTTCTTGGGAAGAGGAAGTGTTTTTCTAAATGGCTCCTTTTTTTGCAGCCTTTGTTATTAGAGAAGACAGGAAGCCTTTCACACTGAAGTCAGGAACACCTGTTACAGTGAACCAGTGGAAGGAAATCCCTTGGCTCCGTCTTACCTGACACGGTTACTGCAGAACTTTGTAAACTGAGGCTGATTAATGAATATCAGTCGGGCATCCTCCTGGTCAGCTAGAGAGGTCTTCTCTGATGCGTCCTCCGTCTTTTCATATCCTGAAACAACAGTGAGAAATGCACATTACATTACTGAGGTCAGACTAATGCATAATCAAAACAACGTCCTCACGGCACACATTCGTAACGCACAGGAAGTGTTATGGGAAACGTTTTCACACATGATGAAGAAATCGTCCTTGCTTCTTGTTTCTCCCCTTTCCATGTGCTCACTTTCTAGCATGTGATTAACCTGACTAGCCCGAATTTCATTTCATTTTATTTTCATCAGCGGAATTTCGCAGTGGAAAATTACTCCAATGATAATGATAATGATATTGATGTTGAATTTACTGATTGTTAAAACATTGACAAAATTTGCACACAACTCCAACCAAATGTTTGATCTACAGATACACCAAAGATGAAATTGAGGAATAAGGAAACTGATGTAATTTGTATTTGTACATGAAATTCATTCAAGCTGAGTGAACATTCAAGAAACAAGACAAGAACGCTGGCTTTTTAAATGAGCATATATCTGATTATAATTATAGATTCTTATTTTGATGATGTGTATTCTGATGGTTGTATCCAGGAACACTAGAAGCCTCTAAATATTCACAGAATTTGTGACTGAACGCTCGACATGCGTGAGACTGCTGCTGAAGCGCTGTGCAACATGTGGGGGTGTGAACACACACTGATTACGCGGTGAGTGTCTGCTGTGTTTCACATGTCCTGTGTGAACCGATGTCCACTTCTGCAAAATCACTCATGCAATCAAAAGAATGATCTGAAAGACAGGAAGCACACACATTCACACAGAGGGACAATTTAGAGCAGCCAAATCCACCTACTGGCAGGTTTTTGGGAGGTGCGAGCCTGGAGGAGGAAACCCACATGGACACGAGGAGAACAACTCCACACAGACTCTAACCCAAGCTGAGGATTGAACCCGGGATCCTGGAGGTACCAGGCATCAACGGTACCCACTGTGCCTTGTGCCTAGACCAAACAGGTTCTGGGGTTTTAAAGTGACTAAAACAGATGTGTTCTGATAATGGGGCATCAGAATGTAAAGATTTTAAATAGAGATGGTGCGATACCACATTTTCTTGTTCAATACTTACACTGAAATCTTGAGTATCAGCTGATATCCATACCCATCCAAAACTGTTTCTTTAAAAACTACTAAGTTTTAAAATGCTTTTTTGAAGCGCTTAAATAAATAGAGGAAACGCGACTTATACAAAACAGCAGCTTTAACAAAAAAAATCACTTCAAATATCACAAAAAAAAAAATCTCATTCAAATTTCACACACACACACACACAGCCATATACAGTACAACGTGCAGTGAAATGCCTTTTACGTAAAAATAGAATTTATATAAACCAGAATTTACCGGATTACAGGTAGGGAAGGAAAAGTATAAAAACATAATATTAAGGATCTAAAAGATGGATGGCAGCAACAGTATGGTCTATATTTGGAATAAAGTGCAGATATATGCAGTTTTATTTGCAGTGCAATGCTGTGCAACATCGGCCTGAGGTAGCTGCAGTGAAATCGCCAACATGTATAATAAATATTTATAAATAAGGGGTAATAAGAGTAGAAGCTCCTGTTCATTCTCTCTGTGATGGCCTTCAGGGAGCAGAAATGCTTCCCTGACCGCAACAGACAGAAGAGTCCACTGTTCGGATGGCTGAGGTCCTTCACTATCTTCCTGGCCTTGGTCCAGCACCGCTTGCTGTAGATAGACTGCACGTCAGGGAGCTCGGTGCGGATGGCACACTCAGCTGATTGCACCGCCCTCTGGAGAGCCCGTCTATCCTGCTTGGTGCTGTTTCCAAGTCTCCGTCTATGTAAACATTTACAGCTCCAAAAAAAAAAAAAAAAAAAAAAAAAAAAAAAACCTTTTCTATTTGTTACAGAATCAAATCATCTAATCAAATTCATTCTTTTTTTCCTCTGATATCCGGTCCATCATTTTTTTTTTTTTTGCTGGTATCAACCAGATACCGATCCTGAGTATTGGATCAGTACCATCCCTAATTTTAAACATAAAAAGGTAATCTCACTAAAAAGCAAATATCAGTGAGTAAATAATTAGAGGGCTGATAAATAATGTAGAGAACTGACTCATTAACAAAAGAGGAGTCAAGCCAATAGAATGAAGCAGAAAAAAACCCAAAAAACTTACAAATGTGGTGCGTTTTGAACTCTCTGTTAATGTAAATTATATCATACACAAAGTCCTACATTACACCACTTCCTCAGAACTGAACAGCTCACCACAAACATGAGCACACACGCGCGCACACACAGTACGCGCGCGCGCACAGCACGCGCGCACACTGTACATAATGTTTAGCCATTATGACATGAAGGCCTGTATAGAGAACTGAATGAGTCAGTAAGCAGTTTGTTTTGCCACAAAAACCACAAACAGCCTGACTCACTGCAGTCTGAAATCAGTCATTTTATAGTCTGTGCCCTGATGCACAAAATGAACACACAGCCAACAGCGTAATACACTTTAATGCAGTAATACATCAAGCAGGAGTATAGGAGTATCTGAGCCAGTAGCTGCGTTGGCAAAACACGGCGAGTGTAAGAGGACAGAAATCTGAGTAAATGTATTCAGTCACAAAGAACAGAAAATACTTGGTGTGATACTCTGCAAAGTGCTGGTGATTGTTGCTGCAGCCACTTTGCTAACCCTGTCAAAGTGCAAAGGAGGAAGGGGTCGGGGGGGATATCGCACCTCTTTTTACTCAGTGTGAAACCGTCACATGTTATAAGCAACCTTTAAAAAAAACCATTCTGGGTGTGTTTGAAACAGGACACATGGTACAGCTGAGAAGCTGAAGGTTTGTTCAAGGGCCCAGTAGAAGTGATGTGAACCCACAAATCCTTCCATCACTTGCTCAGCGTATTAACCACTTACCTACCATGGCCTAAATACAGGTTTCTGAGACGACACAGAGCCCGGAGTTCGCTTCAGTCACAAGAGGAGATATCTAATATCCTTTCTCCTGCTAGTCCTTGACTGTGCAATCTTGAAAGTTTTGGTCTCAGAAAGTTATTTACAGTGTTCTAAAGTGGGATGTAACGAATCATTCACATTGATCTGAAAGCCTCTGCCACCTCGGCCGGACGCCAAACCTAAAACCGTGCTGATCGACTGCGCGATCGTTTGTGCATGGCTCCACATCAGAGACGCCAAAGATGAGTAATGAGAGCAGCACGACTTTTCTCTGTAGACTCGTAAGGGTGAGGATTTAAAATGTGTGAAAAGGTTTTATTCCTGAACATAAAGAGGAATATTCTAGATTACACAGGTTATAATCTATGACATGCAGTATTATCATGTTGTGCAACAGGACTGACTGGAATAAGACTGACTGAGAAGGGTGAATTAGATGTATAGACTTAATAGATTTAAAAGATATCGATTTAATTGAAATGTAGGCATTCACTGATGCTACGTTTTCGTCCCAGAGCTCATCACAGCTCTGAGTATAGCAGATACTTATCCGACACCAACATCCTATTAGTAACAGTGACGACTCTCTGCAAGCTTCTGTTGGCAAGTTAGATGAAACATCAGACTGCAGCAGACTGTTGTTTGTGTTTAAAACAAGACGTCAGTCAACACCACATGTGTTTACCACATCTGATACCAAACCAGAGTTTGTGCTATCAACCCTGACTGCAAGACTCCGTTTCAGCGTACTGAAGGAAATATTTGCTTTTACTTATTTGCTCTATGACTCCATGACGACTTGCTAAAGGTCACTACATATTCATTCATGTATCTGTCACCTCGTTCTCTGCTCTCTACATAAGCTGGCTTCTCAGTCCCGTGATCCTGAGCTTCTTTGGTGAATCTCTAACAAAGTCAGCATTTACTCATTTAAAGGAGAAAAAAAAAAAAAAAAGATCTGATACCAACCTCTAATACCACATGACACTATGTGCGTAACTCTAGTGTACGTTAGGAGCAGATGATGTGACAAAAAAAAATAAAATCATGATATTTCAAAAAATTAAGACATTTCTACAGGCTATGCATCACAATATATATATAAAAATGTACTTAAATGCATTTAAAAAATAAACTTTATAATTTAATAATTTGTTCAACAATAGTTTTTATTTAATGACTACAAAACTAAATGAAACACTGGAAAATTTTAACACTTTAACAGTCTAAAAGATCAGTAGAAAACCATCAAATCTGCTTCCAGAGTTTGTAACTGTTTTTTTAAAATAAAATTTAAAAAAAATTATAAAAAGATATCACCAAGGATGTGTCAGAAAAGTGTACTGTGACATAAATTCCCACGATATCGATATTAGCCTCTATCATAGGCAACAGGAAATGACAGCAATCTGGACGTATTTCATGATTAATGATGACAAAGCAAAGCAAAGCAGACTGCAACCTGTCTTCTGTGGTAAATATACAATCCAAGCAACCTGATAAAACATCTTAAACATAAAACTGAACACAAAGACATAATTTCTAATGAGACTCAACAGCAACTAACACTGCAACAAACACTGGCTAGGAAAGAAAAACTCTAAGTGAGTGAAAATTACAGCTCGTTCCCAGTAAGTTGTTCTTGATGATTGCCCACATTTGATCATTTACAATGAGGGATTCCGACACAAATAGGATAACAACGTACTTTAGTTACAGTTGTGCAGAAGTGCTTTTGTGAAATGGAACAAAACCTGCTCTTCTCCAATGCAACTCTACTCAAGCCACTAACTAGCTAATGCACTTCTTTAAATACCAACCAGCTAACGAAAGAATGAGCTGAGCGGTCATGGCCAACGCGTAAACCAGGAAAACAAACACAGCTAAACAAACATAAACAGAGCTAAACCAACTGTTCTGTTACATCCCTGTTTGATTAATATCTAGCAGGTTACTCATTTCGCTATAAGCATTGACATTATTGACGGAAAAACGCGTACTCGTACTCAGCTTGAAAAAACAAACAAAAACAAAAAAAAACAAAAAACGGTATTGATGCATCCCTACTCATACGTCTACCAATGCACTCATTCCATTTAGTGGATGAAAATGCCACTGTATAAACCGGCCCATACTTTCACGTTTACACGCCACTCCAGCCTGGACTGCTCCGTCATCCATCAGACTGCTGCTATAACCAGAATACGAGAGCGGAGAAAGAAAAGATGGCAATGATTCATTAATCTAAAAGCTATGACTCAGAACGTGAACAGTGGAGTGGCAGCCATCAGGGCTAAGAGCCTTCATTTAATTATACTGAAGAGATAATTAACATAAGTACAAAAAAAAAAAAAAAAGAAACCACCACTGCAATATGAAGGCTTCACAAAAACAGAAGGGATTTCCCTGTTGAAAGAGCAGAGAGAGAGTGGGCAGTGTGTACGGTATTAAGCACTGATCTCTCTGTGGTACACTGTGCAGTAAATCTAGGCTGGGAGGAAGTACCCTTCTAAAACAGGAAGGCATGTCTGATAGCCAGGAAGGCATGTCTGATCGCCAAGCAAAAAAAAAAATAAATCAGCAACAAAATGTAGCGTCATAAGAGGCAGCAAGGGGAAGACACACAGGACACACCCTTCATTCTCGTCTTGGCAACAGGAGAAATAGACCGGAGGCTTGACACAGATCCATCAGCCCCGAGGACAAGCCTGCATACTTAAACACCACCCCCTCCCCCAGCTCCCTGCCTCGCCGCTTCAGACTCCAGTCACGCTCAAACCGCAGTTATCTCAGATATAACTGTCGCCCCAGTGCGAAGTGCTAGACAGCTGGTGAACTGTTTGTACAGTCACTGCAGAGAATTAAACAAAACCTGTCTCCTCAAATCCTCTTTTTTTCCCCCTCTATTTTTCACACTCATTTTCCTTCTTTCTCTCACACTCTCTTCCCTCCTTCATACATGCTCAGTGCTAAATATAGCTATACCCCCCTCCTCTCCCTCTGCAACCTCCCGCCCCGAAACCCCCCCCTGCAGCAGTGCCAGGATCATCATCCTGTAGCAGTCCCCTGTGTGCCTCACGCGTAGGCCATCTTGCCCCACTTACGCAACTACCCAGCCAGATGACGAGGGAGGATGAGAGGCTTACAGGATTCCCTAAGTCTCAAGGGAAAATTCCAACACCCGGAAGCTTATAGAGGTATCCCGGTCAGAGCCTGGCTCACTCTTGCAAAAACGACATCTGCCGTGATACTTAGGTTAATCGTTCTCAAATCCTTAAGAACCCAGGGATGTAGAGACGGGTGACAAATTAAAGGAAAACCCAACACAAAGTGTCTTAGTCATCACCAGAACAGCATCAGTGCAGCTTTGCAGAGATTCTACATGTCACTGGAACTGTACTGTACCCCACAGTTCTATTGTGAAAGTCACAGCGTATGATTTACATCATTTTCATCCTCATGAAACCATTCAGTGAGCACTTGCCCCCTGTGCATGGG
Organism: Pangasianodon hypophthalmus; assembly: GCF_027358585.1. Classification (NCBI taxonomy): domain Eukaryota; kingdom Metazoa; phylum Chordata; class Actinopteri; order Siluriformes; family Pangasiidae; genus Pangasianodon; species Pangasianodon hypophthalmus. The sequence continues at coordinate 22,565,746 of NC_069716.1, forward strand.
GGCGGAGTCAACTCTCATCAAGCCAGATATCTTTCTGAATAATAGAGGTAATCAGTCAGAAGTATTTTGTAGTGCTTTGCACTGACTCTTCTCTCGAAGGAGATAAGTGGACCCAAAGCATGCCAGTAAAATAAAAGAAATGCCCCCTACAGCAAAACAGAGCCACTGATTTAACCTTTCATTTGTCATCTGTCTGTGGCTAATGGTGAAAACATAAGACAGAATTAAAGACTGCTTCTGTCTGCAGCACTCAAACGATGAGAGGAGTACTGACTAGAAACAGGACTATAGACTTTATAAATTATAGCAGAAAGTACTCTCAGAACGATTTTATATAATGGCTGAGGCTCCAGTTCAGGAGCTTTAGTGTGAGGAGGCTATGAATAATGCTGCATTCGAGGCAAAGTTGCAACTTGTAATTCCCCGTCTACAACCGGTAAAAGCCACCGAAAACGCCGCCTCTAAACTCCCACACCACACGGGGTAGTCTTCTCAACCATCAGGTCCTTCCCTGTTTATGGAGTGACGTCAAAACAACATGGCCATACACACTGTGAACAATGTAAAGTCTGCCTTCTCTACTTTTTAAATTAGTTTATAACAGTATTGGCTTTAGATTAATTAATATACAAACACAGTACTTGGTTAAATCTATAATACTGACAATGCTAATCACTGTTTTGAGGAGGTAATCATTGACAGTAGCGTTATCACCAACCTTAGCTGGCTAGCTTGTTGCTAAGCAACTTGCTATTGTCTGCTGTTGTTGCTGTGCTGCAATTTCAGTCCAAAATGTTTGAAGTTCACTATATTGGACCAGTACCAATAGCCACACAGGCCTGTAACTGTGAAAGTGAGGTGAAAGAAGTTTTTTATGAGCTTTACGTGCTCTGACAGAGCAAACAAAAGACACACTTTCATGGAGGCGTCCAAGTTTTTTTCCCCCACTTCGCACGTTGAAAATGCCGAGGCGGGAAACGATGTTATTACAACTTTCACATTACCACTTACAAGACACCATGAACACTGGATAAAAATGCAGTGTAATGCAGTAGTATAAATTAGGTCTAACAAGCCAAAGGAAAAAAAAATGGACGCCATCATGTTCGTCTTATGTTCTTAACAAGCTAGCCAGCGAACAGTGATGAGTGATGCATATTTACCTGCTGTATAGTCAATGTTATAGATTTAACGATTTAATATGTTTATAAAGCAAATATTAGTATATACAGCATAACTCATGTAACGGTAGTGCTGCTTTGTTTCCTGCTGTGTGCAGCCATTTTGATGTTACTTGCTGAACTCGGGGTTGAGTAGACCATCCTAAGTTCCTGAGAAGGAATTCTGAGTTGATGGGGTGTTTTCTTTATTGTCAACCTTTAGTCGAATGCATCTTTAGTGTAAGACATTAGGAGGAGATCTCGGTGTGTGAAGTGAGTGCTGAACCTGAATACAGACAGCTGGCCTGCACAGCCATACGAAACAGCCTAGAGGTCATAAAACCGGCAGTTTAACTTAAAAGTGATGGGACACAAAATCCTCAAAATGCTGGACAAAAGTACAAAACAAAAATGTCTTATGAAATCTATTTAACAGTGTAGTTACAGTGTAGTAATTCATTTTTATAAACGACAGTTGAGATTAGGGTAGGGTGATATTTAGATATCCTAATAAATAGCCAGCAAAGCAGCAGTGCTATATAAAACATTAGTACTATTCAGACAGCAAGTTTTCTGGATATAGCAGGTCTGCGAAGTGCTGTTCCCAGAAAATATCTGCTGTAATTATGACCAGTTCTCATGGGATAAGTGATACAGTGATCTGTATAAATGTCTCTGGCTTTGCTATATAAACTGTTTTCCACATTAGGGAGCAGAACTTCCGTAATTAATGCCTAGCCAGGAAGCTGAGAAAGAGGTAATTTAACTGACATGGCGGATGACCAAATTCAGACCTATTCCCCTAGCCTGCCAGCAAACATCTTCCCATTTACCTACACCTAAATGCTTTAAACAACCTTTAAAACGGGGTTCTTTTTCGATCAGTGGCTAGACTGAAAATAAGCTGAAAGGCTTGTTGTGTCACAGTATTAAAAAGTGTTTTCCAACTGGAAACTGCTTTATAGATGAGCGTATACACAAATTGCAACCTTCATCATTCTGAAGCTTGTGGCCAGAAAAGTGCACAAAATATATCAGACGCTCTGTAGTCCAAGGGTCTGAGGCTGAGACTAGAAAGAGCCGAACGGATAATCAATACTTCATCTTAGTTGTTTTTACTTGCCCTGAGCTACAAACTGATTGGCTGGGTGATACAAAAAAAAAAAAAAAAAAAAAGCACTTGAAGTCACTTGTTTCTGAAAAGTTTTTCATTTAAAAAGCACTCCACTTTGATGAATAAACCCCAGTGGCGGTACTTTTTAAAAACAGCCACAGTCAACAACACAGCCTCTTCCCACAAATTGGCAGTTGAAGAACAAACCCCTAATGTAAACATGCTATGTACCGTATTAGGCTTCACAAGGGCCACTTTATTCCCATGTGCTTAGTTGTAAAGGCTTAGATAAATATAAGAATAGAGGAGGAGAATGGAGTGAAGGTTAGGAAAGGATTGACAAGCACAGTGATGTTTATTTCATTAACCGACAACAATTTATTCAGATTAGTCATGACACCTGCACATGGCCACTAATTTTATGGTAAAAACTTATGGTTAAAGGCATCCACATACAGCAGGGCATAATACATCTCTTTACTGCTTAAAAAATTGCCACCTAAAAGCAGTACTATTGAGCATGGAGATAAAAAGCTTCAAATCTACAATATAACGAACAGCAACAGTGTCCAGAAGCCGTTCCTTTAAATCTTTACTCGAGCCCACAGGAGACTTCCCCATCTATCAAAATAGCTAAACTCACTTAGAGTCTTTGAGTGGATTCTGCTCTGTGCGTATCAATTACGCACGGCCATGTGCGTCCCTGGAGGCCGGCCGCGGATAAAAGGCTCAATGGCTGACACACATTTTGCATGCTCCACCCTCCATCATTGCACTGATTTGATTATCAACAGACTAGTCACACACCGCAGCTGGCCAGTAAACAGAAACAAGGTACTTCTTCTTCCATCTAAGCACTACCTTGTTTTCTCTGGGTCTTTTCAATCTCTTTCTCATCAGCTTCTTTACAACAAGTCACTTGCCATCATACATTCTGTTATTTTGCATTGAGCCACCTGGCTCTCACCACACAGAGACCAGGAGCATTAAAGAGTGCAAACAAATATCAAATAAAGAAGTTAGTATTAAAAAAATTGAAAAAAAAGGGAGGAAAATTGCATCCAGGAACGAGTGAGAGAGTTAAAAAGAGACAGTCTGTAGCATCACTGGAGGGAATGCCTTCAGAAGCAGGCTCAGAGATGGCAAGCTCTGTAGCTAAGCTGGATAGAGAGCAGATATGAGGATTATTGCTTGTGTCAGCTAACAGACAGAACAATAGCACACAGGGCTCAGAGTCCAGAGGGATGCCCAGTGGAGGTAGAGAGGCCTGTCCTGCCTGGCACACATACAAACATTACTCACACGGTTAAAGATGTGACACTCTCTCTAATGCAAGAGCTCTCTGTCTGAGACACGTGGTATAAGAAAACAGAAAGGATGTGTAATAGGCCTGCTGGAACACATTATAGGCTATTTGTGTTCAAAAACAAAATATTCACATTACATGTATAATATTCTATATTTTGCCTATTATAAGTCTATCATGCATTTCCTATACATATATGCCAAAATGAATCCTGTCATATGACGTAGGGAACAAAATGCATTTAAATTATTTTTAAGATATTTTTGTCCAAAGAGTCAGGACACAAACTGAGCAGATAAGGGTTAAGGGTCATGCTCAGGAACCCAACAGTGGCAGCTTGGCGGTGCAGGGCTCTGAACTCATGACCTTCTGATCAGTACCCAAAGCCTTAACTACTAATCCACCACCTCCCACATGGTGTAATTTATAGCATCAATTATCTATCAGTTTTTGGTGCAGTGGGTAGCAGAGCTGTCTCAGACCTACTGGTTTAACCCTGAGCTTGGGTTACTGTGTGTGGAATTTCAAATGAGTGTGTCTGTGTGTCAGTGTGTGTGTGGGTTTCTTCCAGGTTCTCTGCTTTCCCGCCACCTCCTAAAACATTTCAGTAGGTGGATTGCCTCTAAATAGCCCTTAGGTATGAGTGCGTGAGTACGTGGTGCGCTGTAACAGACTGCCGTCCCATCCAGGGTGTATTACTTCCTCACACTACTGTCCCTGTGATAGGCTCTGGATATACCGCAACCCTGGCCAGAATAAACTGAAAACCAATGAATGCAGGAATGTATATATATTTTTTTATATTACATTTTATATTTAATAAATATAAAAATGAACAAACTATGTATCCTGAAAATTACATGCAGGTGGTTCATTTCCAGCAGGCACTTAATGGATCTTTTTCTGTGTCTGACTCTTACGCAACTTTGGGCACTATGCAGGCACTATGCACCATTATGATGTACAGTACATGGATGCTAAATACTGGTCAATTTGCCCAGCATACAACATAGGGAGATCTGCATTACATAAAAAGCCAATAAAGATGCTGCTCGATCTATCATTATTAGGTCTTGTATGTTATTTCTGCCTGTAGACCCCCCTTCGCTTCTGATTCCTGATTGGCTTGTGTTTCTCTGCAGGAAAACATGGGGGTAGGGTCAAGTGATTATAACCTGACAGCTGAAGACAGCAGGAAGATTAAATGTCTGCAGTATGACAGGAGTAATAGTGTGCTCGCTACTAACACATTATCGTACATGACCAGGCCTGATGTCCTGATTACTCAGCGAGTTAAAAATAGACGAGGTGACAGGGTGAGAAGAACTGGCGATCAATCAATAACATCACGCTATGGCGCATCCCTTACACATTCAATAAATCATGTAAATGAAACTTCCAATTTAGTAACATTTCTCTTTCACCAACACCTTTCTCTGTATCATTCTGTTTCACGTTACATCACACTGTATAATCAGTGCCATTTTGAGGACCTGATCAGTGTTATTGTGTCTGTGCTTCATTAAGAAGATTTCTTTCCATTTATTCTGATACCCTAATACACCTGATAATATACAATACACCCTCAGCGAGCAGCATTGCCACAGCTGCCTCATAGCCGTGTCAGTTAACTAGCCATGCTATAGGATAACTCGGGAGTCTACCACAGAAGCAAGTAACTAACATTAACTAACTAAGTTTTGCTTGAGTCTATTTGCTTGACTTGACTGATACGCTGTTTATTCTCTTCTGAAGTATGGTGAGTAATTAACAGCCATCATTCTAAGTCTACAGCTAATTATGTTTGGTTGTGCAGCGGAGCCAGAAAGTCACTCCCAAACATGGCAACCGCAACAGAAAAATCACGTGACTGAAACATGGGAGTCTAGAGAGCAAGACTGGCCATGTTCTCTGGGTGGGAGGGATAGTATACTCTCTCCCCTGTTAATCATACCACCTGATACGCCACACTAGCCAATCGTGGGCTTCTGTGGGTTCATGTATGCAGAAGAGGGTAGATAGCTTTTCTCTTCTCTGAGAGTGTGACACTGCTCTGTGATGTAGCATGAGCAGAAGTTTGAAAAGTAGGTTGCAGGACACAGCTGGTTGGTAGCTGTCATGTAATAGGGGAGAGCTTGGCAAAAATTTCCAAATTGAGGAGAAAATGGGGGGAAAAAAAGGCTGTGATACAGATGATGTTGAGGACTGATATTTGCCTGAAACACTGCAGACTGAATATCATAGACCAAACTCTTCATGGCAGCAGAAATCATCTCTCTCTCTCTTTCTTTTTTTTCTAAACACAAATGTCAGCAGTTTTTCAGAAAGCAGAATTACTGCAAATATGCCTATAACAGCTGTGTTTTATGGCCTTTCGAATACAAGCTCACAATGCCCACCACTCCGAGCAACCACGAGCCAGTAATACAATACCTTTTTAAAGGTCACGCAAGCCCACCAGAGGGCTGGGTTAGAAGCACAGGGACTGAGGACACACTGAAAGTAGATGAGAATGGAGCATAGCTCAGTTGAGAGGTCTGTGAACATGTCGATACTGCAGCATGAAAGAGGCATGAGGTCCCCACAGAGCCACTAGCTGACCAGCCATTCAATTAGAGCAGGAGGTTCAAACAGCTGCAGGGCTCACGTTATCGATCCCTAAAACGCAGCTAAGAGTGAATGAACACAGAAATAAAACATCAAAATATAGCTCAACTACTGTCTCATGAAAATAACCAGCCAACCAAGAAAGAGAAGAGCTTTAAAATGGAGGTATGGAGGAGTGATTATAGTTAACTGAGGCAGCAAGAGAAAGTGTTCTGAAAGAAAGACGCAATTTAAACATCCAGTTACATTTTTATTTACAATTTTACTTTTACATTTAAAATAGTATTACTGCTTTTGCCAAGGTTTCATTAACTTCATTATTATATAGTACAATTCAGTCAAAAAAGAGTTAAATACCTCAATCTCATTATTGGATAATAATTCCCTTTTAGCAGTAATTTGTCTTACGTGTGTGTTTTTTTTTTTTTTTTTCCCAAAAAATCTGCGGCCAGATTTTAAGGAAGTCTAACTAGCTAATGTTAGGCAGCTGGTTTGTTAACTGGATATTGGTGGGTTTGTATATTTGTAATGTGGAACAACGCGGAACTTGGATCTCTCCCTCTCTCACCCTCCCTCACCCTTTCTCTCTAAAAATGCAGCTTTCATTTTACCGAGAACCCAGAAAGTATAAACTCCTCTGTCCTGAAGACTTTCCTGTGCTGATAAACGTCGCAAAGCATGACTGCTGCAAAGCACTTACAACTGAGACTCCTTTCCGAAATGTTAAACAAATATGTCTCCTAACAAAAACATACATCACCATATCAACGATTATAGGTTTTAACACATTTTTTTAAATCTCCATTTATTATTAGTCTTAGATTATGTGGTGCGTCCGCCATACATGTCTCTGTGTATGAGCTGTCACTACAGAAACAATGACATTTTAGAATGAACGCATTAACAGTGACCTATCGTTCATGTTACAGCCAGATATATTTTTTCTGTTATATGAAAATAACGCAAACAATCTGACCAATCAGATTCGAGCATTCAGCTGTGCTGTGGTATAAGTGTACATTCTACAGTGCTTCTTGTTATTCGCTCTGTGGAGCACAAAAAAAAGTGAAGCAAAGATTAAACTTAGCTTTCACAACTGAACTATACAGAGTTATTCATTTCTCTTTTTCTTTATAACAAAACAATCTTTGGTCCATCTAATCAGAGTGCATTCTTTCTGTGCCATACAGGTTATTCAACTTTCAACTAAAGGTGTGAACACACACTCACACACACACACAGTGCACACAGAGCAAATCTGTAATGCTCGGCAGCGTTGCTCAGACTGGATCAGATGAAGGACATCCATGTCAGTGAGACAAAGACTGTTGCTACAACAATCTCTCCACTCGGGTCGGAGGCACGTGCTGTAACCTCGAGAATACGCCATTTACATGATTTTACATGAATTTCCATGACATTACTGATCCTGTGCTGCTGATCCAGACAAACCTGGATATCGAACTCACTAATCTTGTCTTGTTAACACAAACCTCATGAATAAATCTGCTTTTAATGGCACAGTTATTGCTGGCTTCTTTTTTTTAAAAAAATCATTCGCCAGTCTTGCTCTTTCTCTCTGCATAGCAGGTCTATTACTGGATGGACATGTTATGAAACAATTTGTACAATTTCCTTATAGAGCAAGTGTGTGTCTGATTATAGTCCGGATATTAAGTCATATATTAAATAATTCTGTGGCAGCAGACATCGCACCTTACACCAGCCTGAGGCTGTAATGTCGCTCGGCTTTTGTGCTGCAATCACATCAGCAAGACGCAGCTCCATCAGCAGCGAGAGCCAGCAGAGAGCGACCTGTTGGACTGCACACACAGTGTTTATTCCTGCATTACGACCATTCAGAACAATCGCCCTCGACCTATAGTGGGCATCTCTGAAAAACACAGATTCCAAAACAGCTTAGTTTAATGTGTAACGTGAAAAATAAAGAAATGTCTGGCATTTAAGCTTGTGCTTGTCATAGTGACTGACTGATTATAAAGAGAAACCAAAACACATTCTAAACTAACTTCACCTTAAAGACGCTCTGCTTATGTTTCTCTAGTTAAGTACAAAAGATACACCACCTCAGTGATTAGTGTACTGTATATATCTTAAAACCACACTTTAGTACCTTGAGGAAGAAAAATATACTTGCACAAGACCTTTTTCCCTCTTCACAGTGTACTGTGTTATATTCAAAAGCTATAAGGATTATAATCTAACTTATACTTACTTATAGTGCTGTTGAATTCACAAATCTGACTGGTCAGAGGTTTCTATAACTACAGCTCTGAGAACAGGGCCGGTTGGAATTTAGAAATATTAACACACTCATTCTATACATTATCATTTGTATAGTTATAACACATTCACAGTGACCTGTATGGCAGACGCTTCACATAATCTAAGATCACTACAGATTTTTTTTAAAAAAGTGTCATCTTAACAGGAAAAAACATAACTGATAAAGTGAAGATTTCTGCAAGTGTGCCATGAAAACATTCCCCACACCATTCCACCACCTCCACCAGCCTGGACTGTTGACACAAGGTAGGTTGGATCCATGGATTCATGCTGTTGGTGCCAACTTCTGACCCTACCATCATGTGCCTCAGCAGAAATTGAGATTCATCAGACGAGGCTGCGTTTTTCCAGTCTTCAGCTGTCCAGTGTTGGTGAGTCTGTGCCCACTGCAGCCTCAGCGCTCTGTTCTTGGCTGACAGAAGTTGAACCCGACGTGGTCTTCTGCTGTTGTGGCCCATCCACCTCCATGTTTGAGGTATTGTGTATTCTGAGATGCTTTTCTGCTCACCACAATTGTACAGAGCTCTTATCTGAGTTACTGTAGCCTTTCTGTCAGCTCGAACCAGTCTGGCCATTCTCTGTTGACCTCTCTTATCAACAAGGCGTTTCCATCCACAGAACTGCTGCTCACTGGATCTGGTTTCTTTATTACACCATTCTGAGTCAACTCTAGAGACTGTTATGCATGAAGATCCTAGGAGATCAGCAGTTATAGAAATACTCAAATCAGCCTGTCTGGTACCAGCATGTCACGGTTAAAGTCAGATCATATTTTTCCCCATTCTGATGGTTGATGTGAAGACTACCCAAAGCTGCTGACCCGTACCTGCATGATTTTATGCACTGCTGCCACACGATTGGCTGATTAGATAATTGCGTGAATAAACAGGTACAGGTGTTCCTAATAAAGTGCTCATTCATTAATACATTCACATTTGTATGTATTGGTAAACTGCCATGGTGCAAGAAGAATAAACCACTTTGGGACGTGCTGTTACAGGAAAATAAACCCCATTATTGATTATCTTCCTATAACAGCACACGCAGTTAGTGTTTATTCCTTAAATAATAAATGTCTGTGTGAAACTGCTTGTGATGACTGTTACAAACGATGTAATGATCTTATTTTGACAAGTTTGCCATTTATGCAATGGTCAGCTAGAAGTCTTTTTGGTGTTACTACAAACAGAATTTCATTAGGATCAAGGTTACCCAGTTGAGCCAGCTCTGGGCCATGGTTCATGGTGATCAGGTATTTATTAAGGTGTGGTGTTCGTTCCACAGGACAAAGTCAAACAGCAGTGAATGTTGCCTCAGCTCTTCGGGTTCACACTGTATCGCTGTGTCAGAAAGAACAGCCACCGTGACAGCAGCATGCTTGTAGCCACGTGCTGAAATTTCATTTACTTGTGCGTATATTTCATCTGCTTTCTGTATCACAACCAAGACAACAACACTGCCTTTACATAGCTCATCACTTCCAAGGCCGGCACAAATAAACTGTTGAATCTCAAACAGTCACGAGTATTATATTGCCTGCTGCTGCTTCAGAGAGAAAGAGAGAGAGAGAGAGAGAGAGAGAGAGAGAGAGAGAGAGAGAGAAAACGAGTCATGACTGCAGCTCAGAGTCGTGAAATAAAATGCCTGCTCTAGATGCTATTTTGTGAACATATTTGGGCGGCTCATAAAAACCCCAATCTTCCTCCCCAGCCGTCTTCTCATCATTGCCCTTGTTCTGGGCACCCCCTCAGATCCCAATCTCTGATCTCCACCTCCACGCCCACACCACCTCCTCTCTCACTAACTCACACGTACACACACAGATAAGGCTGCTTTGGCAAGCTCCCCGGTTCAGCCTGCTGATATTCTGCCTTCCTGTCTCCAGAGAGAAGAAGCATTTCATTTCTTTTTGCAATGCACCTTGGGCCAATTAACCACACACTGTATTAAGTAATATGGGAATGAAGAGGGCTTTGCAAATGTACTTTCCTTCTGGTAATTCAGCATTGTGGAGTAACAACATGACGGATTTGAGAAGTGTTAAAAATACTGAATACTTTAAAAAAAAAAAAAAAAAGTGCCACATTTATCAGAGCATAATTAAGGCCCAAGTTTAACTCTGATAGTGAGAAGAGAAGATGACAGGAGCATGTGTGTGTGTGTGTGTGTGTGTGCATGAGACTTGATGCACTGAGCTGGGCTAGATTACGTGGATAGCTTACCAGAGTCCTGTCCTCCTAGCACAGCCAGCCTGATGCACTGCAGTGATTAAACGTCACGCAGCAGGCAAATACATCGGTACACTCCCCCACAAACAGCACAGGCTGCACTAAATATCACATTTAAAAACATCTCTCTCTCTCTCTCTTTTTCTCTGTCTCAGGACAGTGGAGGTCACAAGACCCACAGGGCTTATCGATCGCAGCATACTTAGAAATGCTTGCACAGATAAATAGGATACTTTTCCAACAAGATGGGGAGGGAGCAAGAGAAAGAGTCGGCTCCAAAACCCGGCTGGAAAATGGAGAGCTTGCTCTTTGAGTTGGTAAACCAGAAAACTGGGATAATGGAACAAGTTGCTGAATTATTGATGGGTTTAATCGCATGAAAACAGCTGCAGTCGACGTTCTCCCAATTTGTTGAATTATTTACAAGTCCCTTGAACACAGACTTATTCGTTTCCAATCAAGCATCATTTGCTTGTATACGCTTGTCAAACTCTAATCATTTTCCACTAAGCTGAAATGCTGAAAAGGATTCTCAGTCAGAAATGTTAGTAACACACTCAGCATACTGACTACTGCCAAAGCAGAAATTAAGCCAAAATTCAACTTGATATTCGGTATTGTCTGTGGCCCTTGAGAGAGTGGCCTCATCTACAACTGTTCTCATCGCCCAAGCCGACCATTTAACCATTTCTAGCTCCACATCACCCTTCTGCGTGTCTTAGTGATCAGATCAGGCATGGCTGCTTTGGGTGTAGCTTTAAACTAAACAGAGAAAGTGAAAAGGGGAAGTCTTCTCCATTCAAAACAGCAGAGATGCAAATTGGTGAACAACCTGTGGATCTGTCTGTCTGAAGAGCAACATTTACATGAAGTCATTTAGGAGCTCTTCTTATTTAGTGCTTCTTACAAGAGGTACTACATTATCTGCTTCACCTCTGATGTACATTACGTACATGGACTAGGGTTAGGAATACTTGATGCCTCAATGATTTCATGTTTATGAATGGATTATGAAGAAGATCCACTACATGAACACTGAATTTCTGACCAAAGATTAGGAAGACTATGGACAGTCATTAGTGCATTATTAAGTACTTTACCAGAAGGTAATTTACTACCAAAATGTATAATAAGTGTTGTTTGGTTCTAATCTCGGATACTATTTAGGATGGCTAGAAGGCGAATTGAGACGCAGCAATAGACACTCTAAGGGTCACCAAAGAGCCTGGGGGCGGAGCTTTGTGAACATGTAGCTTAGGCTTCTCTGCATTGGAGAACAGGACTTGGACTATTTAGCTTGATTCGGTTGTGAAAAATGAACAAAATATGAGTCGGAATCATCAAAACGACTTTCCGTAATGACACTCTTTCTACATGATAAAGCGGTGTGAAAATGCCATCTGCTCTGGCATCAGTGTCCTATCAGTTAAAGGTGCATTAGGTAAGATTAGTCTTTCTTTTTTTTTTTCAGAACGGTTTGGTGCATTCAACATTTGAATTTTTTTTTTTTTTTTTGCTCCTTGAGATCACGCCCATGTTCACAAAGCTCCGCCCCAGGCTCTTTGGTGACCCTTAGAGTGTCTATTGCTGCGTCTCAATTCGCCTTCTAGCCATCCTAAATAGTATCCGAGATTAGAATTAGTGTGTCCCAAATCGTAGTAATATTGAAATGAGCAGCCCAAAGGTACGCAGATGGTCTGCTATTTCCAGTAGGTTTTCGTAGTGTGGATCCATGGACTCTTTTTTCAGCTAATATCGCCCACAACTCCTTGCGCGACAGAGGAGGAATTCTGTGATGGTTTGCGTTGCCGAATTCAAGGATGCATTTTATAGCAGTGTAAATGAAATATGGATAAATAAATCAAGGGAATGGTAAATTAAATTCTATAGTATAAATGGTATAAGGAAAAATTAATAAAGAAAGTGTAATGAGGAGTTTGTTTACGGCGATGGCGTGCGTAACTAGGCAACAACGTTCTCTTCCCACATGACGTATGTCCCAGTACTTGCGTACTCTTTTGCTACACACTCAAAAGTATGTACTTTTCTCTTCACACAAAGAGTACATACTTTTAGTGCATGGTATAAGTATTGGAGTTGAGACTCAGCCTATAAAATGACTGACAGAAAGCACATCCAAACATAAACAAACCTTCCGGACCGGATGTCAGTTTTCCAAACAGATTTTCTCAGTGACTTTATTAACTTTTGCTAAGGCCAGGGATTAATCCAATGTTTATTTCTCATGCTTTACAAGTATAACTAAGGTTATTTGTACAAGTATGGAATGAAAAAATCGACTATTGCACCTTTAAAGCAGCTCTGCAATGCTTGCTACAGTCAGTATAAGCAGTAGATCAAGAACATCAGCTGAAGGGGACACTTGTAAGTTGACAGGGGACCTGAGAGAAGACGAATTGTCCAAGAAGACTAAACATTGTGCCAGGGGGTGATGCATTTAGCTGTCAGGAAGCCCAGAGTTCCTCTGATCAGCTGAAGTGTGCTGCACTGCTCCTGAGAACCCTGAGATGCTTCATTCCATCTCGCAACAGTTTGTCCACCACAGAAACCTTCAGCTCATGGGTGGTGCCGCTCACACTTGCCAAGAGCCAACATAAACAGATTATCTCTGCGGTTATGCATGTCTTACCTTCAGCACGTGAGCGCAGATCTGACATGGTTCTGTGCACGGGCGGCATCTCAGCCACACACACGGCGCGCGAGGCGAGCACCTGTCTGCCGCACGCACTCACTCACGCGCTTTCTGCTCTCTCTCCTGTCTAGGAATTTCTTCAGCGCCACTCGCGGTCAACAGACTAACGTCTCCACCCTCACCCTCCGCTATACAACCATTTATTTCTGACTGACACTCATGGTTCCGCTAACCGACGAACATTAGTCCGAGTCACGGCTCTGTGAAGCCGCCGAACAACTGAAGACGCGCGCGCGCGAATGTACAAGGGTGGATAAGAGAATAGTCAGAAACCAGCGCCGCTTCACATGCTGGACTGTACCATTCTGAGCACATAGGGGAGATCTGTCTAAACGCGAGCGTCGATTAAATTCCATAACTAAGACATTCGAGAGGAAAAATTGTGTTATATAATACATTATAATATCTACCCATATATAGATATGAAATATACTTTAATAATAGGAAAATTGTTTTTAAAAAAAGTGATCAGAGTAAGGGTTGCCCCCGATGTTAGCGATGTGTAGGATGCTCTGGTGGAGATTCCCAGCTGCAGTTACTCATTGTTTCTAGAGGGGGATTGCAGAGGGACAATGAGCTGCACACTACTCCTTCAGCTCACTGCTTGGGGCGATCACGACTATATCCTTTTTATAACACTTTTCAAGGCATCATAATTACTATTTTGGATTGCAGTAAGAAATTTGCATGTTATTGGGATTATAAATAACACCAAGTGGCCACTTTATTAGGTACACATACATTGTGCACTCACTGGCCATCTTATCAGGTAAACCCACCACATACCCACCACACACTGATAGTAGGGCAGTGGTGGCTCAACGGTTAAGGTTCTGAGTTACTGATCTGAAGGTTAGGGGATCAATCCCCAGCACTGCCAAACTGCCACTGTTGGGCCCTTGAGCAAGGCCCTTACTCCTATCTGCTTCAGGGGTGCTGTATCATCTCTGACCCCAGCTTCCAAACAAGCTGGGATATGTGAAAATTCAAGCCATCAGACTACTTAACAGCCAGTAGTCCTTCTTAATCCATCTAGTGCTGTGACGCTTTGTTACTGCCACTTCCGGACACTTAGATATTTACCCTTCAGATTGAATATGTACTATTTATTGTACTTGTATTTACTGTTCTGCCTTACTTAACACCACATGTCACTTTTACTCTGCCATTATCCACCACTGTTTTCATTTACCTTATTACATTACAGCATCATCTCAACCATTTATGTCTAAATATGTGTTCGTTAATGTCTAATAAGTGTTTGTACTCGCAATCGCTGAATCTGAGCCCTGTCACAAGCATTGCAATGCACAGTGTACCCAGTGTTCTGTGCAAATGACAAATAAATGACTCTTGACTCGACTTGACGTGGTAGGTATACAGGTACTTGATTGTAACTCCTTTTGCTGTGTCAGCCCTCTTTACCCTATTCACCAATGGAAAGAGACCACCACAGGGCCACTACTGCCCAGTTATAATTTTAGTGACAGTCCATACTCAGCAACACGTCAGTGACAGTTGCATGGCAGTGTGTGTGGTGCTGATACGAGCAACATTGCCGGAAACTTAAACCCCTCCAAAAATATTCTGCCAACACCAGTCCTGTGGTCAGAAAGTGGTACTGATGAAGGCCTAAAGGACAATTAACACAAATGGAGCGTGAATAAGTTGAGCTATGGTCTAATTAAGTGGCCAGTAAATGTCCACTGTGGTTAAAAATCCCAGCAACACTGATGTGCTTAATACACTCGAATGAGCGCAACACACACTACCCGTATCTGTGCCACTGCTGTGCTGAGAAAGCAGACCTCTTCAAACATAACATCTGGTCAGCAGTCGTCCTATGGTGGTCATTTGGATCCTTTTGACTCAGTGGGCACAATTAAGCTACACTTAAATACAACTAACTTGTTTTAGTTATCATTGCATTTAATACTAATTCTTTTGTCACAGCGTAACTGTTTCAGGATAACATAAAGAAAGAGAAGGTACCATGATTTATCTCAATTCGAAACCTAGGACGTTTGATCATATTTGAAAACCGTAATGCAAAATGAAACCAATTTTATTTAAAGGTAATATTCTCTAATGCACTAAAGCAAAATGACTGATTATTGTGTTTTCTTCATGGAACATTCAATAAATTGTTGTAATCTCGTACAGCCTAATGGTGGGGTATCATTTCCACTGATGTCTCCTCTCCTCCACATCGCACGTCTGCACAGACATTTTGGGCCTAAAGCTCCTGGTGTTGCCTAGCAACAGTGACAAGAAGCCTGCCTCTGATTGTGTGTGCTGGCTTCATCTATGGGTTTGTATCAGTCTAAATAATGACTCGTGCTCCCAATCCATGCACAGACACACACACAAACCACTAACACACACAACTGCACACACATGCACGAACACATCCACAGGCAAATACGATAACTCATATTTACAGTGTTACAAAGTCAGTACGAGTGCATATTATTGCAACACAGCCTGGCTCCTCCTTATTTCCCTGGCTGGTAGAGGTGCTACACTGACAAGCATTTGATTTATTAGTTCTGAGAACATCTGAACTGATAACAGCCATCCACCAGGCATGATTCTAGAAATAAACCACCCATAATAGCCACGATAGAGACATGGAGATCAGGATTGACATCTGCCAGGTTTGAAAGATGTATAGACACTGATACATCGATTTTGGTGTCTCAGTGTCCTGAGGGCTGTGTAGAGAAGAAGCACTGACAGACAGGAAGTCCTCCTTTGAGAAGTGTGATTAACAGATAACATCGCTGTCTTAAAAAGATGTAAATTAGCTCCACACCATTTTCTAACATCTAACATCACGTGTATTTATAGAGCTTCACAGCATTGCCTAAAGCATCTGTGTTCATTTTGCCATGTAAATGAAGTTTTCTTCCATTTACAGACTGTATTATTTGTCTATTACTGCATTATGGCATTTTTCATTGCAGGATGAAATAAGCTTACTAATCTAATATAGCAGTGTTCCCACTCTTGGCTTCTAACCATTATCATTGTCACCATGCTGTTTCTGTATATGTGCTTCAGTCACTGCAGTACCAAGCTCTCACAACCATCAGTGAAACAATATGCACTGTATGAACATCCTGCTATATGGGTCAGGATCCATGCAATAACAAATGCAAATGTCAAGTCGTGATATCTATCAACAGTAAGATAATGAGACTATTAGGGTCAAGCAATGCATTATATGACAAGATCTCATCAATGAAATGATAAATGATAAGCATGATGGGGAAAAGTATTACACACACAGATAGGCAGCAGCATTCACAATTTTTTAAAATGTGTTTCAAGTCTGTAATTCTCTACTGTGTATCCTACAAACACCAAACACAGTAAAAAGGAAAGTTATAACCATTTCATACTAAACTTATGCTTCTCTGTTCTTTTGTGTAATATCTTTTTTTTGACTGCCATTTTGAGTGTGTGCTTGGTCTAACAAAAGGATGATAGAGTAAATAATCTCATTCCTGTTTCACTCTGTGTAAACACCTTACACAACTGTCACTCATAGGCTGCATGAATCTACAGTCTGGGCTAGAAAGAAATCAGCCCCAGCTTCACTTCTTCATACTATTCTGACCCTGATAACTGAAGATGCATAAATGAATGAAAGATGTTGAGTTTTAATGCTTCCCTAATTATATATACCTGACTCTCACATTCAATTGCTCCTGAAGAAACCTCTAAATAATTAAAAGCCGCTCAATGTAAGAGACTATTCTTATCAAAGACCATAAAGGCTTTTTCCCTTCAGCAATACATTAGAGTACTTCAGTGCAAATCAATAAAATGTTTTGTTTAAACTAGTGTCTAATAATGTTGCTTTCTTTTAGAAATGTACAGATTTTTTGTATAAAAGGCAAATTCTTGACCAAGTGCCTGTGTATCTATTTTTATTGTTTCAAACAAAAAAGAATGACATGCTACAATTTATGTTCTTATAATCATATTAATTTTTTTTGTTTCATCTGTGAGATCCAACTTCAGTAAGAAAATTTATAAAAACAATTATTTCACTATGATTGCTCCTATTTTAGAATAAAATCGAATAAATAAAATACATTTTAGAAAAAAAAAAACATATATTTTTAAAAATATTGTAGAAATGTTAAAAAACATTTGTTTGGGCCCATACACTGGACCCTGTTCACTATCAACACTGTTTAGGGAAAATACATAGAGGTTGGCCAGTACATTTATATATCAACAGTCTATTTTTCAGGATCCAAAACCATAGTGAATGGAAACAATATGTACAAAACAAGCTGGCTCAGTTGATTTCTCATGGATGCTTGGTGATCACAGTAAACAGAGCTAATCCACTCCAGCAAAAAAAAAAAAAAAAAAGTGCAATCAGTGTCTGTCACTCAGTCAGCAGTCTGAAAGCACCACCTGCCCTGGCAAAGGGGCAAATCTTTCCATACAACACAATCAGCAGCACCTATTTCTAACAAATGTCTTGGCCAGCAACAGCTGAGTATTCACAGGGACAATAAGGCCTGGGGATTAGAGAACAGTCAGCTTAGAGGTTATTGATCAGTAAGGCTAATTAAAACACAGACACCCTCAGATTTATTTAGTTCATAAGCCGTGTGACGGTCTTTCAGTGGTGGATCGGGGCTATTTACAGTGCCATGGTGGCTTGAGTTTAAAATAAAGACTATGTCAGGTTATTATTGTGTTTAGCATTCATTGCTATATATCTTCAATATATCTGTGCTTTAATGAAGTGTCCAGTAGGCCTATATTCAGTATCATTACATAGCAATATATAAATACAGATTTAAAGAGGTGAGTATATAAAGATCTCAGCAGTTAAAGCTCTGTGAACAGAGAGCTGGTACTTTGAGTCTCAACCACCACTGAGCATGTGCAAAGCCCCTTTATCCTCATTTGCTGCCACACCATAGCAGCCCCTGTGCTCTAAAACCCGTCTGATTTTGCTGTACTGAATACAAAGTGCGGTCCAAACATCAGAGACTACATTGACAATCTGAGAATTTTTTTATTCATTTACAACTGGAAAACAGAAAGTTTTAGAATTTTGAAAAAATAATAATAATATAAAATAAAATAAATTAACAAAGAAAGTAAATGTTCAATGTCTTAAATATTCAATATTCTTTGTTTGTAGAAACATGTGGAGTCCATGCTAGCTCGAGTGCACGCTGTCATTAAAGCAAAAAGGGACATACCAGATACTAAGAAACTCTCAGAAATTCATGGAAATATTCTACAATTCTACTTTTCACACAAGCTCTTACTAATAATATAATTTGTAATGAAAATTTTGTATTCAATTTGAAAAGAATGCAAAATAGAACCATTTTCAACCGTATTTTCATATAAAATGACAGTAAAGTATAATTTTTCTGAAAAATACAGTAATGTGTAAGTGTGACAGGCTGAGAGTTTAATTTAGGAGATTAAAAGAGACATTCATTTTGCATTAGGTGCTAGTTCTCTAGAGTGAAGTAACTGTAACCTACAAAATATTACCCACAAATATATCATTTTCACACTAGACTATGGTGTTTGATATTGAACAGCCTGAAAACATTCATCACACCTTAAATCAATATGTGCCCATTTCTATTCATTTCTTTCCCCTGTCTGGCTCAGGCTTACATCATGTTAGATGTGTCTAACATTCAGACTAGAATATTGCTGTATCTGTCTCACCTGTCATTAGGGGTTTGGGATTCAGTGAGCAGGTAGATCAGAGCCTGCCCCCTGCTGGTTCTGTCCTAGCAGAGACCTTTTTCACCATCAATGCTGATTTCATTTGTTCAGAATCCCTCTCTTATTAATTCATTCATTCATGTGTAGCAAATATTTGTCATGACATAAACACAGTCTGGGAATTATATTTGCTCAGTTGCATAAAATTCAGGAAGTGAAAATTTACACCAAATACTCTATATATGATGCATAAATTAACTGTTATTCCTTTTACTGATGGCATGATTTACATTTTATTAGTAATTCTTGTTTAATTGCAGTATTTAAAGGAAATAAAGGAAATAAAGGAAATATTCTGCCTACATTGCTTTTAATTTGGGAGACATGTGGCTGGAATGCAGTAGTTGTTGTATCAGTAATCTGTTGCTGATTACCTTGGCTCATGTATTAAATTATATTCATTGCAGCTATTACTGCTTTCTGTTGCTTCAAGTTTGTGCTCCTTACACCATGTTACGCATCTGTGCACATTGGTCTTTTAATATAAAAGTAGCCAAATGGAAGGCATGCTGTGAATTTCAACTTTGTGAAGCTCACAGCTTGTTGAGATTGGGTCATAGATGTGTGCAATTTTGTGGCTATTTTTGTGGCTATACTTCTGGGGCATTTAACAGCTATCCTAAGGGTCCTTCTGTCTCTGTCAGCAGGGTCAGTTCTAGCTGTGAGCAGTGCAAGCAGGTGCTAACAGACCCCGAACCACTAGGTGGCCTCATTTTATATATATTACAACATTATATCAGCAATGAAACATGATCTGAGGAAGGGAACATTGTTAATTGAAAGTTAGATTTACAACCACCAACAGAGAGAAAGTGAACACCCACAGAACTACACTTCAACAATACACACAAACACACACAGGAAGGTAAAGCACAGGGTTAGACCACACACAGAGGGATGAATATGCCCAGTATGCAAAGCACTGGCACCAGGAACAAATAGGGAGCAGCCATAAAACAAGAATCCAGGGATTAACAGTGGCAGTGCACTTAAGTAATTAGTGTAGGTGTGGTGAAAGGTAAGAGAAGTACACAAAGTTTTTAGAAAAACAGGACGCTTCAGATAAAGTTACGGAGGCAAAGTGCTTCTGCAGCTGTAGGAGGTGAAAGACTGGTTGGTTAATGAGATAATAGCTGTTGTCAAAACATGACATTCATTTCAAGGGATTCTAAAGTTCTGAGAATGCTCTTTTTCTGTACATTTCCTCACTTCATTGCTCCCGTAACAACAACTAGCAACGCAAACAGATGCCTAGTTGGTGTTATGGGAGCAATGAAGTGACCTTTGAGACTGTTTCTCTTGAACGTTGTTATTTGCCTCGTTTTGCTTTGAAATCTCACATATCAAAGTTCTAATACTCAGACTTCTTTCCTAGCTGATGTGTTACTAGGTTGCAGTTGACTTAATGTAACTCACAAGTGTGGCTTGTTTTTTAACTGTAATTTATTCACTTCAGACAACGTCATGGTCCTTTTTCATGTGGTGTTGCATTTAGTTCACCCTTGGCGTGCTCAGTGAAGGTCATCAGCATGTTGCATAAACAGAGATAATGTGTATGGCACCACTGATGCCTCCCTAACTGACATCATCATTCATCATTCATCATTCACTGTCTATATGTCCCTTATAACAAGAGGCACAGAAATCCCATAATGCACCAAAGCCTCCAGAGCCAACAGAACTGACCCTGACAATAAAGGGAAGTAACAGAAACCAGACCTGGGCATCCTGTAACAGAGACAAGAGAGAGTCATTGCAGTATAAATGAGAGATTCAGGTACATGATTACCATTAGAGCAGTCAGCTGGAATGGTCTGGCCAGGTCATGGCTCACAGTTGTCCTCAGACTGAATCTGTTTTAATGATATGCAGTTTGCAAGGCCTCTTTCTGAATGTTTTTTTTTAAATTGGTAGAGCTTCATAATGGAACAAAGTGGCAGTCTTTCTGTCAGTGGAGCACAGGGACTGGTTAGAGTGTATCTGCTAGCTAACTCTTTATAAGATAAGCCCCTTTACACGGAACTGCTTTGGACGAGTCTGATGCAACACGATGACTGCTGTGTGAAATTGAAATTAGCTGAAGCTGCTGTTTTGTATACATAAACATTCAAACAGGGCAGCATGGTGGTGCGGCGGGCAGCATTGCTGCCTCACAGCGCCAGGGTCCATTGTTCGATCCTATGCTCAGGTTGCTGTTTGTGCAGGGTTTTGCATATACTCCCCTTGATTCCTCTGAGTTTTCCAATTTCCTCCTACCTTACAAACATGCCAGTAGGTGGATTAGTGGCTCTATGTTACCCTTAGGTGTGATGGAGTGTCTGAATGTGTGTGTGTGCATGGTGTCCTGCGATGGACTTCCATCCCATCCAAGGGTGTATTTCTGCCTTGCAGCCAGTGTCCTTGAGATTGACTTTGGATCCAAAAACCTGAATGATATTATAATTCTAAAAGGCAGAGGTTTTAAATTGACAGGGAACATGATTGACAGGCAAACAGAGATTGGTTAGACTGGTTGGATGTTGGTAGTTCACGTCATTTGTTTTTTTCTCCTGTTTTCAGCGACCAACATTTTTATTAAGAGCAGCCTACATGTGAGGAAAACTTCACCAAATATTATAGAAAGTGTCCAGGGTAGGACATGAGATAAAACAAACAAACAAACAAACAAACAGCTTCCAAAAAAATCTGACAGAAATACAGTGAAATTGTGCAGACCTCTGAAGATCTTTCACCGAAGGCCTGATGCTTCCATTGGATTTGGTGGAAACCCCTACAATGACATGCTCCATTGAAACAACTTTGTTTCATTTGCACCTGATGTATCACATGTCCAGACAGCCATATCACCACCTGTGATCCAACCCAGGTGTTAGTATTAAGTGGCCTGCTAGGGGTCTGCTGAGTGGAGTTCTTCAGCCAGCAGCTGCACAAGACGGCTCATGAAGGTAAACAGCAGCCAATAAGAGAACAGATCAGTTTCTCCATATGGCACTCATTTGTCGTTGTGCAGCAGGTGTGTAGTTGTAGACCCAGTTTAATTTCTGTAAGTGGTACATAAAAGGCCGCTCTGATGCTGCAGATATAAAAGAACAATGCATGAAAATATAAAACCTTTCCTTTCTGATGTACCTGCCAAAGATCCCGTAGCCTTCTGTATTCTGTATAAAAATAAGTTCATGAAATACAAATCAATGCATCACTCAAAACATGCACTTACAGCCTAACCTGAATGAATTATAAATAAAGCTGCTAGTCTCTTAGCTTAAATTGTCCATCATAATCCAAAAAAACCTTTTCACATAAACTGTTTCTTAAAAGGGAGATGAACATTTTTAAATTGCCTTCAAACTGCCCATGCAACTGTCTCAACACTACTGAGAAAAAAAAAAAATTCAAAGTGTGATGAAAATTTAAAGAGCACGATCGGTTTCGTCATGGCTTGCTTTCTCAGTAACCATGGCACACATGCATGCATTATTAACTTGCTCAGTAACACTGGCAATGAGGCTGCTGAAGTCTGCCTCAGAGCTCAGCCTTTTCCAGGGGATTTTGTACCACTAAACACTGCTGGGAATTATGGCGAAATAAAGGATAACCCTGCTGACCTGCTTAAGAAACCGGTGGATTAAAGCAACATTCTGTGGAAGATGTAAGCTGTTTTGGAGACGCAATGGAGGGGACTTTGTTATCATTGGAGGGCAAAAAGCCCCAGAAGCGGGTGAGGTTCAGGGTGGCTTCAGGGAGCAGCGGCCGGGTGCTGAAGGAGATGTTTAAAGATGATGGGCCGTCTGACTCTCTGGACTCTGACTGCACCAGTAGCTCGGAAGTAGAGCGAGCCAGCACACCATCCACCAGTGGAGAGCCCAATGGTCACATTGCAGTGTACCTGGGCTCTGAGTTGGACGACAGCGAGAGTGAACCAGATGACTTGCTCGTGTATGCTGGAGCCAAGGACAAGGACAGAGTGTTCAGCACCAAACGGGTCAACATCCTGAGCAAGAATGGGACAGTGCGGGGAGTCAAGCACAAAGTCAGCGCTGGTCAAATAGTATTTGACAACCTGACCAAAGTCACTGAGGTAAATAATTTAAACACAAAAATTTAAAGGATGCTCTAGAGCTGAGTAGATATCCCAAAGATACACACTGAACCACCTGAATATTTCATTTCACAAGCTCTTCTTGCTTTTCTCATTCCAATACGAACAGAATTTGAATTAGATTTGTCCTAATAATGCGTTAGGGCCTCATACAGAAAAAAGAACCTTTTCTCCAACTCAGTAGAGCAATTTCTTTTAAAGAATCGTCCGTCCCAGGTATCCTCAGCAGGGGGGTCAGAGTCTCCTTCCTGACCAGCTATTGGTTACGCATCCTCTCTAACTCTCTTATGCTCTGGCTGGGCAAACGAGCTGTCTCAGAGGACAAGGTCACTGTACAATGAAAGATTAATGAGAGATTTCTTTAAGTGTTTCAGCTAAGTTAATCAGCTTAATGAATTTCCCCCGACTTCCACTTTCTGCTCACTGATCTCTCAATGGCTTTTGTGTGATATCAAGTTCAATGCACTGGTACTATTTGTGCAGTTGAATTTGCGGAGTTAGATCTAACATTTTCTGGAGTATTGAGTTTAACTTGTTTAAATTAGAGAGTGTGATACAGTATACAAAAACAAGTTAATATAATCATTTTCTGTGATGAAGTAAATCTGCAGGTCCTTCATTATAGATTGTACTTTTAGTCACAAAGTCCATGAAGTCCAAGCATAAAATCTCATGAAAATCATTTTTAAAATTATTTATATAGGCAGTAAATGGTTACTTCGTATATTTGGTATATAGCATTAAAATAAATTCATGTTATTCATGTTATCACTACCAAATGTACCAAAAAAAAAAAAAATTGGATTTTCCAAAAAGTTCCTGATATTTTGCAAATTTGAACAACACAGGCATGTTTCCCAAACTTCTCCACAAGGCACCCCCAGCTGTTCCATGTACTGATTAAATTCACCACCACATCCAAGTAAGCTTCATTACACATTGATTTGACAAACCAGATGTGCTAGTGGTGGAATTTAGCAAATACACATGTGTAAAGGATTATAATTACTAATATATGGTTCAGTTAACACTCTGGCACATTGACAGACATGTCATTGTATCAACAAGAGTACTGCCAATGCACAGTCCACCAAACAGTGTTCGCATTATCCCAGTCACGGTCGCAGTGTATCTGAAGCTTCTCCTGGGAGCACTGTGAGTGTGACAGGAATACACCCTGGATGGGACACACACACATTCATACACTTGTTCACGTGCAGGGGCAAGTTTTTTTAAACCAGCATGTTTTTGGGAGAGGAGAGGAAATCTACACAGACACGAGGAAAACAAAACTCTGCACAGACAGAAACCAGAGCTCAGGCTCAAGCAGGGGGCTTTGGAGCTGTCAGGCAGCAACGCTACATGCTGCGCCGCAAAATTTCCTTCAAAGAAATTTGAAAAATCTGACTAAACTAAGGGCAGAAATTACAGTAGAAGATTAAAAGATTCCCATCACATTGAAGGTTATTATCTTTTGAGTCTGAAATAAATGAAGTCAAATGTTTGTCAAGCTCCTGGCAGAGTTACTTTGCGCTAAGGTCAATCCTTTAACAGTGTAACGAGTGAGACACAGATTTATTAGAAATTGTCTTGTAGGTTGTGTTGCAGCTAAGACACTGTTTTTTTTTTTCAAGAAAGAAAGAAAGAAAGAAAGCAGAATTTCTGTGCATGTTCTCCCCATGTTCATGCAAGTTTCATCCAGGTTCTCTGGTTTCCTCCAACCTCCCAAAAATACGCCCAAGGTGTGAATGAGTGTGTGATTATCTGTGCCTGGTGCCTTGTGATGGACTGGCGTCCCGTTTCTGCTTCACACTCAGGATAGACTCCGGATCCACTTTGACTCTGACTATGATAGACTAAGGTTACTGAAGATGAATGAATGAGTGAATCAATGAATGTATCAATGAATGAATCAATGAATGAACACTGCAAAAAAACAAACAAACAAAAAAAATCCAATAGTAGATAAAAATATCTTTAATATGGGTGAATTTATCTAATATTTCTTATTAGGAAATTATTATAAATCAAATTTAAGATTATTCAGCTTGTTTTTAGATGCTTTTACTCATTTCAAGCTTTAAATTTTCATATTATATTGGCAGATCTTTTTGCTTTGCTTTCTAGAAAATGAAAAAAAAAAATCTGCCAATAGAACACGACACTTTCAAGCTTGAAATTAGTAAAACATATCTAGAAATAGGTTTAATTATCTTATATTTGGTTTATTGTAATTGTAAAATAGGAAATATGAGATAAATTTAGGATAGTTAAGATATTTTCAGTTGCTAAGATGAGGGAATGAACTATGCCATAGACTGCTGGCTTTTGCATTCAGAACTGTTTTTCTGACAGAACTCATACTGGATTGTTTCTCCTTTAGTGGTTTTAGTTTTGAACTGACACTGTTCTTAAATTCCTAACTGTGATTTAATCACTTTAGATCAGTGCCATCGTTAAGTGCGGCACTGAAACGCTGCTCATCACTGTTTATGAAAAGATTAAAATGTTACTGACTCTTTGTAAAATTCCTACAGCATTCCTACAGTAAAATTCCAAATCAACCTGATCAGATATGTCATTTTATTATATACAATGTTAATGGTAACATTTGTGGATCTTCTGTGTTTTTGTAAGTTTTCATGCTCTTGCATTTTCAAGCATTTTCAAGAACCTCTCATCTCTAGAGACGCTTTTCCTACTTACGTTAAGTATTTCTATTATATTCTATTATATTTCTACTTACATTTGCTTTGCACAGTCACATTTTGGCATATGCACTTTTTTAGTATCTCACACACTACAGAGTGTGAAGTGTGAAGATCTGATTCACACTTTAACACATGACTTGATGTGCCAGAAGTACAAATGTGATCACAGTCACAGTGGCCCACAAAATCCCACGAGTGCTTGCAAAACCAAAATGAAAGAATTTATTGCAAATATGAGGAAATAGGGCTAAATGATATTTTTATATGTATTTTGATTGTGGTGTGTTTTTTAATCACTGATCAATGATTCAGTGTAATTTATTCATTCATTCATTCATCTTCAGTAAGCATTTATCCTGGTCAGAGTTATAGTAAATCCAGAGTCTATCCCGGGAATGCTGGACGTGAAGCGGGAATACACCCCGCATGGGACGGCAATTTGTCACAGTGCACTGTTGAATTAACTTCAATTCATATGTTTGTGTAGTGCTTTTAACAACAGAAGGGTGATGCCATGATTATTGTGCTTTTTAGCCTTTGTAACTCTTAAAATGAAACTTCTTTTTACAACACTGAATCTAAGAAAACATGCGTTTAACCATTTGCTTGCATCAAACTCATCTCAGGCAACAATATGTTTACATACTGTTTACAAGGTTTCTTTACTGATTTGCTGCATTTTGCTCCTTTTGGACATTAATTACTTTCTATTGACCTAAAATTACTATAATTTGGGTAACACAGTGGCACTTTCTAACAAACCTCATCAGTCAATATCACAATATCATCGAAAATCAAGAAAAAAATGAGAGAACTTATTTTTCTTCTTCACGTGATCTTCAGGAAATTCATGTGATGCAATTTCCTGTTGAAAAAGTGATACATGTGGTATAGAGTGAATGTGATCAGGTAAAGGGGTTGGGTGAATATTGTGGGATAATTAAATGTAGATTTTTCTCATGGAAAAGGATGTTACATGCATATTTACATGCAATATCATGGCACCCAATCATGGACTCACCCAGACCAGCTTTACAGAACAAGCTCTTGAATGCGTATTCAATTCAATTCAATTCAATTCAATTTTATTTGTATAGCGCTTTTAACAGTGAACATTGTCTCAAAGCAGCTTTACAGAACATAAGAAAGAAAAAGCGTGCAAACAGAAACAAAAACATGCAAACAGTCCTAGATCTTAGACAGAATTATCCCTAGTGAGCAAGCCTGAGGCGACTGAGGCGACTGTGGCAAGGAAAAACTCCCTTAGATGATATGAGGAAGAAACCTTGAGAGGAACCAGACTCAAAAGGGAACCCATCCTCATTTGGGTGACACTGGAGAGTGTGATATGAACAATGTCCTTTCTGTATTTATTTATAGTTACGTAGGTTGTTGTCTTCCTCAAAGTCCTCACAGTCCGCATAGGGTTGGCAGCGTATGAATGCATATCATACATTTCAGAAAGGGACAGAAATTTAAGCTCACTTGATTAAATGAGCTGAAGTCACCTCTGTTGGTATTTTTCTCTGCACCGTAGCCTGAGCTGACTCTGGAGTTTGGCCGGATCGTGATCTACACCACCAGTTTCCGTGTGGTCAGGACGACGTTTGAACGCTGCGAGCTGGTGCGCAAGATTTTCCAGAACCACAGGGTGAAGTTCATGGAGAAGAACATTGCTCTGGACAGTGAGTATGGCAAGGAGCTGGAGGTGCGCTGCAGAAGGGTAGGAGAGCCCCCTTCCCTCCCTGTAGTCTTCATCGATGGACACTACCTGGGGGTCAGTGCTCTCTCTACAAACTGTGAGACTTCTGCTTTTATTCTGGCTCTATGCTTGTGTGTTTACATGATAAAGAACTATCAGATTATATAAATATATTTATTATGACTATAGGTGTCAGTCAAAAGTTTTTGAACACCCAGTATTTGAGCATTTTTGTTTAAATGATCTCATTTTAATGACTCTAAAGTGAATATAGGTGACCTGAGAAATGTTTATTATTGAAGGTTTAGTGAATTGAGAAATGTTAGAAATAACTAGAGCTAATAATTAGAACAATCTAGACTTAAGGCTCTTAGTAGGCTCTTGCAACACACCACATATTTATGATTTACAGTTAAGTCGAATACTGGCTATGAGTATTTTATCTATTGGTTTGACCAGTTTAGCCGTCCAAGTGTACCTGTTCTTAATAAAACACCCATTTAGAGTCCCATTAGGAGCTGAGACCGAGCAGTTAATAAGCTCCAGGTAGATTTAAATTCTCTTATTTACCTGCTATTCTGTATCAGTTAGCTTTGTGTGTAGCAATAATAGTGATTATTGTAAATAATAGTGAGTAAACTGTAATAAAACATAAGAAGCTCCAGGTGTTCAAAAAACTTTTAACTGGCCTCATAGTATATCATTTTCCCTTTATTAAGATTAACTAAAAGTTGGTTTAAGTATTGCCGTGACATCATAAATTAAAAGTATATTAGGAAATGTATGACACTGATGCCTTCTATGCTCTACAGCTAAGCAAAAACATGCATTTTTATTCATATATTTAAAGCTCTGCTTATTTTTTTTACAGGGTGCAGAGAAAATACTGAGTATGAATGAATCAGGGGAACTGCAAGATCTCCTGACTAAAATTGAGGTAAAATGCATGTGAAAATGCACTTTTTGGTCAAATGCATGTGACAATAGGCAGAAAATTAAACTGCTAGTGCCATTTTGATCAGCTATAATTAATGACAGAACGGTAGACTACACAATATAATTCTCAGTGAGTTTTGTGACCTGTGCCAGGATTTCAAACTAACACACCACACATGCAGTGCAAAATCTTAACAATATCTTAAAATATCTTGAATATAATCAAATCTATTTAGTATTTCCTTATACAAGATTAGAACAAACCAAATATAAGATTACTAAATCCTAGTTCTAGATATTTTTACTCATTTCAAGCTTGAAATAGTCTTATTAGTCTTAATTTCTTTCTAGAAATAAATGCTTAAAATTAGCAAAATTATCTTAGATTTGGTTTGTTGTAATCTTATAATAGGAAATACTAGATAAATTTGACTATATTCAAGATATTTTCACTTGCAAAGATGTCATTTTTTGCAGTTTGCGTCCTGTTTGCTTGTAAAACATATAGTTTATGACTCTCAGCATCCACCGCCAGTCAAATCACCTGGAATTTCTTATGTTTTTATGAAAGTTTAATGACTGTTAGTGCCACAGACCAAACAAAAAGACTCTGAATGGCAATTAAAGAAGAAAAAGTTGAAGTTATATCAAAGTCTTAAACCTTTACTAGCTGAGATCCTAATGAGGCTTTACATATGTGCTTTATCAAAGGCGCGCACTAAACCAACAAAGCCTGAAGATTGGTTCCACAGATACCGAAACAGAGTCAAGATCATGATCAAGACTTTTTTTTCCCCAGTTAGTTTCAGATTGTTTCTATTAAAATGAAAGGTTCCAAACAGTTCTCAGGTCACTTATATTTATTCCTTGATTTTTATATTTTACTGTTTGAGGTTTAATCATGAAATCTTAGTAGAAGTTGTTGACTTTTCATATAGTTTATGGCCAGTAAGATTTATATACTGTATAGGGGTAGAAAATATCTCCACTTGTACTTAGGTATAATGTATTCTCTAGTTCTCAGTGAGAATTACATTCACTAGATCTTGAGAATTACTCTTAGAGAAAGATGTTAAACATTCTAAAGTTAAAAAAGGTTAGAACCCCGGGTTTCATGGTGTTGCAGTGGGTAACGTTACCGATCGGGCCTCAGTAAGCATGTTCGCCTGGGTTTCCTCTGGATTCTCCAGTTTCCTCCCACTTCCCACCAACAGCACTGCTGACTCTAGATTGCCCCTAGGTGTAAATGAGTGTGTAAATGTGTGTGTATGGTGCCATGTGATGGACCGGCATCCTATCCAGTGTGTATTCCCTCCCTGTGCCCAGTGTTTCTGGAATAGACTCTGGATTCACCACAGCCCCTACCAGGATAAAGCACTTACTGAAGATGAATAAACGAAAGAATGTAGAACCCTAATTAGCTTTGGGTTTCTCTTTAAGCATTGGGAATCTCTTAAAGCCTATATGTAGCTCTATGTAGATATTACAAACACGGTTACAAGGTTTCAAGTAGAAGCTAAGAACCCTTAATTATCCAAAGAATCCTTAAGGAAGCCTTTTTTTTCCTAAAAGTGTCACATATTAATTAATGCATTAATTTGGCAGACACGTTTATCCCAAGTGGATTACAAGTGAGGCAGAATCCAGTGCAGGAATAGAGCTGTTAAAGGAGCTGACAGTGATCTTTGCAAAAAAGGAAATCAAGTCAGGATGTGAGAGAAATGTTAAAGAGCACTGAAGTCTGAGTTATGACATGAGTAAGTACTCATACATCAGTAAACTGTCATAAATTATGGATTAGCATCAATAAATGTCATGTGAATAATGGATAATGTCAATATTGCTTCAGCAAATGAAACAGCATTTGCGCACACTCACACACACACATACAAACACACACGTTTGTCTTACTATCCTTGTGAGGACCTTCCACTGACATAATTAATAAAGATGCCTACACCTAAATGTAACCGTAACCTTAACCATGGTAACCAAAATGAAACCTTTTAGTTCTTTAAATACAAGCTTTTGTAGGTTTGTTCATGGGGACCAGCCAAATATCTCCACAAGATCAAAACTGTCAGATATTCCTATCCTTGTGGGGACATCTGGTACCCAACCAAGATATAAAAACACACACACACACACACACCATTCATGAGTCATATGCTGCACTGGTGTGACTCAGGCTCTCATAGATAAAGCCTGCACCAGTTCCCCCATAAAAGTAACCCACACTTCCACAGCTGCCTTTCTCTCGTGTGTGTGTGTGTGTGTGTGTGTGTGTGTGTGTGTGCGTGTATGTGTTTTGCTCCACAGAGGGTACAGCACCCCCACACATGCCAGACGTGTGGCGGCTTTGCCTTCATGCCCTGCTCTATGTGCCATGGCAGCAAGATGTCTGTGTTCAGGAACTGCTTCACGGACTCATTCAAAGCCCTCAAGTGCACTGCATGCAACGAGAACGGCCTTCAACCGTGTCCCAGCTGCTCCCACTAAGTGCCTGCACACCTCCCTCAGTATCCACCTCCTTCTTCTCACCCACCATTCGCCATGTAAAAGACTATACCAGAAAAAAAAGATAGAGACAACTGTGGTTTTTTTTCCTCCTCTGGTGGGATTGTTAATAAATGTTGTTTTTAAGAAAGCCTGTAAAAGCATTTGATTCTTCATTCACTTTATTTGATGTCACAGTGTGTCTGTGATGATTCGCTTATCAGGTCATTTAATACTCCACAACAATAGTCATTTCCAGTCTGTACTCAGATTGCCTGTGTCCTATTTCACTATAATGCTGTAATCGAGTAAGAAAAAAACGTTGCCAGGAAATCAGAGCTACAGCTCACGCTTTCTGTAACCCCAGAACATCCCGAGCCAAAATTCAACTGATTGAGAGATATAATGAATGTAGAAAGAAGATTTGAATAAGCTTCTGCAGTTTGGTCTGCTGTGTGAGTTCACAAGATACATCCACTAACCCAGAGGCTCTCAAATTCTTTCCCTGCCGAGGACCTCTAACATTAAACTAGATTTCTCTTACACCTTCTGAACATACTCCAACAATTCTAATATCAATCTCATTTATTATTGAAATGTTACATTTATATTCTGAATATATAGTGGAGCTATAAAGTTTTTATTGCTGAACTTTCCACATGCATTAGGTTGAACTTGACATTATTTATAGGTGACTTGATTTCGAGTTATTGAGATTTTAATTAAACTTATTTAAATCAAGTAATCAAATGAACATGCTTTTAATTATCAGAACTTGATAATAAATATAATAACTGTGATAATAGTGGGTTGTGATTTCCACCACTGTAACTGAATTTAAAGAATTGCAGACCCCCTGGCTATACTTTATGACCCCTGGAGTCCCCAGACTTCACTTTAGAAGCATTTCTACTTACATCACACAGCTTTTTACATTTTATAGGACACAGAACCACATACGATGGAAGTGAAATGATTACGTTTAGCAGATCTAGCTTATGCATAGACATAGAAATTACACACTTATGACTCTCTATCTCTATCAGATGTATAATCTGCATGTTTATTGATTTTTTAAATTATTTTAACCCTGCATTTTAGTACATGGGTTTGAAATGAAACTATGTCATAACCATGAAGGAGTAACCATGAAAGCGCTTTTTATACATACTCCTTCTGTTTTAAGGCGTCGTAATTAAGTGGCTGCTCAGTTGTCAGTGTCATGCAGAAAAGCACTAACACAACGGTTCGATATGTAGCCTTTACACCTGCTGTTGCTGTCTCAACAAGAAGAACAAACTCTACAAAATAAAGGTACACATCTCTACCATTCTACTTATAAACAGCTGTTATTAGAGAACCCATGTTACATTCATACCTTAGTTACAAGACCTAAGTAGAAGTAGAAAAATCGTTAAAACTTATTTACATATATAAAATTGGACCTGAAGGACCTTGGGGAATAAAAGTGTACCTGTGAAGTATGTTTCTTTCTGACAGTTCACATGTCACTATAATCAGAGACATCAAAAGCAAATCATGGGTGTGTCAACCATTTAGTAAAGTGTTAAGTAGGGAGTGAACACATTAGTGAATTTAGCAACACAAAACAAGCTAGGAGTCTATGAAAGAACAGATTTTAATGTAACCAACAAAATAATGTGACCTGAATTTCAGTGAGTATACATATATTTTAATGACTGAAGTCAAGATTGAAAGCAAAATATGGAAAATGGCTGCATTACAGACTAAAACAAGGATCTGGAGATGTCTATAGGTCAATGATGTCTGACTGTAATTTGCAATCATGTATAAGATATTTATGTTAATTAGTCCTTTTACCTGTGGTTCAAAAAAAAAAAAAAAAAAAAAAAAGAATATTGCTGTGTAATAAAAGGCTGTATATAGAGATGTAAAAGCATTCTGCATTGGAACCATATAACCAGTCAATATCCAACAAGATGGAGCACAAAGCTGAGAACTGGATCCGTGTTCAGATGATTACAAACCACACTAGATGCTGATGCATTAAATATAGGTTACATTTCCATCAAAGCACAAAAATTCCATATATATATATATATATATATATATATATATATATATATATATATATATATATATATACATATATACATATAATTCCTTAAAGGTGTCTTTCCTGGTTGCTGCACAGTTCAGGCTGGATCCCAGGGACGGAGCCGATGGTTGATCTCTCAGCAGGTTGTGCCACATTGACACTGTGAGGATGGAGGATGGAGGATGGTGGTGTATTTGGTCTCTGTGCTCTCATAGCCCTGTACAATGCTGCTTGATTCCGATGCCACAAGGCAGCATTGTAAAGAGGCTCAAAGCACAGAGCAGGACAGCACTCAAATCATTTATCCACATGGTGGAGGAGGGGAGGAAATAATGTAGATACTGCTGTCATTTCCAGTTTTTTTTTTTTTTCCCTTAAAATACAGCCATGAATAACAGCAGAGAAAGCAAAAATGAAGTCATGGTCAGCTGCGCCCCCACTGGTGCGCCTACAGAGGAGATGCAAAGAAAAGGTTAACAACATGCTAAGAAATATTCACATGAATATCAGGTGTACAGGTTACAGCAATCAACTTGGACATGCATGCATGCAAAAAAAAAAAAAGGATGATAGAGGGTTTAAACAGAGGAATAAAGCGATCTCTCCAGTTCGCATCACATCCCTTTGAGTGGCACAGATTATTTTCTATTTAAAAAAAAATGTACCATAAAATGTCACCTGTGTGTGCACATCACATCACATCACATCACATCACATCCCCATTAGATCAAATCGATCAACAAGATCCCTTATTCTTCTTGCTGTTGTTTATAAACATACAAGGACAAACATGATCTAGATTAATCTGTGGAAACTGCATATAGACATCATGCCTGGAAAAAAAAAAGAAAAGAAAAGGAAGCTAAATGCTGGATCGGTTTTTACTTGAAGTCCGTGATGGAGGGAGGACATGCAGCAGATCTACCTTTCTCTTTCTTCACGCTGAGCGCCACATTTTTTTTTTTTTTTTTTTGATCGACTCGCTTCTCTTATAATTAGGATATTCCCCTGGAAGCACGAATGAAATCAGTCGGAAATGAATGCACACTGCGAAAAAGCACATAATTTAACGCTTAAATCCCTTTCTGGAGAAAATCCACTCGGTCCATGTCGGCTCTGTGAGGCTGCTGAAATCCGTCACACCGTGTGAGGAGCTCAGGAAGCTCTTGATGGACGGCTGGAGTTCCCGTGGGCTTGCTTAATGGAAAGCGATCTCAGCCAATCAGAATGCAAGAAGCGTCTCGGGCTCACTCAGCTGACCAATGGCATGAGCGCATTTCTAGCTCATCTATTTCACACACGGAGGTTTGCGTGGAGAAAAAATGTATATAATCAAAAAGCATAAATATTCCCCACAAAACAACAGGGACAGCCGGTAATTTTTTTTTTTTAAAAAGAGACACAAATCAGCTAAATTACATTTCATAAATTAATGAATTTATTCAAACAATTCTTTGGAGGTTTTACCAAATCTGAAATGCATAAACACATAAAAAATAGCTCAGACAGTAAGGATGTAACAGAATACAAATATATTATTTAGCTCAGACTGAAACTTGTCAGAAAGGTTGATCTGGTTGAGACTAGACTTGTGCATGGGACTGGAATTTCGGTATCCTGCAGGACGCGACAAAAATCCTCACGAGCAGGTTTTCACCTTAATGCGGATGCAAGCAAGCGGCCAGATATGAAGCTCGCAGGACAAAGAAAGACCACATTCATTAACATGAACATGCAACATCGCACAATGCATTCACAGCACCTTAGTGCATTACAGAGCATCTTTAGTACCTGCCTGGACAGGGTCGCGGAGGGATAAACTAACCTACTAGCTTGTTTATATGATGAGAAACAGAACCAACTAAATTTGTAAGAAAACATCACAGGCAAATATTATAACTGCACAAAGCAGGATTAAAAACTCAAGTGATGTAGCTGAGGTTGAGGAACTGTCAGAGCCTTCGGGTTTAGATCACACCCACTTTGAGTTTAAATCCAAATACAGATATTTGGAGTACTGAACAGATACAGATAGCGTCATTGTGTCACACCTCTAATAGATAAGCTTTATTAAAGCCACATCGAAAAACAGGACATAAAAAATATTCCTAAATTTTTAAACCATATCTGCCCTCTCAGACACTGTAATTTTCCTTGTCGGGGGTGTGGTACCATCAAGGGTACATTTTCTGTATGTTTAGTATGTATCTGTTACCTGGTAAGGTTAATATAGTGTATCATTAAAAAGAATTAAGGTCCATACGAGTACTGATATACCTTAAAGCTTTACTCTAAAGCTAATTCAAGGTTCACCACATGCACCTTCCCAAGTAAAGGTTACATGCTAATAGTACAAAAGATACCACCCCAGTGACAAGGAAAAGTACAACTTGGTACCTTTATTTCTGAGAGTGTAGCAGATGTGTGATTACCACACACAAAAATACTGACATTTCTTTGTGCTGACAACAGAAAAAAAAAAAGTTTACTTAAATTCACATATAAAGGAGTGGTTCTGTCAAATTGATTGATTTCATGAATTCAAGGTATTTGTTAATTAATCAGTATAATCCATCCTCCAAGAGATGGAATTTTTTTTTCAGATGGAAAGATATTCTGTATCTTTCCAAAACATTAGAAAAAATTTACGCAAATATATTTAATTTTCATGTACATTCTCGCAGGTCTGTCACTCTAAGATGTTTAGTGTTAAAGTGTAAAAGTGGTAGATTTATAGTCCTGCACTGTAAATTTTTATCGACGGAATTCAAAAACTGCTATTAGGCTTCCACTGTAAGTCTTAAGTAAATGGTTTTCTGTTTATTCCTCAGAAACTTGTTGTCTGTGGTAATCACATATACACTATAGCCATTTTTTCAGAGCTTCCTTGTATTGGTATCATGTAATGAAGAATGGTTTATTTAAACATTGACATTTATTCATTTTGCAGATGCAGAATTTTATCCAGCTACTTATCAATGAGACAGGATACAATCCAAGCATAAAGCCAAGCAACTCTAGCAGCCCTGGCATTTGAACCTTAACTGCTGAAATGTTGCTTCTCTCACCAATCTGTGCTTCTTCGTTTTCTGAATGAACGTCACTACTTGATGTTGGTTATTTTACAGCCTGTGACTAAAACCCAAACAGTTTTCTCCTCCCTGTTCATAATGTTCATTTCTAATCACTAAGCTGATTAGACTGATACTGTGTTAGCTGTGTGCTAGTGTTGTTAGCAGATGATGACGATGTAGATGAAGAGCAAAATGTGTTCTGTACAGAAATAAAGAAAACAGTGAGAGTAATCGCAGCACTCTGGTTCTTTACCAGATATTTTTCCATCATAAGAACGGGTATAAGACAGGGTAAGCAAACATATACCCGTGAATCCTTAGGGATGTCCTGTGTTGGTATCTAACTTCATGAACCTTTGCTACATGGCAGTTTGCATTATAAGGTAGTATGTACCAAAAGGTCAGCCATGACAGCTTTGGCTGTCATCTTTGTGATAAATGGCAGAGGAGGTGAGGTGAACTTATATTAGCTCTCTTACTGTCACTGTTAATGTACTGTTACTTCTGTATCCTTACTTCCATTCATCATAAAATGAACTCAAAAAAGATTTACAGTGAATACCTGTCAGAGTTTAAAAACCTTCACAGGAACGTGACTACTTTAGAATCAAGCATATCATCTCAACATACTGTCACAATATGTGACTTAAAATATCATTATCATAAACTGTAATAATTATAACTAATCCATACATTTTATTCAGTGAGATGACAAAACACGATTAAGCATCTTAAGTTACTCATAACCTGAGGGGAAAATATATTTTCCTATATTTTTATATAATCTATATTATTATAATCTTCCAAAAAGCCTAAGGGATTTGTCAAAAAAAAAAACTTTTTTGAGTGTTTTCCAACCTACACAGCATCACTCACTCTTGCATTCTGTACTCACCTATACAGGGATTAAAACACTTGTGGAATAAGCAGTTTTTTGTAGGGTGCCTGGCCTGTCGAAAGGAGTGAACTGGGTCTACAAATGAGATTCATCAGACACCCACAGAGCTTAAACCAAAAACTGAAAACCTGCTTTACCCACTTTGTCGTATATCTATGCATCTCAGAGTGCTGTTTAAGGAGCAGCTCATGGTTTTCATATCCAACCGAACACATTTTATAAAGGCATGAAAGAGTTCCTACATCAGTATTACTACATTAAAACATGAGTCGACTTCATGACTGTAAACTTACTGGGTCTAGTGAATGAACTCTTTTGGACCTAAAGGAACATCTCCTGCATTATAAGCTTACAGAAGTATCAGACATATGGATTGAGCGAGCGCTACAGTGACGTGGTACTGATGAAAAGTAAGACTTCATCTGGATGGTTGGTCAGAGCTGGTTCAGTAGAGGTGCAGAACCACCTAAACCTCCTTCAACTTGGCCGGCTTCTTCTCTGCCACACAGATGCTGTGCTCCTCTCCGCCCTCACAGCATTACAGGATCTCTAGGTCAACGTGCCGCACTTCTGGATTGCGTTGCTGTTTTTGGAAAAGAAAGAAAGGGAAAAAAAAGAGAGAGAGAGAGAGAGAATGCTGTCAATTTCAGTGTGAAATATGACCTTGAAGAGGAAAAAGCTAAGGAGCCTGACAGAGTCAGGCTCCAGACACAGGTTTTAATCAGCTGGAGGATTGGCTATACTCCATCCACCCTGCTTATTAGATTTTTACACAAGTGTACTGCAGAAATGAGCATATGAGTAATATGAGTAATATGAGCATATGAAAAACTAGGCATAAACCAAATAACCATATACCATATACCATAAACCATATACATCTATCTTACACACTAAATCAAAGTTTCTGGGACTCCCACCATGCATGCATAAACATTGTACAGCAGTGGCTGTAAGATGCATTTTATGCCACAAGCTATAAATTTTTATCAGTCAAACAAATTTACATTTCACAGGAGATAAATACTGATTAATGACATTTTCCAGACTTTCACAGGTCTATTATTTCTGACTGATAAACACTATGTAACATTATGCTTGAGTCCCCTGAGGGGAAATAAAATATTGAGAAAGGGAGGAATTTTTCGGTTTATTTGAAGAGGCGAAATGGCAAAGTGGGCTCAGCTTGCTTGGTGTACGTGCATGTGTGTAGTACTAAATCTACACTGACAGTACAGGGTCAGCTTCCATACATGAGAGGACACACTGTCCTTTGATATAATGTCTGGAAATAGAAGGACATGGTGGTCCAAAACAAACCATTCTCATGGTAGGCTGAGGGGAGAAGAAGAAAGAAAAAAAAGAAAAAAGAAAAAAACACATGCATCATGCAGTTTGTGCTCATATTCTTTGAGCATAAATGTAGAAATATAACAAGAAATCCACATTAAAAGGAACTGAAAATGTTTGTTTATGTATTTGTGTGTTTCAACAAGAGCAAGATGTACCTTGAGCTCTTTCTCCAGACGGTCCACCTCTGCTCCCAGGGTGTCGATGATGTTCTCCCCATGCTTCAACATAAAGGCCTCCAACTCTTCAGGAGTCTTCACCTGCTGAATTTCCTACAACCAGCAAACACAGCTCAAGTTTTGTTATGCAAGATAGACACTATTACACTACTGTGCACTAGTCACAGTATGATTGTTCTGTACATACATTAAGGATCTGATCAATGTCCTGCTTTTCCAAATAGGACCGTGTAACCACCCGTCCATCAAAGTCCACCTCAGCCTTGAAGCGCACTTTACTCAGTCCCATATCGGTGGCCTTCACGTCATGAATCGCTCTGAGGACACAATAAAACAAACGCTAGTGCATATGCATTTATTCTCCATAGACTTAGCACTGCTCTGCTGGTCTGTGTAAGATTTTTAAAGATTTACCTGACAGCAGGGTCGTTCTCCAGGAACTCAGTGAGCTTCTGCACATGCTCGGCTTGGATGGAACGACCCAGCAGAGCCTCCGTATTGGTGTAGATAAGGAAGGCTGAGACGGTGCCTAGCAAAGTGCCCACACCCAGGGAACCCAGACTGTCATAATAAGGGTTACCTAAAACACAGGGAAAGTACATCAATTCCTAGCTCTCAGCCTATGTTGAGTCATAGCAACAGTCACAGTAGTAAGTTACAGTCGACCAGGGGATTTCTTCAGCCCAGTTATTAAAACATATTACACCACAGTGCTGTTGAATTCTCAAATTTGATTGGTCCAAAGATGTTGGTTAATTTTCTATAACAGCAACCCTGACAATAGTGCTGGCTGTAAAGCAAATTAAAGATTTATATTTATATATTATATATATGTGCTCATTGTAATACATTACGGTTTCTATAGTAATAACTTACACAGGGACATCCACGATGGACCCTCCACTTAAACAGATCAAAAATGTGCGTCTACAGTGTAGGTGCTTTGTAACAGTCTGAGATAAGGCCGTTGCTTTAAGTTTAAGTTTTCTTCCTGGGACGTCTTCAGGACAGGATTTTGCACTTTCCGGATTCTCTGTACCGTGATGAGCTGCATTTTTTTTTGTCTTGCTAACTTCAAGATAGACAAAATAAAAAGGCTGGTGAAGGCACAACTGCTTATAGCTACTATAACTTAAGCAATAACAGGAACTAACTTGCTTTGCTGACATTCCACAACATTAAATGTAACTATAAAACAATAATAATAATAATAATAATAATATGATACTTTATTAATAAAAAAAAATT
This sequence comes from Pangasianodon hypophthalmus, assembly GCF_027358585.1. Lineage (NCBI taxonomy): Eukaryota > Metazoa > Chordata > Actinopteri > Siluriformes > Pangasiidae > Pangasianodon > Pangasianodon hypophthalmus. Next base: position 22,605,738 of record NC_069716.1, read on the forward strand.
GTAATCCTTGGCAAACTGCTTTGGTGCAAAAGGAATGAAACACTTTGGGACATGCTGTTATAGGATAATCATCAACTTCAGGTGGTGTGATGTGGCTCAACATGATTAAGCATTATTTTCCTATAATAGCACGCCCTGGTCGTGTTTTATTCCTCTTCTACCATGCGAATGATTATAATTTTTTATTTATTGAAGAACAAACTGTCATACTTTTTATCAGTTTATAGTTACATATAGTTTAATGTTGTGGGACAAAACAAGTTAGTTGCCATCATCACTTATGTCATAGATGCTATAAACAGTCGTTCCCTCACCAGCCTCTCTAATATACTAACATTCAATACCTACTATTACTATACCTTACAGAATTCAAGACATCTGCATTGCAAACAAAAGGACATTATGCAGGTCTGGGTAGTGCTTGATCAAAGGTGAGTGGTGTAGCCAAGTAAAACCACAGTTTTTTTTAAAAAATGACCAAAATAAAAGTAGTCATCCAAATAACTACTTGAGAGAGAAATTATCTGGTGTAAACCCTCCATTATAGCATACAGACAGTACAGTGTAGGCATTCTCTGCTTCTTCTAATCCACTCCTGAAGTGCGAGGATGTGGAAGGCAATGCAGAGCCAAATAAACTAAAGAAAACAAGCTGAATGTCAAATTGAAAATGATAATAAATGATTATAAGCCCTAATATAAACTAATGCTATCAGTACAGTGTATTAAGTAAACGTATATGTAAGTAAATTATATAGTATGACAAATCCAAATGACTGAGCACTGACATTCCGTATATGGTAACTCGGAAGAAGGTGTATAGTAATTGGTTCATTATGTGTGCATTCACCTGTGAGTGAGGTTAGACCCATACAGCCTGCAGCCATCACCACACCCAGGACAGCTGCAGCATCCTCCAGCAAGACCACATTGGTACTGGGGTCTCGACTCTGCATTACTGAAACACACACATACAGCAACATCCTCATGTATTGCTCAAAGACAGGAAATACAAGCCTTTAGGAGGAAACAACCTTATCTGTGCTGTCATAAATGCTAAAACAAAATACAAATTAAAAAACCTTTGAAACATTTAGTTGAAATGTTTAAATGTGTATCATACCATATTCAAAGAAAGAGAGTCCTCGCTTATGAGCACTCTTCTTGATTTCATTAATGGCCACCAGCAGTGTTGCTGTGTGAAGGAAACATAAGAACTTAGCTATGCTTAATAATACTTACATCTACATTTAAAGGAGCAGTTTATAATTGTAATTTTCCCTTACAAATTGTACCAAAAATAACTGTAGAAGTATGATATTTAAAAAGATGAACTATTACCTCCTTCTGAAACTAGAGATCCAGCTAAAATACAGTAGGCCTGCAACACAAATACAGATATAATTGGTATTCATATTAATAAACAGATGTTGTTATAATTATATCATAATTGTTATAATTGTACTAACTGTACTCTTCTATAAATGTAAATGAACAGTCACTAACCCAAACCAGTGATTCTATTGGGTGAGGGTGCATAAGTCCAATAATGCCGTGATACCAGGACAGGCCAGCGCCCATCATGAAAATGCCTACTCCGCTGATGAGGGAGGCGATGTAGCGCATGTTGGAAAAGCCGTACCTTTCAAACAAAAGAAAATAAGAAACACCTAAGTGTCTCATCTCTGACTACTAACAAGTCTGCTGTAGGTTCTTCAGACTCAAATCCTTGGTGTAATGTGTAGTATGTTATGTTTACATTCACAGCAATTTATTATGTTGTTATTCTTTCATGCTTGAACTGTGTACTGGTTGGCGCTGCATTATCTCTTACTGTGCCTGTTGCCCTGTTTTAGTAGTTATTGAATTGTCTTAGTCATTGTACTGTCTTGTGCTGTTTACACATGTTTGCATGTGCACTTTATGTAGAAATGTGTAGTCTCTTGTAGTCCTGTGTTGTTTGATGTAGCACCATGGTCCTGGAGGAACGCTGTTTCGTTTCATTGTGCATTAACTAGCTGTATATGGTTGAAATGACAATAAAGCCACTTGACTTGACTTGGAAGTAAAGTCACTTGTTTGATTGTACTTACGGGTGGCTAGGGTCAGGGTTACGCACAGACTGGCTTATTCCCAGTGCAAGAAGAGCCTGAAGGAGAAATAAGGAAAACATAACGTAAAGCATAAAATCAGAAAAACACTATACTCAGAGATACCAACATTGCAAACAAGAAAAGCAGGCATACAGAAAAAAAAATTTACTACACAAACCCTAGCATACAATCGTGCACAGGACGGCAATTTCTCCCACAAGCAACAGTAAGAAAACAGCGAGGCAAAAAGTCACCAATAACCACTAATTAAGCACCTTCTTTTGACATCTTGTTTTCTATTGGCTCACAAGACCAGGGCACATGAAGTCACAGGTCAAATTTCACCTAAATAAAATTGACATGAATCGAAAGAAAACTGCCACCATAAAGAAATCTGCATCTCACTTGTCCCGTGTCCTTTCCCCTTCAGTGAATTGGCTTTCCGGTCACTCAAATTTTATTCTTTTTGGTCTGCTTTATCTCAGAAATTTTTCAGGTGGCTCCTGCATCGGTGTAGCTAAACTATAGATGTTGGCTCCTCTGTATATTAAACCCATTATCACATTAACTAGCACAGCAATTAAAAACAAGAAGAGTGAGAATGTATAACCTGGTTACAGGTGTCTGCCAGGGAATGGATGGCCTCTGAGAACATGCTGGCTGATCCAGTATAAACCCACGCCAGAAGTTTGAAAACGAAATTCAGTCCGTTTCTGAGAAGCAAATACAAAATGAAAAAGATCTCAAAACACTAACACATACATTCCTTTAATTCTTGCATCACGCACAATGACATGGCACTTTAAGAAATTACAGATTACTTTATAAATTACTTTGGAATTCGTGTTTTACTTTATACTAACAGAAACTAGGCTATTAAGAGAGAAATTCTGGCTGTTTGGGGCAGTTAAACAGATGCATTTCACAAGGCCTGGTGAATCCCTCATGTGATTGCACGTGTTTTAACTCAATCTCTTTAATCTAATATAAAATAATTATATAGTCTTTTCTATCCTGTTACATCCTGCCTGCTGAACTTACACTGCCCTGATGAAAGAGCCCAAGTGACCTCTATAGCACACAACTGCATTTTCAGTATTAATTGAACGATAGCTTACTGGCTCTTTATAAAGTTATCAAAGTGCTTGAGCATATTTGGAAACTTACATGCATATAGCTACCATCACCACCTTTCCTGGCCCCTGGAGGAAAGTAGACCTTTTGCCAGATCGAGGCTGTGGAAAGAGGTTTTAATGTTCAAACAAACAAACTATTAGATTATGAATGAACTTAACAGTAAGGTACAGAAATGTGATAATAGTGACAAAAGTGCCCCCATTCATGTGGTTCAATAAGGCAGGTCACACATGTCTATTAAAGATTATGGATTGCATAAGAAATATTATAGACGGTGGACAAATGCTGAAAGAAGAACATTCCTTCCACTTCCTCTTCATAGGAATAAATCAGAGAGGAATAATTACAAGTTCAGTGCAGTACTAGAGAGCACATAGCTATTTAGTATCAACTATTTATTGCTACATTATTTGTCAGGGCTGCAGCAATTTCCTTCATTTACTACTGATAATGTTTGCTGAAGCTGACACTACAGGAGAATAAGCCTTTTTAGGTGGCAAATAGACCAGATATAAATACTCACTTTTGTGTTTCCCCAGAAATCCTTGTACTCCTTTAACAACTTCTGATTGCGGAATATATCTAAGGATATGGTGAGAGATAGAAAACAACAGAGAATCTTAGGAAAAAATGTATCCATGAGTCCGAAAGCTCAGATTTACTTTGACAACATGCTACATTTCAAGTAAACACAAAATACTCTAAACATGTTGGGATAATAAATAGTTCAAAATATTAAAGCACTAAGTAAAAATTTTGCAGTTCTATTACAAGCTGTAGAGAGCACATACTCTCTTGGTACTGTTGCTCCACCTCTTTCCTGAGATTCCTCTCTCGAGCAAGGGCCTCCATACTGCCCCAAACTTCCAGAGCCCTACAAAACACAGAACAACCAGCATTGATGAAGAAGAAACTGAACACCACAGAATGTACAGACTAAAACATGAAAGTTATGGATTAGCAGTTATAAAAGTACGTACTTGGCCTCCACGTCTGAGCGTAAAAAGACTGTGAATGCCTCTGTGTCATCATGAGGACTCCGTCGACGGATCTTCCTCAGCTGCTCCAGGTCACTGAAAACACACAAACACAAAGCATAGACATGTAGAGTCATCAGGAAAGACTGTACGTAACCACAAAATGGATAATAAAAATTCTTTCATTATTACCATCTTGACAAATTAAACAAGGCAAAGGTGAAGAATGACTTTCACAATGTGAAGTGAGTACTATTCTCTGATGTCTGTACCTGGGCTAAAGAATGACCGTATTTACCTGGGTTTGAGGCAGAACTCATTCATGGCTCTGACAGCAGTGATGAAATTGTTCTGAGTGTATTTGGTACCGTATTCCCGCTTCTTCAGCACCGCCCGAACTGTAAACATCAGGAGGAACAGAAGGTCACGTAGCAAGCCACAATAAGAGGAAGTAGGTGATTGTAGTTTCACAGTGCTTGCTTTACCTTTTACTTGAATACTCTCTGCTTCTGGCAGACTCAGAGGTTTGGATCCTTTAAAGAAAGAAAGAAAAAAAAAAACGAAGAAAGTGGATTAATGGTTAAGAAGAATGAATTTTGTTGCTTCCATGTCAGAAATGTAAACAAAGAAATATAACAATTACCAGCTGGCTCTTTGGAGAGCTGAGCAGTGAGCAGTTCATCTGTGGGTTTTGTCCCATTTTGGCCTGATTCTGGTGGTGGTCCATCTTTACTGCTGCCGGCAGTAGAAAAGTACTGAACCTGTGCCCAGGCTATAGAAGCTCCTCTGGGGTCAGGGAAGCTAAACCACAGGCTGTGGCCTTTACATCTGCTTTGCCAGCCTGCACACAAAGAGTACTAAATGTCACATATTCAAAAGTTCATGCAGAAAACAAGAAATGGTGAATCTTCCAAATGTTCTGCTAACACTGCTACAGAGTGAGTGTAAAAATTCAGATTAAAAACTTGACCATGGCTATGTATCCTACTTCAAAGTTCATAGGCAATAATAAAAATAACAATAATAAAAATACATACAGATGTCAGACTAATACAGTTTAATGTAGTGCGTAGTTTGAGTGCTAGTGACCACGAGTGGTTTACCATAACATGGCCGTGATACTCGGGGAGGGAGCTGAGACAGGTGAGCTTGCTGGTGCAGGTAAATCCTGCACATAGTCTGCCATGGCCGATGTGCCAGGCAGGAGAACATCCTCGCTGTGGCGAGTCCGAAAGAACACTGCTAGAACCTGCTGGACATTCACATGCATAAACCTTCATAATGCAAACATAATGCAAAATACTTTATTCACTACATGCTCACTATTTACTTGGAGACTCATTATTAAACACCAAAAGCCTCTGTGTTACACAGCATTTAGAAAAACAATTTATTCCAAGATACTCAACCCTGGATCTCCCTGTTAATTCTGATGAGCTAACGTACTGTAATGCACTGCAGCCATGTTTTTAACAAATATTAACCTACAAATTATGTTTATTGCTTTCATACAAACATTTTGGCGGTGGTGAAATTGGTCACATTGGACCAGAGCCACATTGGACCAATTCATCTTAATGAATGAATCGGATCTTTGAAAGAGTAATTAAGAAAAACATGTTATAACACTGAAACAACTCTAGGAAGCAGGAAGAGAAAAGAATCAGCGCGAAATGAAATAAACGGTATGTTTAGAGTGTGTGCTGTGTGTTAGTCACTGCGCGGCTGTGGTCATGAACAACTTTGACCGGTAACGTTAGCTAGCTAGCCGGCTAACAGAAACGACACTCACTCACACAGCTAATGAATCCTAATGAATGAATCGGATCTTTGAAAGAGTAATTAAGAAAAACATGTTATAACACAGAAACAACTCTATTTGTTACATATGATCTGTAAAAGGTCTCTTATTGATATTTTAATGAAATGAGGACTGCCACATTTATATCATTCTCACAGGAGATGTAAATTTACAAATGGTCACAACTAATTTGTGTTCATAACCAATGCCTTGCTGTAAATGCATTAAAAAGCTGGGGTCAATTCTAACTATCCATACTGCACTACATTTCAAAAGATTGTTATTTTCAGCTAAAGGGAAAGGAGCAAATACTGCACTTATATTATTTGCTTCACACAATGAATTTTGATACAAGCTACTGGATGGCTTTAAACAGAATTCAGTCTAAATCAATCAACTGGTGCAAATTTTTGGATTTCTGTCATTTTCCAACAGCTGGCATTTATGACACAGCAAAAAAATTTCCAAAGTAATATTTGCAAAGACTGAGAGTTTGGGTTACGAGGCTGTACATTCAGGTACTCAACTAACTATGGGGGGAAATTAGAGCTCAAATGGAAGCCCCTAGAATATAATTATATCTGTAGCTATACAACCAGGCGTAACCAGTATAGTATAACCAGGGGTATCAGGTATAGTATAACCAGGGGTAACCGGTATAGTATAACCAGGGGTAACCGGTATGGTATAACCAGGGATATCCGGTATGGTATAACCAGGGGTAACCGGTATGGTATAACCAGGGGTATCAGGTATAGTATAACCAGGGGTAACCGTTATAACGAGTGGTAACCGGTATAGTATAACCAGGGGTAACCGTTATAACGAGTGGTAACCGGTATAGTATAACCAGGGGTAACCGGTACGGTATAACTAGGGGTAATACAGAGAGAAAACAGACAGGAATGGTTTTCTCAAAAGGTCCCTCAGGTTAATGATAGCTAAAGTGAGCATTTAAACAGTTATTAAAGAAACTACTGTGAGTAATAAAGATAATAAAACTCTAGACACTCGGGTGTTTTCCTGGCTGTGCGCTTCGCTACACCAGTGTGGTAGCTAGTTGGAAAACTAGAAAAATGGCTAGTTTAGCAGGTAACAACTGCCCTAACATTTATTTACAATCTGACAGCGTTTAGTGAAGCAGGAAGAGAAAAGAATCAGCGCGAAATGAAATAAACGGTATGTTTAGAGTGTGTGCTGTGTGTTAGTCACTGCGCGGCTGTGGTCATGAACAACTTTGACCGGTAACGTTAGCTAGCTAGCCGGCTAACAGAAACGACACTCACTCACACAGCTACTCATTAGAGTTACACACAAATGTCATATTTTCGCATTCTGTACCTTTATGCAGCAATTTGTCCTCCACATATCCTACTCCATGTTCTGTATGTCGGAATCAGCTCGCTCACATTTCTCCCATTGTGAATCAGCTAACTCCATGAAAACAGTCAAGGTGCCAGTGACGTGAGCGCGTTCTCGCGAGACACTGGATAATTGAAATCGTCCGGCGGCTCAGTGGGCGGGGCCAGAGCTGCGGCTGCGTCCAATTATAACACTGTACACTACATAGAGTGCACTACATAGGGCGTTAAAGCTACTGCGTTACGCTATGTACAGCACTGACATAGGGAGTAAGAAGCTTTTGCGGATTTGACCTCAATCTCTTTTTTAATATAATATTTAATAAACGAACTCTGCTTCAGTACAAGTAGTTATTGGCTAATGAAGTTTAGTAATAATAAAACCTATTATGTAAGAAAGTTGGAAGTAAAAAAGAAAGAAAAAATCCACTACTACCACTATTATTATTATTATTGTTGTTGTTTTTGTTGATGTTTAGTTTATTATTATTTTTATTATTATTATATATATATATTGCTTGCATAATAGTCGTTATTATTTAAAATAAAGCTCACTTAAAAAAAATTACAAAAAGACCAAAACAAACAGAAGTTGTAAACAGAAAGAATATTATAGGGTATGTGGCCAAGCTACAGTATGGTAGTAAAGAAAAAAATATATACTACTAGTATAGTATACTATTATAAATCTTTTTTATGTGTAATACTACTGATACTATCACAAATACTACTAATAGTAATTACATTAATATTAAAAATATGCTCATATATTTATATATAAGCATAATATACTTATACATAAGAATAATAAGACACCATATGCTTATGGTGCCCTATAATTCAGGGTTGCTTTTATTATATTATTCATATTACAAATAACACTCTTTATATATATATATATATATATATATATATATATATATATATATATATATATATATATATATATGCACACACACACACACACACACATAAATAGCAGCATTATTGTTGCTGCATTATTCATAATTGTAAATGTTTATTTTTAACATATAATAAGATCAACAAAATGTTCAACGTCATAACTCCTAACTCAAATTATGACCTAGTCTACATTGAAAATGTTCCTCAGTGAAAGGAAAGAACAAACTGTGAACAGAAAGCACAGACCAGAGAGTCTCTGGCCAAGCTACAGTATGAAACATACAGTAGGTGCTGATATGCTGGCACCATCATGTGGTAAAGACTGAAACTACATGTAGTGACTGAGTCATTCATTCCTCTGTCTTCACTAATCACTCTATCCTGGTCAGGGCTAAGGGGGATCTGGTGCCTACACATTCATGGTACAGACTGATTATGGAAATATTTCAGTACTAGATGTTGAACATCATTTTATACAATTATTTACTCTACCCTATACCCTGTACTGTAAAAACACAAGCAACATAATACCTCAAAATTGAAAAAAAAAAAAAAAAAAAACTATGTACAGCAGCTACTAAAATTCAGCAAATTGTGAACAGATTAAAAAGCAGTGCATTAAATTAATTTTAAATGCAGGTGGTAGCTCTTCAGATCTCCTTCTTTAATTCCACTCTGTCAGATTTTCAAGTTCTTGAAGCCATTCCCTCTCAACCTAAACATAAAAATGCAAAATATGGATAAGCTGATAGCAAACGCTTATAAAATAACAGCATGCTCAGCAAAAATGTAATTGAAATAAACACACAATCCTTAATCCTAACATGCTCTTTACCTCTTGGTTTTCCATTTCAGTAGTGTACAGAAAACCGGATGAAGATCCTGCTAAACCCTTTTCTCCATCCAGTTCCTCAGATAGTGGTGCACAGAACAGGGACGTCATCGGACTCGGCAGAATCTCCCACAAACTGCTCGTAGAGGCTTCTGAATCCTCCGCAGTGTTCTCTAAACACTGTCTCTTAGAGAGTGATGCAGACTGCTCCTTATCTCTGTGAGCCCTCTTGCCAGGCAGTCCTGAAATGTGATACGAAAAAAGTAATAAGCAGTGGGTTGGATATAATATGTAATAAACTAAAGTCACTACATTACACACATGTATTTCTTATAATGAACTATCTTCAGTTTAAATATTTTGTGTGTAGGATGGTCAAAATATGAAAATTGCCACTACTGCAGTTTTGCCACATTTTAAAACCGGGAAACATAAAAATTTTACATGAAAGTGTTATTTCTTCATAAAATACACATATATATTTCCGTTCCAGGGGTTCTCGCACATACACTGCCCTCCAGAATTATCAATGGCCTTCATAAAAAATGAGCAAAATGCATTCACTCATTCATTCATTCATCTTCAGTTTATCCTGGTCAGGGTCGCACTGGATCCTGGATACAGGTGGAGGTGAGAATACACCCTGGACTGGATGCCAATCCAGAGCAGGGCAGCATGCACACACACATTCACACTAGGGGCAATTTAGAGTAGCCAATCCACCTTCCGGCATGTTTTTGGGAGGTGCGAGGAAACCAGAGAACCTGTTTCACTAAGTTATAAATACGAGTTTGCAAACCTGTAAAATCCCTTTATCATCCATTACCATGGGAAAAAACAAACTTTCAACATAAACGAAACCGTGGTTATTGAGCTATATAAAATGGGTAATGGATATAAAACTACATATGCAGTCAAAATACACCACCACAGAATGCTACTGCAACTGCAACACTGCTGCTGCTAATTCAATTCATTCATCTCATGCTCTCTGTGAATCAGATCCCAAGGTCCATCTCTATTATTATTATTATTATTATTATTATTATTATTAGCAGTAGTAGTAGTAGTAGCAGCAGCAGTAGTAGCAGCAGTAGTAGTAGTAGTGGTAGTAGTGGTAGTGCTAATAGTAGTAGTAGTGGTAGTAGTAGAAGTAGTGATTGGCTTTGGACAGCACATGCTCTTTATAAACAAGGGACAGTGCAGCTCACCCTCTTCACAGGTCTCAGTGCTATTCTGTTCAGAAACAGCTTCCTCTTCAGCCTGGAAAAACAAATTACAAAATGATGCTTTCAGTCTCTGTGCACAGCCTGTTGACTGGTATAATCAACCTCCTGGGTTTTCTTAATACAATAACAGTCATGCATAACAAGTAATCTATAAAGGTTTAACAGTAAATGACAAAACCTTTTCAGCTGTGCACCCAGGGCGGGAAGTAAAACGGCCATTTATGACTCTCTGAAGAGTTTGATGCAAGGATATAGACATATCGTGGGTATTCTGTACCTAAAACACAAATATACCCACATGATTTATAAACCATTTTAGGATTTTGGCAAACTAGCCCACAAAAGAAAACTGACTAAACAGTGCAATGGGTTTCATTGAGATGGTCATATGAAATACCTTCATGCTATTTAGACAGGCAGAGCGAAACTCTACACTGCTACTGCCGCTCACAATACTGTTCACAGAGCTCAGGATCACTGACATGGCCGACTGAAACGTCTCACTGGACTATACCACCACACGCAAACCAATAACAACAACAACAACAAAAATGCATACACACAAATACAAAGGAGGGTCACAAAATTGACTAATAGCTTAGTGCAATTAAAGATACATAAAGTGAAGGGTTGGAGATTTGCATAATCAATTAAGCTTTCCTAATAAGGATGGCAGTTTAGCATCTTGCCTTTTTTCTTTTAAGGAAATCCTTGAGGGTGTTTTCCAGAAGAGACTGCAGTGCTGACCTCACTTTCTCTCCATTGTACCAGAGCACCTTGTCCAAGTATGTCTCTAAAGTCTCTTCATTTGCTTCAGACATTTCAAAAGGCAAATCAGATAACACCTAGAACTACTGAATCAAAACATTCACAGCCTGTTTTTTCAATCATGTATTAAGGTGTGAACGCATATTAAAAAACACATATTAAAGGTGTTCTTTAATATTAACACCACTAATAAAGGTGTTCTTTAATATTCACACCAAAAACTGTTTTAGAAATTGCCATGTGATGTACTATATCCTCCTAGTTTCTTCCCTTCAGGCATCTGGGGAGGAATAAAGAGGAATACTTTCAGCAGAAGGAGTGGAGTTGCTAGGGGGAGTGAAAGGCTTACCACCGTGCTCAGTGCTAATGCAAATTTGCCTTGCAGGCAGCTGAGAGAGCTCTAAAAATTACAAACTGCACCTTTACTGTTTAGCTGTGCAATACATGACCAATAATTTGAACTATTATAATCTACTAGAAATCATTTAGTCCAGGCTAAAGTGTTATCTGTTTGGAAAATGTTCCCAACTGTCTTGCCACATTACTTTCTTCCTAACACACATAATCTAGGTCAAAGTGAGGTCCAGGGAACCCCAGGGGTTCATGATTTTTCAGTTTAGTTACAGCGAAGGCACCCATTATGGAAGGTATTATGTTCTTACAGTTATTAGTTTGGCAGTTGGTTTGGTTTGTCACTAGAATTGAATGAGTGTAATCAGGTTGTGCTGATAGAACGTTCAGGAATAAAAAGCTGTGTAGCTCTAATAAATACACAAAATATTTACTATACAGAAATATTAAAATAAATCTGTGCTAAGGGAGTCGGTGGAATTTATCTTACAGTTAAAAGGGTTTGGGTTTGAGAAACTAAAGTAGGTAACTGATCTAGGTAAATAAATAATTATTTATTTCCAAGGGGTCTTGCAGCAAGAGATTCAATAAAAATGTGGCCTGTCATTAAGTGATAGTGGAATGATGATTCTTACTGATCAAGTCAGAGAGCTGGGAGTTAAAGGGGTCATTATGCAGGATGAAAAGGAAAAGAGTGAGTGTTTGCGCCACAGGATGACTCTGTTCCAGCTTCACATCCTGACTCACAGCCCGGCTGCATTCTGGCTGAGGTTCCTCACTGGGATCATTGTCTACAGAGAACTCCACCTCACAGCACAGACAGCCTAGATATACAAGAGTGGGTGTGCTTTTATTTATGTGTCCTGCTTATACAGAATATATATTATCAGCAGTATGCATTTTACCATGAGCAGTGTGTGTTGGAGTAGAGCGGACTTGAGGCAGACCCAGATCTCCCCAGGGCAGAGAGTCAGCCAGGTTCTGGAGGAAGCTCAGCTGCATCTCACTCTCTCCTCGCATTAGAGGAACGCCACTGGGACTATACACTAAAAAGTATGTTAGATGTTAAGGAAAAAAACTGCTCATAAATCAATGCAAGCAAGGTCATGTGTTCATTAAGAAAGCGTACACACACTCATTTTGTGCTTAGCTAACCTCATCATCCCTGATGCCAGAAAATCTGAGGTAATGGAGATGCTTTAATATGCTCCCATGTGAGACTATTAGGAACTGCAAGTCACAGTTAATTCATATCAAGAAAACACACTGCTATTGAATAAGTACAATGACCAAATATAAGCTCTTAAGCACTATTATACCAAAACGCCAACTCAAAAACATTTTGTTCAACATTGGGTGCTTTTTTTGCCAGCTACACACTCAATTTCATGTATTTACCTGCCGTGGGAAAGAATAATGTACAAAAATACCTCATCACAACTTTCAATCAATTAAACACAGACTGGAATATAATTCTGAAAAACATTCTGTTTTTTATTAGGTCTCAACATAAAATAGAGTATTTTACTGGATTAACAGTACTTCAGTGTTTTTTAAAAGCATCATGTCTATGTAAAGTAAATTTACATCTTTCGTACCAAACAGTTGACCAAAGAACACTATTAAACCACTTGAAATTCTGAGCTTTTTTATGTTACAGTATTTCCTTTAGATTTCTCTAAACCTAAAAAATGCTTGCAGGTATCAGTTACAGGATTTATCACAATATTCCACCCATTTTTCAATATATCATATTATCTTCTGTAAGTCTAAATCTCGTCTCGTCTAGCGGTGTATGTTAGCTATGTAGCTTGCAGGTCTTTAAAAGAGCTTACCTTGTTAAAACACAGGATAGCAATTATCAATAAACAAAAGGCCTTTTTTTTAAATAAAAAATAATAAATAATAAAAAATACTCTGAACTGTGAAAACAAGGTTTGTAATTAGCTTTATATTAAAATTTTATATTGCATATACCAACATAAATGATCTAAGTAAAGCAGCAAGTAAGCCAGCAGCAATCACCCTCTTTGTACTGTAAAGGATATGCATATGTGTGAGATGCGAGTTGGCCAGTTGGGGTACTGCTTCATGCAGGGCCCGAGCACAGCCATGGTAGCGATGCTCACCTCCCCACACAACCCGGCCTCCACAGCCTCAGAGGAAAGTAAGAGAGGGAGGGTCTCCCCTGAAACTGGGTGCATCTGACTACATGAAGGGAGAGACCTCACAGGGAACGTAGTCCTTCAGAATAAAAAAAAAAAAAAGCCACCAGATTTTTATCTTTTTATTAGACTCGGTATGATTAACTTAATTTACAGCAGATGCAAAGTAAATATTTGAAATCTGAATTAGAGACAAAAATCCCAAGCTATATTTTTCATAGGAAAGAAAAAGCTAACTGTCCGAATGCGGTACTGTCCATGGCAATGGCACGACCCACCATGGAATGTGTACTCTTGGCACTACAAGAAAAAATAGGAACATTTCCTGTGTGAAAAAATAAACTAATTCTCATGTACATAGCACACCATCATGGTTTTAACAGGTATTAAATGATTTCTATTTCCATTCGATTTACCTGAATACTTGCTGGTGTGTTTGTTCTTTATTCCTGATTTTGAAGATAACTGTGATCTGCAACACATAAACAAATAAAAACACAATGAGTCACGTAAGAGACAACACACAACACTAAGATCAGTGTAAACTTAATCCTAGGCTAAAGTATTTAGCAGAAGCAGAAGCCTTTATTTGTCACATATACGTTACAGCACAGTGAAATTCTTTTCTTCGCATATGTGGTTGGGTGATATGATGACAGATATTCTACAGTTAAATCTATCACTTTTTATGACTTTTTCAAAAACACTTTAAAAGTAAATTTACAGTGATGATACACAAAATATATAACAATGCTTCAAGATAACTCACACAATAGGAAAACGGCCTATTTATATTCATTCTATAAAAAAAATACGCAACTATAACATCTTTTATAGATGTCATAACATCAAAAAAAAAAAGAAAAAAAAGAGAAAAAAAAAGTTATAAAATTTATTTTTAGGACCCACAGACCTTGTGATAATACGATATAAAAAAATAATCAATAAAAAAAAAACATTTCTGAGAATTTTCTGTATATTATCACGACTTTTATAACAGTGTTGTTACTTCCAGTAACTCAGCGTAGCTGAATGGACAACAAAATCTGTTCTTTCTTTCATTTACTGCCTTCCATTTTAAATTCCTTTAATAAACAGTGAATACAAAAACAAACTGGACTCGTTTTCTTTTACATATTTACATCATAACACGTCTTATATCATGAAAATGTATCACAGTATGATATTTCTACCACATCGCCCACTCCGAGGCTAGAACCTGAGTTTGGTTAAATGCAACGTAAGCCGTGTGTATGTAGAATAAAAGATTTCAGGTATTACCTGTGCATGAACCAGACTGAATCTATGAAGAAATCTCTCAATCTCTAATTGTTGGCAGTCCTGATCTACCTGTAAGAGAAGACAAGGTGAAGCTCTTATAGATTAGATTTATTTAGAATAACACTCAATGGTGTAAACTGCATTTCATGCTGATCAGCCAACAAAGCATACACACCTGGAATGAATGTGCAAAGCGTAAAGGCCCAAAGTGATCTGAAAACTTGCAGAGCTCTTCAGGATAAGGGCAGTTACAAAGAGAGACAAAGGAGGAAAGTCTGTCTACAGCCTCTAAAAAAGAAAAACACAAGTTAAATTCTTAACCTACACCAACTGGCCATTTGATCAGTTTTACCTATGATATACACCGATCAGTCATAACACTGAAACCACTGACAGGTGAAGTGAATAACATTGATTATTTCGTTACAATGGCATCTGTCAAGGGTTGAGATATATTACGCAGCAAGTGAAAAGTCAGTTCTCAAAGTTGATGTGTTGGATGCAGGAAAAATGGGCAAGCAATAGGATCTGCGCAACTTTGACAAGGGCCAAATTGTGATGGCTAGACGACTGGGTCAGAATATCTCAAAAACGTCAGGTCTTGTGGGGTGTTCCTGGTACACAGTGGTCAGTACCTACCAAAAGTGGTCCAAGGAAGGACAGTCGGTGAAGTAGTAGGTATATAAACAGAGACTGTGGCCCTTCTGTTGCTAATGCACACTGATGGATGAGGTAAAGAGAGTGATGAATTTGTATAGCTACTAAAATTAGTTGATAAACTGATCAAAGTGCCAGTGAATGTAGATACATTGTGGATGTGCCACTATAAGTCCATAAGTCCATAACACCTGCCTTTCTTAATGTTTTTCTTAGCCACTTTGGAACACCAGGGACCAGCAGCTGCAACTGCAAACGGACAAGATCTCATCATGATTTTAGCATAAACACACACACACACACACACACACACACACACACACACACACTACAGCTTTCCAATATTTAATCGAACTTTATTAAATAATCCACAATTTGTCACAATAAATCTTCAACATTTACATAGTTTAAATATATAAAGGTAAATATTTACATTACCAAATCACTTTATTACTTTACATATATACATAGCTATTTACCTTAATATTTACAGAGATCATAATTTTAATAAAGTCCATGGATACTTTTTTTTTTTTTTAATCTTTTTTGGTCTATTGTCTTTTTAGTTCATTTAAGATTTGTTTAAAACCGTCTCAGCTGGGATATGGCTTTGGTTAGTGATCATTTTGCACCTTGTTTTCCAAAATTTATAGTTAACAATACAAATTATAAGGCAGTAAAACTCTTTTGAACTTCTGGCTAGGTTTTTTTTTTTTTTGCAGATCTCGCACACATGATTCTCCCTCATACCGGTGTGTGTTGGAGGTGTGAGCTCTGTGGACAGCAGCACCAGTAAGCCGCCATTACCGAGAGCGCGCGCCTTCCCGCGGTTACTGCGGATCAGAACCATCAGTAACCTGATCACCTGAAACACAAATAAACACCAAATAAACTCCCCAGCTTACAGTAACAACACCTGAAACACAAATAAACACCAAATAAACTCCACAGCTTACAGTAACAACACCTGAAACACAAATAAACTCCACAGCTTACAGTAACAACACCTGAAACACAAATAAACTCCCCAGCTTACAGTAACAACACCTGAAACACAAATAAACACCAAATAAACTCCACAGCTTACAGTAACAACACCTGAAACACAAATAAACACCAAATAAACTCCACAGCTTACAGTAACAACACCTGAAACACAAATAAACACCAAATAAACTCCACAGCTTACAGTAACAACACCTGAAACACAAATAAACTCCCCAGCTTACAGTAACAACACCTGAAACACAAATAAACACCAAATAAACTCCACAGCTTACAGTAACAACACCTGAAACACAAATAAACTCCACAGCTTACAGTAACAACACCTGAAACACAAATAAACTCCACAGCTTACAGTAACAACACCTGAAACACAAATAAACACCCCAGCTTACAGTAACAACACCTGAAACACAAATAAACACCCCAGCTTACAGTAACAACACCTGAAACACAAATAAACACCAAATAAACTCCCCAGCTTACAGTAACAACACCTGAAACACAAATAAACTCCACAGCTTACAGTAACAACACCTGAAACACAAATAAACACCCCAGCTTACAGTAACAACACCTGAAACACAAATAAACACCAAATAAACTCCACAGCTTACAGTAACAACACCTGAAACACAAATAAACACCAAATAAACTCCACAGCTTACAGTAACAACACCTGAAACACAAATAAACACCAAATAAACTCCCCAGCTTACAGTAACAACACCTGAAACACAAATAAACACCAAATAAACTCCCCAGCTTACAGTAACAACACCTGAAACACAAATAAACTCCCCAGCTTACAGTAACAACACCTGAAACACAAATAAACACCAAATAAACTCCCCAGCTTACAGTAACAACACCTGAAACACAAATAAACTCCACAGCTTACAGTAACAACACCTGAAACACAAATAAACACCCCAGCTTACAGTAACAACACCTGAAACACAAATAAACACCAAATAAACTCCCCAGCTTACAGTAACAACAGTAATTCATGACACTTCAAAGTTTAAACGACTTCATAAATACCACAGCTGCCTCAAAGGCGGCTAACTTTAGCTAAGAAACTTAGCTTTGCCTATCTAGCTAGCACGCGTTAGCCCAAACAACAGCCTCGACAGCGCCCCATGTTAGCTTCTAGCTACTTCATTATCAGAATATTTCATTAAACATATTCGGACACATTTTATGACGCTGTATGTTTTATTTTTCTTGGTAGTTAGCTAACGTTACCTGTCGCAGTTTAGTGGACATTTTCGCTGCAGCTCGTGTTTAAATCAGTCAGAGAGCGGAGAGGAGGAGGAGGTTCCAGCTGTATAACGTTAACTCTACAGTCTCATGTCGGGTTTACACTTTCACAATCATTTACATCCAGTTTACAGTCAATTCAGTTAGATAAAAATTACATTTAAACCTTTATCTATCTATCTATCTATCTATCTATCTATCAGCAGTAGTAGTAGCAAAGTAAATTAATACTAGTTAGTATTATTACTACTAGTACTAATAGCAACAGTAATAAGATGATGATTACGATGATGATGATGATTATTATTATTATTATTATTATTATTAGTAGTAGTAGTAGTAGTAAAGCAAATTAATAATAATTAGTATTAGTACTAGTACTAAATGTAACAGTAATAAGATGATGATGATGGTGATTATTATTATTATAATTATTATTATTAGTAGTAGTAAAGCAAATTAATACTAATTAGTATTAGTACTAGTACTAATAGCGACAGTAATAAGATGATGATGATTATGATGATTATTACTATTAGTAGTAGTAGTATTAGTAGTAGTAGTAGCAAAGCAAATTAATATTAATTAGTATTACTTCTAGTACTAATAGTAACAGTAATATGATGATGATGATGATTATTATTATTAGTAGTAGTAGTAAAGCAAATTAATACTAATTGGTATTAGTACTAGTACTAAAAGTAACAGTAATAAGATGATGATGATGATGATGATGATGATTATTATTCCATCTGTTTTTTTTTTTTTTGCAGGAACATTACATGAAAATCATTTATACAACCAGTTTTGGCAAATGATAATGAAATAAAATTCTAATCAAACCCCAAATTGTGAAACAATAATAATGACAGAAACATTTTTAACTGAGTTTTATTTGATCTTATCTTAACTCAAATCTGTGATCTATGGCATTGGCTCAATTCAGTTCCAGGATTAATTTACAGTAACACTTTAATTTCCTTTTGCCTTAATAACAGAAAGTGCATGTCTCACACTGTGCATAAAGTAAACCAAAGAACCGAGGACAACAGGCTGTAATTAGTCCATAGCACTACATTAGCGCAGACAGCAACTGAAATGGTCCTACCAGTTATATTTTAATTCTGTTATATGTTTTGAAGTTCACAGTGTGTTTTCTCATTTTAAATGGTCCCCATTTTACAGCATCAATATACCTGGCCATTGACTCAATCATGAAAGTCAACAACAGTCCTCTAATACATGATTTTCATACCTTTAAAGTTCAAAGTTTTGTTTGTTTGTTTTTTTAAAAAAGAACATTTTCAGTCTTTCAACTCAATGCTGAAATACGAAATATAAAAACAAAATCTATTTAAGGTTACTTTTCAACCCATTCAGCTCTTTATGTTAGCAGGTATGCTAATTAAACCTTATACACTATGTTAGATTTTGAGAATTTACAAATGTTAATATTACTATGATAAACAGATTGAAGACACATGACTTAAAATCTTGCTCTTCCACAGAAGAAAAGTTCTGGTGGCTGGCTTAGATGAACTCTACAACACAGTATATTTGTGAAAAAGCTATTTGGACTATGGTGGCATTAAGAAGAAATATCTATTAGACAACTTCATTTGCTTATCATAGCAAACAAACATTTTAAAAGCTAAAAGGCTTAACTTTACAGTACAACATGTCTTTATTATACATTCCCTGATGCCCTTATTGTAAACAACATAAGGTGCATTTTGTCTCCCAAGTGGAGCAAGTAAAGAGAATAAAACGCAGGCTCATCTCACAACCGATTTGATGCATTGTATACATATACAATGTCCAGCATTTTGCGATTATTCTCCTGATATATTTAGCAGTAAAATAAAATAGAGACAGAAAAAACGCAGCAGGGAAAAACACAGGAACAAAACAGGCTACTGCAAAACCACTGTAAAATGAATCAGTATCTCCTGACTATTATTGCTATACATTTCCTTTTTTCATATACCAAGTGCAAAATTCATGTCTGATATTCCAGTTAATGCTTGCTGCTCACACAAGGTGTCATTGTTTTCAATACTGCGTGCAATCCACTTTAAGCGTGACATATTCTGAATATTCTGAATGCTCATACTGAAAGGCAACATCTAGAACCTTGTCCATTGTTCCTGTATAGGCTTTGTAATAAATAGGTATAAAATAAACTGTACAAATATGGCACACGAACATCGGAACAGTACCAAAACAGTTAGTTAAATGCAACAAGTATATTACACTTTAGGATTCAAGTGTATTAGGCAAACATGGTGTTGGATGTAGGCAGTCTCCATAGCCACTGCTAAAGACGTAAACATGCCTGAAGGTTGCATGTTGTTCCAGTATGCCATTTTAAGAGTCCTCTGCATAGAAAAGTAATGCCCATTCTCTCTACAAGTCTGACGAAGCTTCAGCTTTTTCCAGTCTGATTCCTGAATAAAACAAGAAGAATAAACAGAACAAAACAGGTGATGAACTTCTCATTTTTTGGAGGATTAAAGCTGAAACTGGGCAGTGTATTGTTTTAGTTTTCTGTAGTAGATTACCTGAGATTTCCAGCAGGGGGTGTCAGATTGGTTTTCCCTTTCTGCAACAATGCTGATGATACTTGAGGGCCTTTTCTGAATGAGTCCTCCTTGAAAAAGAAAACACACCCAGCAATGGTTTATTAATGGAATCTGAAACATCTCAAGTAACCTTGACCTGTTTTACTGTTTCATTTTCTATCAGTGAGGTGAATGTGGCTTCGGGTCATTGCTTCAGGACAGTCAAAAGCAGATCAGTGGAACACACCTCTTTGATCTGAGTGGGTTTGGTAACAGGACGAGGTGGAGGAGGTCTGCTTGGAGGGTTTGGTCTAGGTTTTGATGCCACAGATGGAGATGGATAAGAGCTGGAGCTGGTCTCTGAGACTGGAGGACTCTTCTTCTGTAGCGCGTATGCTGGGACTGGCGGTGGTTTGACCACTGGCTGGACAGTGGAATGTCTCGATCTCGGTGTGCCAGTAGGATTTGGCTGCTGGCTAGCCTCCTGTGGAAAAATCACAACAATATGTTACTATGCGGTATTAAAACCTCCAATGCAGCGTACTGATACAGAAGGTGACATATTACCGTATTGTCTGTATTAGGTTTCTTTAGCTGGAATGTTGGATTGGCGTGACCACTAGCAAGAGTTTTGGAGTCTGATGAAGCTGGGACACTGAAATGCAAATCAATGTCAATGCATTTGAAACATGATACGTAGAAGAAAATAGACCAAGTTATGAGTACAAGAATATCAGCAAGCTGCAAATTTCAGTATTACTTAATGGATCTCTGATGAGGGCGGTGAGCCACGTCTTTAAAAGAATGCAACTTCCGCTTGTAGCACCAGCAGAGGAACAGAATTCCCAATCCCAAGGAGAGAACCACAGGGATGAGCACCAGGAGAGCAAATAAGTTGCCTGCAACATCAAATGAAGCCAGTTAAACCCACAACCAACTAAAGCTGCCCTAGTCCATACCTCTCTTATACCCTTCTTACAGTCTATACCACATCAAATAACACAACTGTATGAAGGATGCAGTAGGATTACAGATACAGAAGGATTTAACTTGTTTTCATGGAATAAAACTTGCAGTAAATACTTCCTGGAGGACAATTCTTCCAAATAAATTTAGATTTTACATTTGTTTGAGATGTTTATATTTACGGAAAGAAACTAGCAACAAAAATTATTATATTATATGCTCAATAATACAATATTATATGCCCCTATAAGGTACATTTGAGATCCACAGATAAAATTATCATTCATTCATTCATTCATGATAGTTGAGAAATTATATTCATTAAATATTTGTCAAAAAAAAACAAGCTCTTTTCTTTACATTATACTTCTGTGACCAATGTTAGATATGTGTATATATTTTTTCATTTATTTTGAATAATTGATTCACCTCTGCTTCCAAGAAGTGTTTGCAGTAGCTAATGCATTGAAGCGGATGTTTTCCATTAACATATGAACCTCTGATGAATAACTATAATCCACCTGAATGGCACCGTTTTGTCCTGAGTATTGTAATTAAGGTGTTTGTGCATTTAAAAGCTATTTGCCTGAGATTGCAAGGTATTCAAATCAATTTTAAAGCACAAACAGGAAAATATAACAGGAAATATAAATCGAATCCTTGGAATAAGGTTTCTTCTGGCAATGGTGTAGTTTTAAGATATTGATCCATAACATTTTGAAGCAATATTTTGGAGTAAAATCTTTTTCTCTCTTATGTTCAGTGGTGTGAAAATAATATGTTTATAACATTAACACAATTTCTCACAAACTTATAATTCCATGATCTGAAATGTTGATAGTATGTCAGTGTAGAGGGAAAAAAATTGGGGGAAAAAATTACGCTCGTTAAAGCACTCGTGACTCATTTCAAGTAAATCAAATTCACAAATACAAGCAGAAGGTATGAGTGATGACCTGATGAACATTATTAGGCACTTGGGTGTACTGATGGTGTGTATGTATGTAAGTACGTATATGTAGGTGTTTGACGCACTTTTTGTGGTCACAGGACCACTGTCCACGCTGCCGCCATTTCCTGCTTGGTCACAGTAAGGCGGTGCCCAGCCTGTGTCACAGTGGCAGTTATGATTGTTGTTACACATCTATAAAAGAAAATATTTGTCACATGCATAACCATACACAGTACGACTTGCAGTGAAATGCTTTATACAACTATTCCGACATAAAATAAGAAAATATAGAAAAATATTAAATATAAAGAAAAATATATACATTAAAAATATATAAAGAAAAATATAAAGAAAAATATTAAATATAAGAAAAATATATATATAAAAATATATGAAGGGATTTTAAAAAAGTATAAAAACACACACACATATATATGTATATATGGATATATGGATGGTGGCAGCAGCAGTCTGATAATATAAAGTGCGGATATGTGCAGTTTTGTGCAATATGTGCCGTTTGTGCAATGTAATGTGCAATGTGCAATGATTTATTACTAAATACTAAATTGCAATACTAAAATAAATTAGTAACGTTATGTAATGTAGATGTAGAAGGAGGTTGGATGTTTAAAGGAGATGTATGGATGGAGATGAACGATTCTTAGTCCTCGGTGTTGTACTGGTTGAGGGCCCGAATGGCCTGCGGGAAGAAGCTCCTCCTCATCCTCTCTGTATTGGCCTGTAGGGAGCGGAAGCGCTTCGCTGACCGCAACAGAGAGAAGAGTCCATATCTATGAGACCACATCTGTGTTTCAAAATCAAAAATCCATTTGGTATGCCTTTTCTTATGTCTTGATCACTCTTGTTGAACCTAGTCATCACACTGCATAAGTGCTTAAAAAAGGTAATGATAAAGTGTAATATCTGACAAGTGTGTGAACCCATGACCTGCTACAGCACTGAGCACATAGTAACCATCCCTGAAGGGGATCTGTTCCTTTTCACAGGTATTGCATGTAATGTATTGCATGACTGAAGGAGAAGCTGTGAGTTAACAGGATGACGGGAGGACAGGAAGTTGCTCTGTGAAGCCAAGCCACCCACATGGGCTAAAGATTTGGCAGATCAACAGCGGCAATGCACCAAAGTGAGCACCTACCCCACGACCGTGACACTTGGCATTGCACTCATCCGCTTGCAGGAAGGATGCGTTGCGGCACTCCCCGCCAAAACAAACCTGCTCCGCGAGAGATAACAGACAGCATTAACATATATGGTCAATGGCAATGGTCCTTGTTACAACAGTTACACTTGACTACATGTACTCAGTACTCACCGCATTGTCCCCACACTTGGTTCCTGTCATAACTAGCCCAGGGTCGAGCATGTCTCCCAGATCCTCCTCTCCCTTGCCAGGCCGGTAGACATGTGTACCTCGACACAGGATCTGACGCTGACCACGGCGGATGGTGGTGTCGATGGAGACTGCGTTGGCTTCAATGGGCTTGGTAGCAGAACTCTGACATTGTATCTTGCCGCATTTAGCATCCCTTAGATGAAAATCTACGTAAATATGTGTCTTTCCATTTTATTTTGAATCTACAGCTTTGTTTCTGTGAATGATGCTCACCTCTCATTGCACTTCCTGTATTTACCCATGAGGTTTTTGCCACAGTTTCCATAGGAGTCTCCAGCCCTGTTTACCTCAGTGAAGCACAGATCCGGAGCAGTTCGGGCATCTGTGAAGGGACACAGAGAGCCATGTGCTTAGTCATGTGCTATACAGATTTTAAAACCTTTAGCCATTACCAAAGGGATCAGGAACAAACGCTCACTGGCCCCATTAGCAGGCCTGTATGTTTAACTTTGCACTAGTGCAAGTTGCAAGTGTACCACAGATAAAACGTGTATCATTTTAATTTTGGTCTTGTTCATAAAAAAACTAGAGGAAACCCCAAGCTTGTCAATATTATTCCTTTAAAAGTTCTCTAATTAGTAAGCCTGAGAGGATTCTTGATCTATACATGATCTCATTATCTTTCTTCTCTTGGCTTCTTACCTCAACTCTAATACATAAGTAATAAATCTTGTAAATGTATTAGAGTAATCTTTATTACTCTAATTACATTGTAAATGTATTAGAGTAATCTTTATTACTCTAATACATAAGTAATAAATCTTGGCTTCTTACCTCAACTCTAATGCATAAGTAATAAATCACAGAATTACATACAAATTTGGTTTTAAAAATCCAAATTTGTGAATATGTTGTCATATGAAAAAAATGTAAAAAAAAAAATATATATATATATATATATATATATATATATATATATTTTTTGTTTGTTTGTTTTTTGTTTTTTGTTTTTTGTTTGTTTTGTTTTGTTTTGTTTTGTTTTACATTTTTTTCATATGACAACATATTCACAAATTTGGATTTTTAAAACTCAGTGCCTATCTTCTCGTCTGTTTGTACTACAACTTTTATTAACATGTTGACCATTGATTATCTTATACTTCACTGGGGTCACATTTCTATAATATAGAGAACCAAGACCTTTTAGAATCTACTGTATACTTGTATATGCCTAGAATTACTCGATTTGACTCAACTCATCAATCAGCTAAAGTTAATATGTTTAATAGATTTGTCTAACCTTTCCCCCAGAGAGAGAGGCACTGCTGCTCCAGGGTCAAGCACATGCCTGTGTAACAGTAAGCTTGGCCATGTGCACAGGGGCTGCCATCCACCAGGTAGAAATTAGCAGGGCAGGACTCTGATTTACCATCGCAGTACTCAGGCAGGTCACAGGAACCTGAGGGAGCACGGCAAAGCACTCCTGGACTTTTCAACTAAGAGGAAATAAGTCAAGAATAAAGCTGATGAGAAAGAGCACAGTGATTTTTCAGGATGTATTACTAAAGAGAGTTATGAACGACTAAACTACCTTGCAGTTCTCACAGCAGACTCCATCTGCACACTCAGCACCCGCCTTCAGCGTGCAGTTATTGGCGTTACAGCATGGACTGGAACATTCCTATAAAGAGAAAAGAGAAAGTGAAAATAGAAAGGGAGACAGAAAACCCCAGAGACAGAGGCTAAAGAGTGCAGGTAAGGCTCTGACCTCCACGTCTCCACAGTCACACTCCTCCCCCTCCTCAAGGTAGCCGTTGCCACAGCGCTGGCCTCCGTACATGACCCGGGTGTTTGGTAGATTGAACAGACATTTTCCACCACCTGAGCTCAGATAGCGCTTCAGCTCTCCCTGGTTACACTTGTTAAACACTCGAGGGAATGGGTGTCTGTAGACAGGTAGAAAGAAAACAACAACCAGAGGAGAGTTAAGATTCAAAGGCATTTCTTTTTATGCTAATCACTTGGCGCAAAAACAATGCATGAAACCACGGGATATTATATATTTCTGGCATTTTGCTGTAATCAAATGAGCTCTTCTTATTCCACTTAAAAGCAAGATGCTCTGACAAATCTGTAAAGTGACTAGAAAACACAAAATATAGAAATGGGAAGACATTACAGCAATGCACTGTGTAATGCACAGATAGAGTGAGAGATCATGATGACAAGTACAAATAACCTGTGGATTCACGTGACAGTGTTTTCTGTCTTCTCTACCAAAGCAATAAATTTGATGATTTAATTGATTCTATTAAATGTTCTGTGTTCATGAAATATGGCATGGTGGTGCAGCGGGTAGCATTGCCGGCTCAAAGCTCCAGGGTGCTTGGTATGATCCTGAGCTTGGGTTACTGTCTACGTAGAGTTTCACACGTTCTAGTGTCTGTGTGGGTTTCTCTGTGCTCTCCGGTTTCCTCCCACCTCCCAAAAACATGCTGTGAGGTGGGCTGCTGACTCTAAACTACCCCTAGATGGGAATGAATGTATCAGGGTGTATTCATTCATCATGGCCTGTATTCCTTGGCTACTCCAGGCTCTGGATGCACTGTCTTCCAGACCAGGATAAAGCACTTATTGAAGATGAATGTAATGACGTGTATGTTAAATGTAGTGACATAAATAATGCAGATCCCCAAAATTAGGTCATAGAAAATGGGATAGGAATTTTTATGCTGGAAGTTGAGGTGAAGGGAGAAAACATTTTGTCCTTACATTGTAGGTAAGAGTGTTGTTTCACAAAGTAAAATTTCACAGACAGCTGTACAAGCTAAAAGCCAAGATAGAACTTTAGGATTTTTGCTTATGTTTAAGCTAAATACCAAATCCTGTTATAAAATACCCCTAAGATCTCAAGATGTCCTTCTCATACTCATGAGCTAGATGAATGAAATGAGTGACTGGGTGTTTACAGCTGTTTGTGTAAGTAGCTGGGGTCTCACCCGGTAGCTGCAGCCATGATGCATCCTCCCTCCTCTGGCAGGGCCTGGCAGCAGCCCTCACTGTCATGGTTCATCCCAAAATTATGCCCCATCTCATGAGCCATGGTGGCAGCGACCCCAACTGCAATTTCAGAGTGGTCCTAGAAAGACAGAGAGAGAGAGACAGAGAGAGAGAGACAGAGAGAGAGAGAGAGAGAGAGAGAGAGAGAGATGAGGCATGTACATCTGGGAAAGAGATACAGATGGTGAATAATACTGCAGGTTGTTTTACCGAGTTAACTCCTCCTGACTGGTATTCTGAGCACATGGCTTTAAGAGGAGCCAGTCCTATAGTGGTACCCTGGAACGCCATGCCCCTAAAAGAGCCAGCAAAAGACTTGCTCAGATCCTCCATCATATGTTTTTGATTACACTAAATGCACTACTCTACATTCACATTTTATTTGATTTTTTTTATTAAGCTGGTCTGTGATAAATGGCTTTGCTTTAACAGCTGACGTTATTGGCTGATGGACTGACGTGATGAGCTGTGCGTTGTCATTGGGCAGCTGTTGCAACTGCTTCCTCCTCCAGGTCAGGAAGGCCTCCAGGGTGCTGTAGGGGTTGTCTGTTACACTGATCTTATCCCCGTCGTTCCAAATCTCCAGCAGGATCAGGGCTACCCGGATGTTCAGTGCTTTGTAATACTGATAAGATCAAAAGATGCATTGTGTTAAAAGTGGACAACATAAGGGCTAAGATATAAGATTTTTTTTTTTTACTTTATTTCAGTTACACCTTTGGTGTCTTGCTTTTAAAGAGGTGAGGCTAGGAAAACCTGCCAAATGTCACTGCAGTTGAATTCTAGCAAACAGCCAAAAAGAATGAAACGTCGAGGTTTAACAGTCTAGCTTGGTCAGTCTGTCTAAAGCTAGCTACGTGTATCTTAGCAATGTATATTCAGTGAAGCTTATGCTTTGGATACGTGCCATGGCAACAGGAACAGAAGTGATAAGACTAGAGAGACTGATGTGGATGATGCTTACATTATGCTTGTACAGCATATTAATTATTATTATGTTTAATTTATTATACATTTAATTAAATGCCAATTAAATAAATAATTGTTGCTTTTAGACATGGTGCTTGTGTCTTTTAGTGCAGTTAGAATGGAGTCTTTAAGTGCAGTTTTCTCTATTTTAACTTTGCTAAGATACATTAACTATAACTTCTGCTAGAGATGCATGCAAAAGAGAAAAAAAATATATTATTGAGAAAATATTCAGTTTTCAGTACTATATACTATATATAGTACTACATACAGAAGATATAAGATGTGTATCATTCCACTTTACTTCTCCATGGGCTAATAAAGGTGCTAACAGAAATGAAATTACATAGGAGAGAAATAAATCTGTCTTTCAGAATAACAAATGACATTACAAATCTGACATCAAAGTTTAGAAAACCAGAAAAAGTCATAATAATAGTACAAATTAATTTTGCAAAAAAATTACATCTTTGAAAGTGAAAATATATTGAATATAGTGCAATTTATCTAGTAGTTCCAATTACAAGACTACAAAAAAAAAACAAACAAACATATATTTAAACCTATTTCTAGACATTTTTACTATTTACCCATTTCAGGATTGAAAAAGTTTTGTATTACTGGCAGAAAATTTATTTCTATTTCTAGAAAGAAGCAAAATTATCTTCCAAAACAATAAGGAAATGTAAAGCTTGAAATGACTAAAAGCATTTCAAACAGGCTGAATAATATTATATTTGATATATTAACAATCTAATAAAAAATGTATTGGATGGATTTGCTCCTATTCAAGATATTTTCACTTGCTAAGATATAATTTTTTGCTGTTTTTTTTTTATTTTGTAAGTATAGTAAACACATTTCATCTTTGACCTATGTAACAAAAGACATTAAATTTGGATTTCTCTGTTATTACCTTGTCCACATAGTTAGCAGCTTCAAGTAGCTTTGTCTTGGTTTTCACCACGTCACTATCATGTTTCACAAACTGCAGCAGAGGCAGAACAGTGGTCATTATGTCATTCTGACCTCTGCGGTCTCCCAGCCACACATACACACATTATACACAGGCATCATTAGGATGCACTGCATTAGTGCCGAGGCAGATCGATGATGAAAGGAAGTACGGTTATTATCTCTGGCACCACCAAAGTGCTTCACAGGCGTACTGAAACAAGAGCAAATCCAACTCATTCTGCATTTCTACAGCAAAAGATTAATCAAAGGCTTTAGCATGTCACCTTTCATTTTTTGCACATGCAATTTAAATACCATTCTGGGTGGAGTGCATCAAATATTGAGTTTCAGTCCAGATTATTTTACAATATTTGCTCCTGGTTGTGCCTTTACCTCAGCGTGATCAGCCACCATCATCAGCTCCACATACTTCATACTACGGCTGACATCTCTCTTCCCCTGTAGACAAACCCACACATGTTAAAGTGTTACTAACATCATGACTCATTGCTTCCAAATATACCTGACTTGACATACATTATGTAATATGCCACTTCCTATAAGATATTAACGTCCACTTTAATTACTCTAATTTTGTTCAGTATCATCGATACAATTATTTAATGTGTGCATCAGAGACAAAGATAAATAACAGGTTTCCAGAACCCCTGATAATGACTGATTTGAAATATATTCACCCTAGTGGCATGTGCAATCCCACCAATCAGCTCGCCCAGCTTGTCTGTGTGGTTGTCCCCTCCATAGTCTTGGCTGCAGGTGCTCATGGGCATTTTCAGGTTCTCAGCATGGAACACTGCATGGCCCTGAGAAACGCTGTGGTTGGCGAGAGGTTCGATCATGTATGTTGCACTGCGGTTCAAGGCAATCATGCCCCTGGAGATGGAACAAGACACAAAGTGACTGACAGAAGCACTAGTCTCAGCCTCAGATGCTCTGCTTATAGCACATAGAGCATCTCTTACTTTTTGTGCACCTTTCTGGTCACAAGCTTCAGAATCTAATTCACTATTCACACATCCATGTATAAGCACAAAAAGGAAATCAAATGTTTTTAAACACTGTGATTCATGGAGGGTTTCAGAGAGAGCAAGATGTAATCACTGGATTGAAAAAAATATTCACAGCATAACGACTTTAAAGTTAGTCAAGAGTTTTGTTTGAAGCAGTAGCATGGGCTATGAGAAAGGTCTATGGGTGGTCAATCGTAATGTCAGTCAAATAGCCTCTTTCTTTGAAAGTGGCCGGTTCATGGCCATGTTCATCGACAGAAAGTACCAGAACTATGTAGAAAAAACTTGAAATCTGGCTTGTGAGACTAGTTGCACATTGGCTTTAGTTATACAGATTCTGTAGTTAAAATAAATGCACATACAAAAGATTCAAGCAAATAAATGTAAATTAGGACTGACATCCGTATATGGGTTATGGATCAGGAGTAGTTCAGCCAAAAATGAAATTTACACAATCTTTCTACTACTGTTGTCTATTTTAATGTCGGCATCACAGTGTCAAAACAAAAGAACATCTACTAATAACTCAACACATTTTAATTCAGCACTTACGTTTTTGGGATGACTGACTAGAGAAGTGTGTATTTATGAAATAAGCTAAGATATGATTTTATATATAAGGTAGCACAATGGCATAGTGGGTAGCGTTGCCACCTTATAGCTCTCTCCATGTCCACATGGGTTTCCTCTGGGTTCTCTGGTTACCTGCCAACTCCCAAAAACATGGGTTGGCTACTCAAAGAATCGCTCCTAGGTATGAATGTGTATGCAAATGTCTGTGTGCATTGTGCACTGATTCCCATCCAGGGTGTATTGCTGCCTTGTACACAGGACAGGCTCCGGATCCACTGTGACTCTGACAAGCATAAAACGGTTATTGAAGATGAATGATTATATATAATGAAATGTCTGGGGGTAAGCCAGGTCTGTGCTGACGCTTACTGATTTCAGCCCTAGACTCATTACATCGCCATAAGATAATAAGCTCTTAAAGCAAGTTGCTGCTTACTTAGCTTAACATAAAGTACATTATGAGAAAAATCAAATAATAAATGAATCACTTTTTTTTTAAAATAGTCCCAGATGAGTGGGAGCAGCAGAAGGATGAAATTTGTTTAATGGCCAACTAAAGTTTACAGCACATACAGCTGCCAGGGTCACTTGGAGCAAAAAAAAAAAGATGGTGTTGTTTCCGATATCTAGGAGTGCACAGCTTTAGGAGTTCCCAACCTACACACATGCACGAACAGATGTGCACACACACAAATACATACACAGTCCAAAACAAGGAATAATACAAAACAACCAAACTTGCAGATGTCCAATCCTTGGATGGTGTACACACACACACACACACACAAACAAAATACTGCTAACTGTAAGCTATCCAGCAAGAAAAATTTACATTCACAGATAGCAAGGAAGCAATGTGAAAGTTATAAATGATTAAAAAAATAATAAAGCATGCACAATTACAGATAAATACAGGCATATACATCTGAATTTTTTTTAGTTGAGGTATAGTTTGCAGCTGCAAAATGCATTCTGGAAGGGGAGCGATATGTGTGTGTGTGTGTGTGCGCGCACATCTGTCCATGCGTGTGTAAGAATCAGTAACTTGAGATTCTGGAAGCAATGTCAAGAGCAATGCCATCGGCTCTGTTCCAGAACATGCCCATTAATTTGTAAATGTATTCAACCCGCACTGTCCGAAGTGGTACTGAGACTCTGGTGTCACTCAATGCAGGCCTGTTTGTCTCCTCTGACTAACGCAAGCAGGAAGCCGACTCTCCACATCACACACAGCACGAAACAACACTCCATACATGCCGTGTCATCCCACTCAGAGCCCAGAGATCCAGCTATGCTTGGCTCCGCTGAACTCAGTGAACTAAGAACTGGGGTGACCCAGAAACACTGCATACCGCTGATACTGCAGCCCTGGAAGATTTACTGCACCATTTTCACATTGTTTTTGGCTCATCCCAAACAAGTAACATGACCATTCCATCATGACCTGAATATGCACTAGAATTATATTATAGTGACACTCCAGTGTTTTTTCAGGCTAATCGCTATCCACTACATTAGTAGCTTATGTGTGAATGCCACAAATATTCATTTCAACATAAACAGGAAGCTTGTTTACTCAAAGCTCATTTTTAGGTAACATTTATGCAAAGCACATAAACAAGATTCTTTCACCAAGTTCCTAAAATGGCCTTATTTGTCTGTCTGTGTGTGTGTGTGTGTGTGTGTGTAGGTATAAACTAAGTATAAACTAAGTCAGTTCAGTTTAAGATTTGGGCAAAAATGATTTATTTTGCTTGAATAGGAATGAATTCTAATTTGCAGCTACACATAATTATTCTAATTTATGTAAAATACCCAAAATTACTCAAAATCTCCAACATGAGGACAAAAAAACATCAGTCCATGGCAGAAATACAAATATTTGATAAAAACTTGTAGCAGTGTTTTCAGTCAATCTCTCAAAGAAAAATAATGGTAGGAAGTGAGGAAGTTGAAGAGATCTTTGATGCTTCTGGGGAGTGTAGGAAACTAGTACAGTTTGCTTTGCTAATCTGCAAACTAAAATAGTATAACACTCAGCACATAATATGTAAATCAAACAAAAAGAAAACAAAAGTGGTGTGTATAAACGTATAGTGGACTGTAGGCTACACATTTTGGCTCCTATCATTTCTTAGCAGAAAAAAAAAAAAACACTGGACAAGGACAACAGTATTGGTCGTTACACATCCACAAGCAACACTAGTGACTTGTAGCTCATTAGTGTGAACTTAGAGTAACAGGCAATTATTGTCCATGATAATTATAATAATAAACTATGACATACTCCAAAGAAGCTATCGCATAAACCCAAATAACTAGCGAATGCTGCACATCACTTCATTCTCTTCCTTTAAGTGTTCCTTTCCAAAGACACTATTATTTAGCTGCAGCTCCTGAAATGTCTGTCTCTGCAAGAGTTCAAGGTTTCAATATAACGCAACAATTCCACTTCCTTTCTGGTTTCCAGTAATGAACCGTTTAGGTCTGACGATAATTTCTAGATGTCAGAGTATGGCTAACATGGTAAAGCCTTCTTCTTTTTCTTCTTCGGAAAAAGCTTTGCAAAGTGTCATGATAGTTGCGCCACAAGATTTTTCACTCCAAGATATTCAGCATTATATCACTTATGATGTATTGTATGTTGTATTCCATCCATGACAGTTAGACACAAAGTTGTATTGTGGAGCATTTGATGCTGTAGTTTCTACTAGTTGAAATAGCAAAATTACATAGCTAAACAAGTGGACTTTCAAATATGATTTAATGAAAAGGAAAACTTGAGTATTAATATTGATTCATTCATTTATCTGTAACATACTGATTGCTGTTACATTACAAAGCTGGCTTGCTGGTTTAACTACAGTTTGTTTTTTGTGCGTGTGGACCTGAATCCACCATTTCCCTGGAATTTTTTACTAGCATGGTGATTTTTGTGTGGCTAGCGTGGTTAACCCAGCTGAGTTTTATAGAGAAAGATCAGACCTCCGGAGGAAATGCATAGCAATGCATCATGACAGTTACATCAGTATATATGTGGGTGACTCCCACTCAATTCTTATAATGAGGAATGACTCATCTTGTATTTATGATAAATTTAACACCTGAAAACCCCACTGCATTGTTAGTAATTCACATTAAGGCTTATTGTTCAAGACTACTATGAACTATTCAGTGGCTGCAGTAAAACTAATAAGAAATGCACACAGTTACAGGAGGGAGAAATGTAAGTGTGGACTCAGTGTTTTGTGAGGACATGACAGTTGCTTTTGTTCTTACCTGAGTCCAGAACAGGTGCTGAGAACAACACTGGAGTCCTCCATTCCTCTCACCGTGCCATGATAATAACAATGATCCTGAAAAAAAACCCACACACACAGCAGTGTCATAGGGTCAGTTCAGCCTCTGATTTAACCCCTTAAACTCTGAGGACCAGATGCTGGGTTCAGATAGACATTCTACACTTTCATGACTATAAACCTTTCCTATTAGTTTCACTATAGCTTCTGTATCTGTAGCTGTAGCTTCTAAGTAGTTAATGAATTATATAATTTAAGTTGAATGACTGAATAACAAGCTGGGACTTTAAGGGGTTAAAATGTTTTGGGCAATTCAAAATATGCTGCTTGCTTTATAATTAGCTAGATCTGTGGGTGGCTCCCACTCCTGTTCTTAAAATAATGAATGATTTGTTTTTCTGCGTTAATTCATCGTCCCTATTTAGAAAATAACCCAACAACACTTCTTCCTTTTTTGTTTCCAATAATGAACTGTTTAGATCTAGTGATTTCTAGGTTTCTAGGGTAGGCTCCAGGCTCCCCGTGACCCTGTGTAGGATAAGTGGTACAGAAAATGGATGGATGGATGGATGGAAGGATGGAAGGATGGATGGATAATTTCTAGGTGTCACAATGCGGCTAACAGGGTAAGGACTTTTTCTTCTTCTTCTTCTTCTTCTTTGAAAAAGCTTAGCAATGCGTCATAGTTTGTTGCATGTCACTGACAGTAACACTGATAGTTGCACCAGTGAAAAGGTTATTCATCCACCATGAATCATCCATCACACTTGATCAGTGATTTTAAAGAAAAGATCCACACTGAACGACTTGCATATTAAACGTTATATTTAACATGTCATCTTGCTTAGCATCTAAGATTTATTTTGTAATAAAATTCAGAATTTTTTTTTTAGTTTACTTCTTTCATTGACATATTTTCACTCTGGTTATCGGCTTCCTACGTTACCCACAATGCCATTTGACTACTTGCTGATAGTGGTGCAGTGGGATTTATGCTGCATTCAAATTACATCAGAAGGTGGAATTGGATTTCTCATAAATATGATATTGAATAGTGGTAAAAAATGGCGAATGAGAATAGAAGCTCTAGCTCATCTTTTATTACGAGCAAAAATCAAAACCTGTGCATTATCACTTATAGTATGTCTGAGATCAGTGAAATTTTTTCTCCATTGTAACTGTGCTAGCAATGTCCCCCTGTGACGCCAGTGTGGCAGACAACTGCTAACTTCTTAAAATAAGCACCAACCAACAAATTAACACCAGAATCCCTAATACCATCATTAATATTTGAAATAAACATATTTAATGGGATTCAGAATAGAGTTTTCCTTTTAAAGCACTGATAAGAATATAAGAAATGACAGTCTGCCAAGTCAAGTCCATATTGAGCAGATGTGTGTGAATTGCCGATGCTGTGTGTAGAATGGACTCACCCTACTGGATGGCTTAGAGAAATAGCGTGAACCATTTGGACTGTACCATATCTCTTGATAGTTGGTGGCCAAGAGCTCTCTGGAACAAACAAAGACAAAGCAGAGAATTTGGATGATATACATACTATGGTTTAAAAATAATGACTAATGATCTAATCCTAATTCTTAGCATTTATAATATGACCACAGTCTTTTCCTCCTGCTCACTCTCTTGCCACGTAATATAAAGACAACATGGTTGTTTTTACTTCTTCTTTCCTGGATCTGAACAACTTAAAGGCCTTGTTGACTATCTAATGTGGGACAAAGGTAATACTGGAGCTGAAAATGGGTTACTGAAACACACACACACACACACACACACACACACACACATAGTACTTTGCAAAAGTCTTAGGCACCCTATATTTTTTAGTACAAACTTTGTAATAGATTTGTATTTTATGACTTCTACATTACTAATTCAGTACAAAAACTTTTTAGATTTCCAAATGTTAGTTTTCCAGCACAAAATTAAATGTTACAAACCAATGTTTGTATGTCCGTAAAGAAAGCAGAATATTACATAAGAGACACTTTTCAGACAAAAAAACATAATGAAAGCTGCTGGGTTTTTCTGCAAAAATAAGAAGCAAGTGTGACAGTGAAAGTCTCCAGAAGAACTGTAGCTGCTTCTGGAAGATGCTCAGTAAAACTTACAGCTCATTTCCTTATAAAACTGCACACACTGCACATGAGACTACTATTTTTTTTAAAGCAACAGGCTGTCACACCAAATATTGACTTTGTTTCATTTATTACTTTTTTACTGCTCTTTATAGTGTTTTTTTAATGTAGAAACATTTAATTTCATTATTTTTGAAGGCATCATTGCGCTACAGCATTTCTTTCCATGTGCCTAAGACTTTTTGCACACTATATATATATATATTATATATATATATATATATATATATATATATATATATATATATATATATATATATATATATATATAGTCACATTTAATTTAATTACCATAAGACCATAAGCTAATTTTCGCAGAACTTTATTAGTACCATAGGTAGAGAAAAGGTTTTAACTATTACAATTTTATTACAATTTTATTACAATTTTACTTCACTATTTTTCTTCAAACTGTTGTCAGTTGCATTGGGCAGCAAACCAAAGCTATTGCTAAATCCTTTCTTAACACACCATCCACAGTGATTTGGCATTTTAGTTTCCCTGCACTATGTTACAACAACTATAATGCAGCAAGTGAATCATAACACCAGATCTAGCCAGTATTTGAAAACCTCAAAATGCAGAACTCTCTTTGCTGCTTACATTCTCTGTCAAAACAGAAAATACAGATGGGGACAAATTAAAGGAAAAACCACTATATAGCATCTCGGGAATGTGTTGGGCTACCACAA
This sequence comes from Pangasianodon hypophthalmus, assembly GCF_027358585.1. Taxonomy (NCBI): domain Eukaryota; kingdom Metazoa; phylum Chordata; class Actinopteri; order Siluriformes; family Pangasiidae; genus Pangasianodon; species Pangasianodon hypophthalmus. Next base: position 22,642,142 of record NC_069716.1, read on the forward strand.
GCCCCCCTACCACAGCTTCACTGTGTCTTAGCATAGATTATACAAGTCTTTGGAACTGTACTGGAGGGATGAATGCTAGTCTTCCAAAAGATTTTTCATCAGATGGTGGTGGAGAGCACTATCTAGCACATCATCACCAAAATCTCCCATAGGTGTTCAATCAGGTTGAGATCTGGTGACTGTGAAGGCCATAGCAAATGATTTACGTCATCATCAAACCACTCACCCTTGTGCCCTTTAGGTGGGGGCGGAGTCACACTGTAAGAGACCAAGCTCATCAAGATAGAAATGTTTCATCATAGGACAAAGGTGATCAGTTTGAAGAACTTTGTAGGTAAGCAAAATGTCTTTTTTTTCATTTGTAATACTTATTCATCTCTAATTTAATAGAAACACTGTGACTAAATGGATAGACTTCTAGACATTAGACTTTTGGTACTAATATCAAATATGATATTTCTAAGCGTTATTTTTCGAGTATTAGGCTGATGTGAGAAACCAGTTTTCCACAGCTGATCAAACAGACAGGAATTCTCACCGCGGTAGGGGTGTCAGGAATAACTAGTGACCTTTGTCCTGACCAAAATAACTGTTTAGGATTTCACTTGCTGGGGTGGGGCTGGAGGAATGCACAGCCTGAATCTGTTCCAACAGAGGACATGCATGAACTACAATCATAAGCTGTATCTAAAATAGATTACAAGAGGAGAAATACTATATATAGATATTTAGCTTTTTACATTTTTTTTTTTAGATTTTTCCTACAACAGTGAAACATCAGTCCTTCCCACCTCACAATAACTGTAGACATATGCTCGATAAGCGGATGTTTAGACCTCACCATTCACTCTTCCACCTCCCACATACAAACACTGGATCTCTCAGTGGACTGCTCATTGTTAGACCTGTCAGGAGGATGACTATCTCTCGGTGTTTATACTGGAAACACCAACAATATGCTGGAGACAGTCCAGTTCCCCTGGGCTGCGACCTCATGACCACCTCACAAGCGCCACCCACAATGTGGCACCACCTGCACAGCCTCATGGCATAATATTGGGTCATTTCTCTCTGAACGAAAAAGCACCAAACATGGCCTCCCATCTTTTTTGGCATCTTTTTTGGACCAATCACTATTATTCAAGAGCAAATGTAAAACTCACTGTTGAAAGCAAAAAAAGGTCAAAATGTGCCACACATGTCACACAGCGATGGGCCATTTTCACACTTGGAGGTTTTTGCTTCCTTCTCAGGGAAACTTTGCTTCTGCTACAACACCAACAATGCAGTGAAAGAAAGGAGACGTGTTATAGAAAAACTGCAAACTGCAGTGGAATCTCAGTGCAAGTAGCGTTTAGAGGACAAATAATCTGCAACCATAGTGAGTAGAAATGGTATGATGCTAATATGACAGAGTTCAAACCAACCAGGAAAAATGTGTTTGGCTCTTCGTTTGACCACTACCTCACTTTCAGCTACATTTGTTACTGAACAAACAAAAACACTCATCATTCTCACTATGAGCTCTCATAGAGAGCTAACATACCTCTCAAGACACACTCTATTACTACTTCCTGTTTATCACTCCAACATCAACACATGTTTGATGAACGTACAGTAAGACATTATTACAGTCTCTTACATTTTTAAAAAGCCACAAACCTTCTAAGCTTTCAGAAATGCAATTCAGCTGGTTTTCAGAAGCATTTCTGAGGCTACAGATTACATCAGCACCTGAGCACACAGCCACAGCAGCAAATAGCTTTACAGCGCACTAACATTAGCAACCTCATGATTAATAGGTCTGACAAGGCATCAGCTTCAAGGGTAAGCTGGGATGATGACACTGTGTGGCAATGAATGCTGCAACTGGCAACCTATACATTTAGAATCACAGCTGTTACTCCAGACTTGATGAATTCAGACAATATTGAAATTGTCTGGACTACTTAGCTTTGCTTGTGTCTTGATAAATAGTATAGTAGTAGTAATAATAATAATAATAATAATAATAATAATAATGATAATAATAAACTTCTGTCACTGCTGCCATTTTTTACCATTTAAGCCAAAGGGCCAGAGTTAAGCTGGTCAGATGTACAATACCTGGCTAATAGTTGTTGTCAAAAGGTATGAAATCCATTACATTTGCAAAAGAGCATATTTTACCATAGACATACATTAAAAAATAGCAGCGTTTAACCAAGAGACTAAATTATTTTCATCAACGATTTCTTTGTCTAGTACAGTTTTACATCATAAATTATGCATGAGTGCAAGAGCAACACAAGGTGCTGTCAACCAGTGATGTCAGCATGTCCGATTTCACTGTGGCATTGGAAATCAGGTCATTAGCTCAAAGTATTTTTCCACAAAGTAACACCCAATGAAACGAAGATGTCAGTTTCTTTTTGGACAATGCCTCAGTGAAAAAACTTCACTGAAATAAATAGGTTCTAATGCTAAACTCTCTAGTTCTTATAATACCTTTGTGATTTCTGCATGGATCAGTCCACACAAAGGAAGAAAGTTGGTGATACTCATCCTGTCACTGAGGTCAGGTCTGGTCATCAAAGCTATGTGGCTAGTTCAGAGTCATGCATGGGCTTACGCTCATCCTAAAGGGCATTAAAATGGTTTGAGTTCAACATAGAGTGCACTTGAACTGCTCTGAACGGAACTCCTCCAGAGGCAACGTTAGAACAATGGCCGTCTATTGAAGTCGTCATTACATAGTGAGCTTAAAAATGAAGAAGAAAAAAACGCTGCCTTTTAGCTGTTAGCATAATGACCCAAGGCGGGAGCTATATTGAGGTTAAACAGAGTACTGTACATGACTATTAACTGACGCAGCAGTCTCTTATGATAAAGTCATCACTATTTGAATCATTGTCAGATTGGAACTGTTGCTCAATATTCATTACCTGGTGCTGGAGGGTCTGACTGTTAGTGAACCCTACGCTTGTTTTGTTACCTTATATTTGCCCTCTCCCCTTTGGCTTTGATTGCTAGGTCCTTGTAACTTTGTTTGTTGTGTATATATTCTGTATCCTTGCGTTTCATATGACGTCACACTGTATAATCAGTGCCATGTTGAGGACAGAACAGGAGACTGACTATAGCAACAGCACACCTTCAACAAGCAGGAGTGAAGCAGATCCTCCCTGTCACATTGCTTCGTTAGCTAGCTAGCTATGTTATGGGACACCAGGGAAGTATATCTCAGCAGCAAGAATTGCTAACTTTAACAAAAGCTAGTTAGCTGATATCGACTTACCCTCTGTAATATATATAATATATATAAAGTTTTTTTTCTCCTCCTGATGAAACATCCTCTGATCATTTACCAGCCAGATGTGAAGTCATGTGAAAAACTTCTGTCCCAAACTCTGGTGGCCACAACAGAAGAATCATGTGGGGGAAACACTAGGATATAATGAGTTTGTTCCACTGGGTGTAGGGTGTGACTGCCATTTTGTTTGAGGGCTGACTTTATGTGTCTATTTTTTATATCTATATATATTGTATGTCTTTTTTGATGTGTTTAATTTTTAATAGGAATGTTAGCTACTCGTGTCTCACAATTAGCTTGTAATCTCTTCATATCTGAACAGATTGTTGTGTTTGCTGCCCACTACCCTGATACACAATTCATTCCCCTTTTGTCTTTCACATCTGTGTTCTGTTTTTTTAGTCATACATCTCGCCCATAACAAACCACATCCGATTTATTTTTCTGTTTAATCATTCTGCTTTACCCTGAAACTGGGATGTAACACTTCACAGGCACAGGAAAAGAGAGTGGGTGTGTCTTAGAGGCTTACACACTGTGTAGTAGAAGTGCTACTACTGAGCTGGCCTTTTTAAGTGGTACCCTGGCAGAGACTCCATGCAACCACTAACCTCTCCCTACAGAGGAACACCATAAAACACATGTCGTCAAAAATAGACCACTGTATTATGGGAGGCTGTGTAAGCTTAAAATGTATTTACAGTTGCTGATGGCAGCAGATTAAGAAGCTTTGCAAGCTCCAGACTCTGCCATGTACCAATTTAGCAGCAGGATAAAGTAGTATCTGATGCAAAACCATCTATTAGAGCCCTGGTTGGCTTACATTTCTCTGAGTATGTTGATCTAGGGTTAGTACAGATAGAGAGGAGCTGAACCTAGATCAGCACTTTTACCCTAAGATTCCTGATATTTAGTAGCCCAAATGACAACATTCTCTTTAAATAATCATCATTATTGTAAAGCCCTGCCATTAACATGAAGACATGAGGCTTTTCTCCAGTTGCTAACTCTATCTGGTAAGGATAAAGAGCCAGCTGGTACAAGGAATGTGTATGAAAGAGTTCAGATTGAGGTGTAATACAACTAAGCGTACATTTGTATTTATTCCTGATATGTATGACATTCATTTTTGAAACATAAATACAATGATCAACACATTGTACAAATATAAGGAGTACTGACAAATTAAACTTCTATTCTCTTTTTTTTTATTTCTTTTCTTTTCTATTTATTTTAATTTTTCGCCCCTTTTCTACAACTTCTGAGGTGGCTGTTATTTTTAATACAGTGTGCCCATGAATTAATAATATATAGTCCACAAGTTACGTTTCTTGAGATGTATTTCAGAGACTAAAGCTGGAGATTATTTATAATATTACACTTTTACTTCAATTTTGGAACGATGCATAAAGACAGACAGGAGTCACTGGTGTTGCAACATGGATATACCATGGATAAACAAGATGGTGGAACATCCAAAAGCAGTGGTTTTGCACTCCCAAAACACTAATTTTCCCATTCACACTGGATTTGCCCTGTCCCCCCAAATAACTGGAAGCCATGTATAAACTATGATGCTCTAATAACATATTAAGTCATGGACTGAAGTTACAAAATTCATGACCACAACATAATAATTTGTGGCAAAAAGATACTTCATGTCTGGCCTCAAAATATTAACATACAGCCTCAATATATCCAACTGTGGCCATGGTTTATTAAACAAATTAACCACCAAGTCACCTCAGAGGCTCCTTACTTTCCCTTGCTTTCTTTTTTCTTTTCTTTTCTCTTGTCTTTTTTTTCTATTTTCTTTTTTTTCCTCTTTTCCTTTCTTCTCTTCTCTTCCCCAACCACTAAAGCAGGACATTATGGGATTGGTGCATTAATATGTCACCCCACCAAACTGCAAAATGAATTGAGCTGATTTTGCATCTTGGCAGGTCCGAGCAGTGAGAGCAGAGCCAAATGTACACAAGGATTTAGTGCCGTGTGTTTGAGACATAGCCGTCTAGCAATGGCTGAAACAAAGAGCTCAGTTCATCATTTTGGAGGGGTGTCAGTGGGCAACATTCTCTCAGTGCTGAATGACATCACCCCAAACAGTGGAAGAGTGAGAGAGGGAGGGGATGTATAAGAGAAAGATTAAAAATGAATGATGAATAAAAACATGGAGGCTGAGTGTGAAGGGAAGGACGAGGAGGAGGAGGAAGGGTGATAAAGCAAAAGAGATAAAGAAGACATTAAAGCAGAGCTAGCTCAGAAATGGAGTTGAGGGTACTGCCTAAGCGAGAGACACCACCGATGATTAAATGTGTGTGGGGTCACCACAAAAAGTTATGTAAACCTTTCTCCAAGCCTACCAGGAAGACAAAATGAATATATATATATATATATATATATATATATATATATATATATATATAATATAATTATATAATTCTCCACCACTGGATTTACCAGAGCCAGCACACTTTATTATCATTTCCCAAACATTCAAACATTTACAGTAGTAAGGAACCCAAAACCCTTAGTGAGGCCACCATGGATGAACTGAGACACACGTTTTTTTCTGCTGAAGTCTGCAGAGTGATGGAAGAACAGACAGAAAGGAGGTAAAGAGACAAGGCAGAATGATGAATGTGTAAGACAACAAACACAGAGCATAAGGATTAATAGCCTTACAGAGACCCTGCTCATGTATCTCCAATCTGAGTCCCTAACAGCACTGAAGTGATTATTTACAATAGCTAGTTTCAACAGACATGACCAGAAATAACCTCACAACAAGCCAAGTCTGTTCCTGAATTGATGTCTATATCCAAAACTGCTTCACTAGCACTATTTTGATATCAGTTGTGGCTCATCCATAGGGAATGTACTGTATACATCAGCCATTCAACAAATGTTAAACACCATAAAATCCCCGTTCACAACTCCATACATTTTAAATTCCTTTGAAATACTAATTAGTTCTTTTGAGTGTCTAACGATTATAAAACATGTAACTATTTGACAGATATAAGCTGATCCGAGATGTCGCGCAATCATTGGGCAGCAAGCTCACTGCCCCAATTTAGTTTCCACAGAGTTATTATTGCATAGTGGTCAAAAATGCAACTAGTGTTAATAGAAGCCCATTGGGGAACAAATCATGCTTATATACACATAGACAGGGGCTCCATAGCTCAGTGGTTAGAGCACTGGTCTTGTAAACCAGGGGTCGTGAGTTCAACCCTCACTGGGGCCTTCAAGCAAGGTTTTGGGCAGCGGCGGCTCAGCAGCCAAGGCTCCAGGTTACCGATCAGAAGGTTGGGAGTTCAAGCCCCAGCACCACCAAGCTGCCATTGTTGGGCCCTTGAGCAAGGCCCTTAATCCTATCTGCTCCAGGGGTGCCATATCATGGTTGACTTAAATTTGTTAGAGACTATGTCATTATTGATATCGTCCTGCCCAACCAAAATCTATGATCACATTCCGCTGCTGTTTGATACACCATTACTGTATTAATAATAGTCTCAGCTCATTATTAACATTTGTCTGGAAATGAAAAGTGTAAAAAGAAGTGAAAGTAGGCACTCAGGGTTTTAAGAATTTGCAGTTTTTCATAACTATTTCTTTCTTTACCTGGCCTGCTAGGTTTAAATGTTATAATTTTATTGTAGCAGTTGTATATGGTGTTTTACTAACAAAAAAGCTTTAGTTGTGCTGTCCATTTTATCATTGTATCAATGTTACTGTGGAGAGGTATGAATTGTTTGCCCAGCAGGGGGCTCACACCCCCTCCCCTTTCCCATTGCCCTGCTCAGCAGCAGCTAAACACCGAGTAACAATACTCTACACACAGAAACCCAACAATGTCCTGACTAATCTTATAATGGCAATAAAATTATTCATTTGTTAGTACTGATTGAAAATGGCTGATATGTGCTGACCTGTGAAAGCTGAGATACACACTAACTGAGAGCACAAGCAGTGACCTACACAAACATTTTACAATTTTCGTTACACAATTCTGATACACTGGACAAAAATATTATCTTCAGTTTTTTTCTGAACTTTCCTGTACTTTTACTTCCATAACTATCAGCAAAGCTAAGAGTTTATACTTTTCTGCTTTAACCTGTGGACCCTGTGCCTGATGTGGTACTTGAGCACAATAGGATTGAGTATATCAAAGGGAGTAGTGTGTACTGAGTGGTTTCCGTTATACCATGAAATCTCATATATTATCTCCATGAGGTTTCCATCCCCTGTCCTGAAGACCTGCATAACCTTCTGTCCAGCTCCCGCCCCTTCCTCTCCATCAAAGATCTGAGTCAGCAAAGCCTGGCTTGGCAATTGACCAAATGGGCTCCTGTGAGCTACAGCCTGTCTGAACTGACCGGCCAGGCATTCATTAGGCTAAAAGCCTGGAGACGCTGACAGCACACAGACACACACATACACACACACACACACACACACACACAGACACACACCCTGACTGAGACAGATCTGGCTTGGATGACATCCACTAACTACAGATGCCTGAATATTTACTGCTGCTTCTTTCTATTCTAGATGAGTGCACCCTGCTGCAGACAAGGAGAACTGGAGCTTTGGAGAAAAAATGTTAATGTACAGAAGTTGACTTTTGTGAGAGAACCCTTGTGCAACCTTGAAAAACGCAACACTTTCAAACTCTGTTTTGAAGTTATTTTCTTACAGATGAGCCATCTTGTAAGAAATAATCAAATTACACAACTTCCTGATAAGACAATGGAATAACACATGATATTAACTTTTTATATCTAGGACTGAGGAGGTGCCATTGACATTGGACGGAGGCTGTCTGGTCTGTACCTTCCTGGGCATTAAGCAAGAAATTAAATTATCATAGATAACCCCCTCTTAGATAGAGATAGAGAGGACACGAGAGAGGAAAGGAAGAGGTGGGAGGGCAGGGGAGATGGAAAGCAGAGAAAGATAAATGAAGACAATAAAGATGAAAGAGAGAGTGAGAGTGGTAATGGTTGGGGTGAAGGGAAAGGGTGTGATTAGTACTACAGCACAAAAATAAGACAAACACAGTGTCCAGCTGCAGGATAACAGAGGAATCAATGGTTTAAAGGTACCATCTCTTTCACATGGCCTTGTGTCTTTATTTAAAATGGACACAGCGGTAGCAGTGAGAAGTTAATGATTTAACGGATCAAAAGAAAGTTATCTTGAAGTTCTTTTTAATCAGTTCACAGGAGCGCCTTTGATGACTAGTGAACGATGGGAACAGAGAGGACAAAACATTTCCATATGCCATTATTAGAAGCCAAGAAAAACCATATTTATGTCTTTTCCCTTCATTTCAGCAACACAGTTGGTTAGCACAGGTTACCTTATAGCAAAATTTTGTCTGCATGAATTTTTCATCATGCTAATAAATATATTAATGAATGAGACTCATTTCTCCCAAAAATATAGACAGAGAAAAGTGCTACAGTAAGTCTCACACTATGGTTTAAGTACAACTATGACACTTACACACACATGGGTGTGGATTGCAATAAAACAAGATAGATTTCTTACAAAGGATCTTGCTCCAGATGTGAAGCAATGTTGAAACTGTTGTTGTATCACACCATTTCTTCTCACAGTCAATTCAGTTTCACAAAATGTGCTAATGCTGGGGTATTCAACTAAAATTAGCAAGGTACACATACATAAAATTCCTTGAATACAAAGGTCCAGATAAGCAACTAACATGATAGAATGGAGACAACATTTACTTTTTAATGCTTGATTAGTTTAGGGCTATAAATAAGGCAGTTTGGTTATGTCTTGTTTCATAGTGGTGCTTCCACTGTTTGAGCCACTTTTCCCACTTGTTACCACATTTGACTAGTGCCGTGGACTCTGAACTGATGAAATCCAAACATATACATCTTTGTCCATTCAGCTTTAAACATTCGTTGTCAACTTTCTTTTGTTTAAACAAGCCATGTCAGACCAGAGAGAAGGTAAATAAAATGAAAATCTATGAAAACTCTTGTTTCTGACCTAATGTCTCTAGCCCTGTACTTCTGGCCTGATGAGTTGCCTTCAACTAAATAAGTTATATATATACATGTGATTGGATAAGCAGCAACACTGGATCTGCAGATCTACAGTAGCCACGATGGTTCATGTTTAGAAAACTAGTCTCTTTCACTTTTCTACAAATTTTTTTTCCGCAAGTACTCAGTTCAATCCGCTCAAATACTTTGCTGGGTCCTAATCCGGACCACCAGCTGATGAATCCTGTCATAGTGGCTTGCTGGGCTTTTATTGGCTCAAATGGTATTAAGAATATGCATTGCTCCAGGATGGGTGTTTATTCCCTGGATTGACCCAGCAGTTGGTGTTTCCCCAGACGGATCCACAGTCAGACGCTATGGAGTCACACTCTTAATGGAGCTTCACTCCTCTATCTCCATCTGCTAATGAGGGCCTCATGATGGGACTTGGACTAATCAGATAAAGCTCGGAGCCGTAGGGGGTTTCAGCATCACCAGAGGCAATAGATACAACACTTAGCAATGGATCACTCCCGCCACCCAGAACAATGGGAGCATTTAGCTATTAAAAGGTTTTGACAAAGCTGGAAAATAAGAAGCCTATTCTATTTCCGCTGTATCCTGCTGATCATCAAAGAGCCTCAGTCAGCCTTTAACTTAATGGCCAAACTCTCACAGGAGCTACATGAGATCACGTGACACCATATGCCTGACTTCCTGTGTCCCTGAGCAGGAGGATCAGGTGTCAGTCTCCTATGGTTCTGTGTGAAAGCGCACAGTGTAAACACTCCAACAACACATGCTCAGGACAACTGCTCAGGTCTAATCCGACCCCAAGACATGTATTTATAGACTGTGATAGTGCTATTATCCCATAATGAAGTACAAAAGTAAAGCTGGTGCATTCAGCAAAGCCCAGCTCAAACAGTGAAAAGTGATTTGAATCACTGTAAGCGCACACAGAGAGCAGCCACTCACTCATTTCTCTGTAGTTGGAGAACCAGCTCCATTCCCTCTGCAGTAATCTTGATGTCTACCTCTGAAGGATGCTGAGGATGTAAGACAGTTTTGTTATTATTTGCTATGACCATACAAAACACCTCTATATACAGTATTTGTTTAATATCACCCGGTTGACTTGTTTAACTTTTAACAAGTCAACCGGGTCTCACAACTCGCAAAACTGTAACAACACGATCTGTATGAAAAGTCGAGGCTGAGGTTAGGGCAGGGTTACTGTTTGTATCTCTTCTTGCAATCATATGAAATGGAATAAAATCAAACCACATTGCCGTCATTTGTGAATTCATACAAATGTTTTGTCGCAATATTGCTTTTAATGGTATCTGTCAATTATTTTTTTTATTTCAAGATTTTTTATTGCAATTTACACCACATGTGGAAATAGTGCACAATAAGGAGCTGAGTTTGATTAAACTGGCAGATGAGTAATACTTTTTTTCTTTGATGTGCTAGCAAAATTATTGTTATTATTATTATTATTATTATTATTATTATTATTATTATTATTGTTATTATTATTAATATAAAAATTAACTACTCTTCTGATTTGGGAGCTTGAGCAGATATGACTACTACTACTACTACTACTACTACTACTAATAATAATAATAATAATAATAATAATGCTGTGTTATTGTTATTGTTGTTGTAGCTCTAAGTGTAACTACTCTCCTGATTTTGGCCTGCATTTATTCTGTCCATTACTGTTATATCTACTGCATTTCTATTTTATTTTATTTTTACCTTCGTGTGTGTATGAGCTGCTCTTCTGCTTCTGGGGTTCAGCCACTGAGGGTAAGTCACCTCATAGCGCTCCAAACTGCTCAGCACGCCCGCGTGCGCTGATCAACCAAAACACACACACACACACACACACACATTTATAAGCAATACACAGCGGTGCATCTCTTAAAGTGGACTCTTCATGGACACTGTTTCCTCCTGTGCTGGAATGAGCACTTACCTGTGTTCTGGCAGAAGACAGTGCATTGGAAAAGGAGAATGAAATAAATGGTGGAAGGGCACGCGCTGTGTGCTGGTGATGTCGCGCGGAACACACAGCGCTCCTCACGCACGCGCCTCGCCATCCTGTCCCGTGCTACAGCAGATCCACAGTGACTGCAGTAAACACACACATACACACACACACACACAGACACACACAGACACACACACTCAGCGACAGTTATCTGCTTCTAACCCGCGCCATGCTTTATATGTGTCATATGCAAACCGGTAAAAGCCACGCGTGCATCTCCTCCTGCCTTTTAGAGCAGTGCGAGCTGCCCCCGCCCTCCCTTTTCTCTGTCTCTATCTCTATCTCTGTCTCTCTCTCTCTTTGTCTCACCCACGCACACCCACACACATCCACACATCCACACACACACGCTCACACACACAAAGCGGCGCGTGTGCAATGCCATTCACAAAGCTCCAGACATTCTTAGTAGGAATAATAATAATAATGATAATAATGTCTACATATGCACAGTGGCTAGGTGTGCTGTATTGCCGACTCACAGCTCCAGTGTCCTGGGTTCAACCCTCAGCCTGGGTTACTGTCTATGTGGAGTTCTCTCCATGTTCACATGGGTTTCCTCTGGGTTCTCTGGTTTCCTCCTACTGTCCAGGTAGGCAGGCTGGCTGTGATAAATTGCTCCCAGGTGTGAATGAGTGTGTGAGTATGTGTGTGCATGATGCCCTGTAACGGACCGGTGTTCCATCCAGGCTGAATCTCTTCTTGTCGCTTATCTTTTTTATCTTTAATATATGTCTTTCGATTGATATGATTATAATGTACCTACAAAAAGATTTAAGGCACATAATGAGACTGTAGGGGGACACAGTGGCTTAGTGTTGCCTCACACCTCCGGGGTTGGGTGTTCGAATCCTGCCTCCGCCCTGCGTGCGCAGAGTTTGCATGCTCTCCCCGTGCCTCGGGGGGTTACCCCAGGTACTCCCAGTCCAAAGACATGCACTGTAGGTTGATTGGCAGTTCCAGGTTGTCCATAGTGTGTGAGTGGGTGTGTGATTGTGCCCTGTGGCGGGTTGACACCCTATCCAGGGGGTCCCCTGCGTTGTGCCCGAGTCCCCTGGGATAGGCACCAGGCTCCCCATGACCCTGTGTAGGATAAGTAGTACAGAAATGGATGGATGGATGGAGTTGGACTGTATTACCTTTTAGAGTAAAGCTTCAAAGGCACACTACATGCACCTTTCTATAGATAAAAGATACATACTAATGTTACAGAAGTTGTATGCTTGGGGGTACCACACCAGCGACAAGAAAGGTATAGTTCAGTACCCTTTTTATTTTTTGTAAAAGTCTACCTGCCACTTGGGCACCGCAATATGAATATACTGGAACATATCTGTTATTGAAATATCAGTCTTTCAATGATGTTTGAGTAGCTTTTAATGCTATAAAACACAATTCCTGCCTTATCTGTAATGAACGACCGATTTTAAGACATTAATCTGAAATGGGCCTGCGGCTAAAATGGACCTTTCCCCAAAAAAAGATGTTGCATTGTCAACATTTTACAGGTTTTTTTTATTAATAGATGGGCTTTATAAGTGAAAATTAGATGTAAAAATTTAATGTCAGGATTCAACATGACTCAAGGTTTGCTTCACAGCTACCCGAAAAAGGCAATGCCACAGCCTCCTTACCACCCTCTCACCAATTAAATCATTTTTTACATGTCAGGCACTGTTGTGACAACTGTATAAATTATTTGCAAGAGTTGGAAATGGAAACTGAAAGAGCTAGGACATGAAATCTTATCTGGTCCTTCTTCCCTGACAGCCGAATAACAGACTTAGCAATAAGAATTATATCATAAACAACAGTAATGGCAAACTGCATTAGAGACCACACATTCCCAGTTTGGAGGTCACTGTCCTCAATCAGTTTGTAAGTCTACATTAATAGTCACATTTGTTACTCCAAGAGATTTCCATCTTGGAAGTGGGACAAAGCCACTGGCATCACTCTCCTACCCTGAGTGGGATTTCCCCAACTGTAAATGCTGACAGTACTGACTTCCTTTTCATAAAAAGTTTGGTAGGAATAGTGTATGATGCTCATTGTGTAAGAAAAAAGAGAGTCCATGTGTTACGGATGGACCAAATGCTACAAGGAAGCTGCAAACTGACATTTGGCTACCGAGGTCCTGCCTAGTTTTTTCAAAACAGAACCTCATTTATTCCGTCTCTGAGCTCCCATCGGTGTGTGAACACTAGATGAGATCTACATGAAGAGCAGAGCTGCTGAGGCTGCAGAGACTATCAGTGAAGACACAATGCTCTACAGTAAACTGAACTATGGACTGACCCCTGATCAATAGATGGTGGTTAATCCTTATCAGATGAAAGGCACTGTGTGTGTCTGTGTGTAACGCACACTCGGCCACAGGCTGGCAGGTAACTTTAGGTGTGTGTGTCTCAGGGTTGGGTGTGGGGGTTCAGGTTGGGGTTTTTAGTTGAGAACCTGTTTCATCAAATGGTGTGAATTGACATTAAAGGGGGGGTCAGCAATAAGTCAGAACATGTTTTGTAATATTTGGCAAAGTTCTCCCTAGCTGCAATGATGAAAAAAATTGTCTATCTGCTGCCCCAGGTTTTGAAACAAACAAACAAAACCCCCAAATGATATGCACCACCTACAGTAAACCAATCAGGACACAGTCTTGAGTTGCCTGTGAAGCTTGTTGCCAGACAAATCAGAAAGTTCCACCTCCAGCATTATAGCCTAGGTAGAATGTGTGCATGTTTAAATGCAAACATATTTGTTTCAGTGGTGTGTTAAAGGTAACTTCTGCCAAATTTGCTGACTGCACCTTTAAATGCATCGGCTGGGACACCCAACCCTGCAGCTAGCATAATAATAGTGGACCTCTTACAAATCCAAACACAAAACCACAATATGCCAGTGTGTGAGTAAGGAAAGAGATGCAGATCAGATCGCTCAGACAAGAAGAAATGTGATTATAGGTACAGAGAGAAACCTGCTCTTTACTGCCACCTACTGGAGGAGATTTAAAAATTCACTGTCAGTTATGACAGCAAGAACCGTAGTACTGTATTATCCAAAATGGTGCTTTAATTTAGTACATCAGCACAGCTATGCTTAATGCTTCAGCAGCATGTGACTGAATTTTCTGTCCCAGTACTGACCTTAATACATTTGCAGATAAAACTTCATTCAGTGCAAAATGATACTGTGCCTTAACTATCAGTAAAATCATAAATATTATATTTTCAAAGGGCAGTTATTATTAGAATTTTTTTCTGTTAGAATTATTATGAAACAACAAAATGCAATATTTGAGTGTGCCATGAAACGTGTTGTTTGTACTTTCCAAAAGCTAAACAGTCATTCATTCATCATTAGTAAGTGTTTTATCCTGCTCAGAGTCACTGTGAATCTGGAGTTTATCCCCCAGAACAGTTTACATGAGGCGGGAATACACCCTGGATTGGACACAAGTCAATCACAGGGCAGCACACACACACTTATTCACACCTAAAGGCAATTAAGTAGCCAATCCATGCTCTGGAGGATTGGCTACGTAATTGGCTACTTCGGGAGGTGGAAGGAAACTGGAGAACCCAGAGGAATCCTACAAGAATCGAGGTGGGGATCATGGCGCTGTGAGGCAGCAATTCTACCCATTGCACCTAGTGCCTCCTTAAAAGCTAAACAAGAATACTGTAATACAATTTCAAAGGACTTTATATTCTTACGTTCCTTGCATATGTCAGGGATTTGGATGTTAGACTCAGAAACTCCCAGCATCTCACTGTAAATAAATTGCAATATAAAGTTTTTTCAAATTACACAATTTCACAAGCATCTCAAAATCTTTGAAATTCCATAAGCAGAGATAAAATACAGAAAACACAGATTTTTTTTTATCAGCATTTAATTATAAGCATCATGTCAAGTACATTGTCATTCATATGTATCCATCCATTTTGTGAAAATGTGCTTTGGTATTCAACAGGTCACAATTCGTACTCTATGAACAATGGCATTCGATGTTCTTTCCAAATGCGTATGAAATTCATGTTAATCAATCATTTATTATTAAAATATACCACAAGTGGAAAGTAGACCACAGAATTGAGCTGCCATGCCTTATCAGGCGTATTGTGTTGGCTGGAAATAATGCTACAGAGTATTTAAATGTGGCAGTAGTGTTTAAACACTGAGGAAAGCAGCTGCAAAAATATCGGTATCTGGTGCTTTGTGGTATAAAATACAGACGCGCCTGAAAGTAATCCCTGAGGTTTCCTGAGAAAAAAGTCCAAGTGTTGTCACAGTTTCGGTTTCAGGTCCATCATAAAACAGAATCGTTCCTGCATATTTTAACAGACAGCATCACGGATAGCAACATGTGTGTAAACTCATACTGGGGTTGGAGGGGGAGGTCAGGGAAAAAAAAAAAAAACACCATGACAAGTTTTCCTATTGGCCTGGTGTAACAGTGGTGGCCTTTTTTCCCCAAAATGAATGATTCTAATATACAAGTGTGCAAGTATGAGTTACAGTATGAGATTTTTCTTACATGAGATTTGGTATAACACTTTAACATGGCGACCATTAAGTATGTAAACAACAAAGAGGCGTGTGTTTTGAAACACAGCGAGTGGGTAAACACCCTGAAAACATGAGGTAGATGAAAAGTAACAGATAAGTTTGTTGGAATGGAACAACACAAAACGAGAGTACATACCAAAATATAAAGATATTATCACACAAATGATTTTACACATAAGCAAAAACCCCCAGTGTTCTAACCGATCGAAGGATTCAGAATTAAACCGCTCATGCTATAACTATCAAAACCCTGCAATCAATGAGCAACCAAGCAATTTCAAGATACTCAGAAGATATTTACAACAGTTTATCCATAGTCCTTTTGGTCTCAGGTCATCAATAGTTTTATAAATGTAAAAAGGTTTAAGCACGGGGAAAATCTAAAGGAAAGGACTTACATGAGCATCTTACATTTAACGAAGCCCGCGGGGAGGAAAGGGTGGGCGACTAACAAAGACGGACATCTGTGATCATACACATAAATTAGACTTACACTTAAATACGTATATTGTAAGAATATAGATTTGGTTACAGTAATACAGTATTTTATTTTTCTTTCAACATTCATTATATCTTTGGAACTGTACATCACACATGCCTAAATGCTCCATGAACCATCAGGTAACAACCCTTGTCCCGCTAATCCTTATCACAAACCCTATACTGGTTTTCAATCGGTCCTCTCACCGTAAAGCAGGCAGTGTGTTTTCCTCTACCGATCATTACAGTTTATTTTTGGATTTATATCAGATGCCGTATTATTTTCCAGATATTGGCGCCAACTATAAACGGATCATTCTGTTTCTTTTTGGAGGAATTAATTCAATATGGTGTAGATGAGCATAATCTCAAAGGGCATCTGAGGATTTGGGAGGTATAAGCTGAGGTAGCAATGTTTGCACATGTATTCAAGTAAACATGAGGTTTTGTTTTATCCAGATAAAGCGCAAAAAAAAATCGATACGTTCTGCATTGTAACTGTAAGAATCAGCTATAACATTCATTCTTTCAAAATAGTAGGTACCACAAGGAACATTCCATAGTTAATATTCAGTGAAGATAACTTACTGTAGCGACAGGAGGTAATATGGTTTTATTAGACCAGGCTTATTTTAGAATCTTTACTGATATTTTGTGTGTCATCTATTGCAACTCTCCAAGTCTAATTTGGTGAGGTATGCATGCGCATGTGGCTGATGAGGTTTCTTTGTTGTGTAAACTTGCCCCCGCAGACATGACACTCGTAGGGCTTCTCTCCCGAGTGGACACGCATGTGCTCGGTGAGGCGGTACTGCCGTGTAAAGCGCATGCCGCACTCCTCGCAGGCAAACGGCTTCAGGCCCAGGTGACTGCGCATGTGGCGCGTCATGGTACCACGCTGCGTAAACATTTTGCCGCAGATGTTGCAAGGGAATGGTCTCAGCGTGTCCAGCTCTTTGTACTGCTTCAACGGGCTTTTATCTACAACCTCCAGGGTTTCTTGGGCACCAGTAGTGGCAGGATCTTCGTCCCCTTCCTCTTTGTCCTGGCCGAGATTCACATCTGCATCCGTGTGAGATTCGACATGGGAATTTAGGCTTTCTGAAGATGGGAATCCTTTTCCACATGGGATACAGACATAACTGTTGTCCTCCTGAGTTGGTTCGAGGTAGGACTCCTGTCTGTAGACAAAGTTAGGGCTGGCACCGTTGGATCCTCCGTCTTGTGGCTGCTCTTGGGAATTTTCTCCGGCATGGTTTTGGCCTACGTGACTTCCACCTTTGGTTGCAGACACATAACCGTTGACGTTGCCTTTCCTCCTGGAGCGCTCTCTAGAAGGCGTCCTTCTCCATTCCTGCGTTCCATCAAAAGCATCCAGGCCTCTGGTCTTCTCCGGGGAGCCCTTTCCCTCCATACCTGACCGGAGAGTATTGGCAGTTGTCTTGGAAACAGAGGACTGCGAGTATTCCTGCATGCTGCTGATGTCATTATTTACAGCACGGCGAGAAGAGCTCTTCTTGGTCAAATCCAGCCCAAAGCTTTGCTTGCCGCCCGGGCTGCGTTTGTTCTCGCCATTGTGTCTTTTCTTTGGAGGGACCATGTTTGCATATACTTCGATGTCAGATGAAGTGTCTTCTGCCTCCCGCTTGACCAAGTGTTTTGAGGCAGGTGAAAAAGGCAGGTTTTGGGTGCGTAAAGAGCCCTTGCAGGACGTGTTGCTAGACTCGAGTTTGCTGGTACACAGACTCGCCAGGTCGTGGAGCTGGAGGTAGTTAGCGACAGTGAGAAAGGAGCTCAGATTCTGCACGCGCTCTGTTCCCTGACTCTCCTCACATAACTTGCCAGTGTAAATGAAGTCCAGAATTTTCTGGAACACGGCTGGCTCCACCAACTCGGCATCGAGATGGATGAGGTTATCGTGCAGGACGAGGGACTTGAAGTAGCTGCTGGCGGCGGCAAGGACGCTTTTATGAGCTCGAAAGAGTGTGTTATCCACCATAATGACGACATCACATAAGAAGCCCTTGGAGCGTTGCTGGTTGAGCTGCAGCAGCAGTTGGCTGGCATAATTTGAGAGCTCCATCTCCTGCCCTTGATGTTTTTCATTGAGGTGACTACACAAAAAAAGAAAAAAAAAGTACAGGGTTATTATTTTTTTTTTTTTTAAACAAAACACTCAAAGTGAAGTGGCTATATCTGGAATGTGCTGTTGCAGGAACATAATCTAAAAACTAGAAGACAGGCTTTATTGTCACAAATGAAAGTACAGCACATTGAAATCATTTTCGTCACAAATTGTGTTAGGAAGCTGGGGGCAGAGTGCAGGGTCAGACATGATACAATGCTCCTGGAGTAAAGAGGGTCAAGGGCCCAACAGTCATAGCTTGTCGCTGCTGAAATTTGAACCTCATGACCTTCTGAAGAGTAGCCATCAGCCTTAACCACTGAAAATGGTGCATGTTTGCATTCTTGAGTTCAAATCAGCTGTCCTGACGTCCTGTAGCAGAGCTGAATAATATATAAGCATATTACACTTTTCTATTAAACAAGGAATGTAAGTTTACACTTGGCTTTTTGATGTGACTTGAATATTAGGATTATCCATATAAAAATATAAATTGGGTGGAAATGTATATTAAATACATTTTATCCACATTATACAAGCATAGATGCATCAGCCACATTTGACAACCAGAAACCCCTCCTGAAATATAATGTCAAAACGCATTTACATAAAACAACCAAAAATGAGGAATGCCACAGGTAGTTAGTGATCAAATGTACTGCGCTGATGTGACGCAGCAACTGGATTTCAATCCAGCTAACCAAAAAGCCGCAACCAATAATACATGCGGTCAAAATCTTATCAAGATACAACACAGATAAAAGAAATGACCAGGGTCTAAATGAGCTCGCTTTGCAATGGGCAGTAGCTCAATGGTCAAGACTCTGCGCTGGTGTTCGAAAGATTGGGAGTGTGAATCCCAGGACTGCCACAGATCAAGACCCTTAATCCTCAATTGCTCGGATTGGATCCTTTGGATAAAATTGCCAGTGAATGAATGTAAATGGAGGAACACATGGGGGTTGGGTAGAAAGTCTTAAAAGCATTTAATATTTACTGACTGATTTATGTACTTTTCATTTTGAGTCCAAAGTGTGTAACATATAAAAGATGAAGAAGGTTGAGCAAAATATTTATGACAAGGAATTAAACATAAAACTATGATCATTGCTACAAGAAGTGAAAGGGTTATTTGACATGAAATGTTTCAGAAACTCGAAACCAGCCTCCCAGAGTGGGAATGCGTGCGTGTGTGTGTGTGTGTGTGTGTGTGTGCTGTGGCTTAGTGAATGCGGAACTGCGGGTTGTAAACACTAATCGCCTACAGGCACTGAGCCACAATAGCAACACACTTCTTCTACCATCGAGTTACGACATTCTTCACGACATGAGCACTGCAGCGCTAAACACAGCATTACGCTTTTACACACCAAATGATAAAAACGAGAAAAAAACCCCAGACTAGCTGGTCGAGTGAAGGAAAAAGCAGTCCCACCTTGCCAGGCTGCTGAACAGAAATGTAGGTGGCTGCTGCAGGAGGGCTTTACTCGCCTACACCGAGCTCAGTGTGTGAAAGCTGTCCGTCTTCCCGGCCAATTTCACTCCCCTTTCATTCATAAACACACTTTAAACTCGCCCTCAGAGCGAGCTTTCACAAACAAGCACAAATACAAACACACACACTCAGTTTTGCTTTTTTTAAAAAATATACCTTTCGAACAAGGGCAGGGGTCCTCGTTTCTCGCGTCGTCATCAAAACGCCATCTTAGCAGCGTGTGACGTAGCGCCTCGTAACCCTTGACCCAATTGGATAGCGAGCCAGCGAGCGGCACGCGCTCGGCTGGTGGGGCATTGTCGAGGGCGTGGCTAATGCCGGAGATGGGTGGGGGAAAATGAAGACCCACCCTAAACCAGAGTACGCAGACCTCTTTCCCTATAGAAACTCATTTCTGCCAGGTAGAAAAAAACAAAACAAAACAAAAAAACATGCATAACATATTTTTGTTTATTTTTAGCAGCAGGTTTTTTTTGTCTTATCTCTAAATCTGACTTCTTATCTCAGTATGATGTAGTGAAAATAATGTCCTTTTTAAAATCTTATTTAGTGCATAGCTCAAAGCTGTTTAGGTAGGTACCTAATAAATAGACACATCATTCATAATTTTAAGACATTAAGTCAGAATTCTGAGGTAGATCAAGATTTCAATATAGGTCAATTTTTTTGTATAAGTCAGAATTTTATTTTTAGGATAAATAAGAATTTTGCTGCTGCTTCTGCAAAAAAAAATTTTTTTTCTACCTGGCAGAAATCAATTTTATTAAAAAAAAATCTCAGACATCCATCACTGCACCACATTTATATTATGGGTATAATCCAACGATTCAAATATTAAGCACATACACTATATGGCCAAAAGTTTGCGGACATCTGACCATCACACTCACCTGTATTTGTTGAACATCCCATTCCATATTTATTCTCCCTTTGCTGTTATAATAACCTCCACTCTTCTGGGAAGGCTTTCCACTAGATTGTGGACTGTGGCTGTGGGGATTTGCCCATTCACTCACGAGAGCATTAGTGAAGTCAGATACTGTCGTTGAGTGAGGAGGCCTGGGGTGCAGTCAGTGTTCCAGTTCATCCCAAAGGTATATATATATATATATATATATATATATATATATATATATATATATATATATATATATACACACACACTCACACAGTCCTAAACATTTGAATATTCTTTCTACTTCCAGTGTCATACCCATGTCAATATGGAGTATATATCATGGAGAAACTGTGTGTTAATTAGGGAAGAATGTTCATGTGTGTAGGGTTGTTGTTTATTTACTACTGTTTCATCATTTAAATAGATAGTCTTATCATGTTTACACGGTGATTGAGTAGCATTATAATAGGCCTTCACCAGAGTCAGCCCCTCCGTCACAGGGGCCTGGACTGGGTGGAGGCCCAGTGGCAGCATTGTCATGCAAAATAGGCTTATTTGATTCAGATACGTCAAAAATATGCAGAGAACATCTGACCAGTGCTATGAAAATATACATTTATTTAGCACATAGAACATGAAATTACGAGTTTATATGAATGTATATATTTCTCAACCAATTCTATGGCACAGACAATACACAGACCATTAAGAGGCTTAGAGTTATAAATCCAAGTAAAATAAAGGTTTTCTGAACTATAATGAAATCTTTATATTTAAATATGGCAGTAGGCTTAGAACAACATCGATGTGAAGAAGTCGGCATTGAAAAATAGTCACAGTTAAACCAAACCTTCCTTCTGATATTATATCCTAAAACAATATGGTAATGCATGACAGAATAAAATAGAATAAAAAAACATAATTCACACGTTTATTTTAAGATGCGCTGGATTTGTACTAATAAAACACATCAGAGACATCAGAGATATATACAGTGTATAGTGTGATGTCTTTGATTTGCCACAGGAACAGTCTAAGGGATCTGTGTTAGTGTTAGCAGTGGTGGCTGCGCAGGCTAAAGAACCACGGCTTCACGGAAAGCTTTTATCCACCTGTGAAATAAATAAAAATGCAAGTCACAACCTGTGTAGTAATTAAAGTTCTCTAATTAAAGATCTAAAGTAATTAGTCATTTTCATGGAGCAATTCAGGATGTAGATGGACCTGTTGTAGATATGGGGGTCATCTGTCTTAAAGATGTAGAAGATCTTGTCTTTGTGGTAAAGCTGAAACTGCTGAGATGATTCTGGATCATCTTCCGTGAGAGAGAAGCCGAGGAGAGGCAGGCTTTCTAAAGCTGCTACGTCCTGCATGAGTGGAAGACAAGATAGACAGAAGTATAGTGAATTAGGTTATGTACATTAGACAACAAATAATGCTTAAAAAAACAATTTTAGCCCCAGTAGCTAATTCTCTCGATCATACAACAGCTGAAGCCACATCTTTTCAACTGCTGCTTATATGGCTGGTGAGCATGCTTGGAGGAAATTGCTAACTGCCCTCTTTCATATACATGAGTTCACAGACATGCTTGATTAGCTAGTGTTGCATTAATGCTAGATTCACCACGACCCTAACCAGAACAAAGCAGTTACTGAAGACGAATGAATGAAGATAGCTGTGGTATTGATTCGAACTTTGGATTTTAGCAGTTGGCATGTTTAATCCCATATCTGTTAATCACCAACTGCAAACTGCATCCCCAGTAATAGGGCTTGATGTGCCATATTTCAAGCTTTAAATCCATTCACAGCATCTTTTTGAACTAAGATTATGCCTAAACAACCAAGCAGACACATGACTGTTTGGTCTGTTTCACCCAGATGAGGATGGGTTCCCTTTTGATTCTGGTTCCTCTCAAGATTTCTCATTTCATCTCCGGGAGTTTTTCCTTGCCACCGTCACCTCTGGCTTGCTCATTAGGCATACATTTATAAAAGTATAAGTTTAAATCTTATATCCTGAATTTATATATTTCTGCAAAGCTGCTTTGTGAAAATGGCCATTGTTAATAGCGCTATACAAATAAAACTGAATTGAACTGGTATTGCTTAGTGATAGATGAAAGAGGCATTCTGTCATCCTTCTCCTCCCGTCCAATAAAATCATGGCTATCTGAACATACATAACGCTGAATTCGGGAAACTTGACACACTAGAAACCAACAAATTATATTCTTGACAGTCACAAACACACATCTGGAGTCATCTTGGGTGCCAACTGCTTTTCTCCTACCTCACTGGCAGCATA
This sequence comes from Pangasianodon hypophthalmus, assembly GCF_027358585.1. Taxonomy (NCBI): domain Eukaryota; kingdom Metazoa; phylum Chordata; class Actinopteri; order Siluriformes; family Pangasiidae; genus Pangasianodon; species Pangasianodon hypophthalmus. The sequence continues at coordinate 22,665,402 of NC_069716.1, forward strand.
AGTGTACAGCACTTTATCCTTGATGACAAACCAGAGCCTCTTCCATTGTCTCTTATTGGCCTTCATTCTGTCCAGATAACCGCTCATGGATGAGCCATCTGTGTTTGCTGAAACCTGCAATATGATTGCACATGTGTGAGTGAAGAAATAATAAACAATAAGTAAACCAAAGTGCTGCCAACCGATGAGATCATGAGTTAATTCATAACTTACGATCAAAAGCCTTAGTTGGGGTTACAACATTAAAAAAGGGAAAGTAAAATAAGTTATACAAATTAAAAAAGGTGATGGGATGTACTTCCCCAGCTTTTATACCTCTTTCAGGGCTGCTGGGATCTTCTTCTGCTTTCTAAAGTGAAACGGTTTGGAAGTCGGAGAAAGAAAAGCACTACCTGGTGCCTGGTTACCTGTTAAATGAATAAGCGACAAAAACAGACTGTCAGTGAAAGGAAATAATGAATTCAGTTGTTAAGCAGAGATTTTCAGAATACTGCATTTTTGCACTAGAACTAGATGGCTAGTTGTCAGACCTGAGCTGTTATGCTGTAGAATCTCAAAGCACTGATCACACACACGTGCAGGTCGATTCTTCAGATACTCCAGAGGATGCTTATTAACCGAGCAGGCCTGACATACCACCTAGTACACACACAGACGCACATACACCAGAAATCCACCTTTACTTTGATCAAAATCAGCAGAAATCCTGTAAATCCTGCAAACCCAGTTTGTTAAGCATTACCACACCCTTCCACAGGCTCTGCAGTGATGCCTCCTCCATGTCAGAGTGAACTCGCAGGTACAGATCATACACATGGTGGCCCGCAGGTCCGGGATCCATATAGGGGCCTTGGTTCCGAGCTGGGCTGCACCGTCCCAACTATCTCTGTCCCCCTGCAAGAAATACATCATGAATCCTGCGTTTTAAATCATTAACAAGGGAAAACCCTAATTCTGTTTTTCTTTTGTATGTTTTTAGAAAGCTTGCCAGAAAGCTTCACAGGGCATCTGGTTTAGACTAGAGCAACAAATGCACATGCGAGCGTTTCCAGTGAGCAAAATCTCAGAAAACCAAAACAAACAAATGTCCGTTTTAGGCCACGCCCACATCAGGTTTAACTACGAATACATGCACAAATATCTGGAGCACTAAACCGATACTGATACAGACAGTGACATTGTGGTACACCCCTAGTGCATGTCATGCCTTCTCATGAATGATGACACATTGACCTAATATTGTTATTAATCTTCAATGTAAAATAACATAAAATAAAATGACTCCATTACTCTTTCTAATTCATGTGTTATTCCTACTAGCTTGTAATGGAGAAAAAGTCATGCTGGTTCTGTTATAAGGACATTCCAGCACAAACCAACATTTATATCTTATTACTTTCAGGCATTTTTATATTATTCCTGAGTGACAATGAAACCAATCTCACACACTAAATCACTTCCTTGCCGTGCTGATGGGTTCTCAGTACTGTCCAGAAATCTGTGAGTATAAGTAATCCTACAGCTGTTAATTTTTCCGGGCTCCTTTTGCCCGGATCAGTTGCGCTAACTACAGTGCTGTGTGTGTTGTACTGTCTTTCATCTTCAGTAACCACTGTATCCTGTCAGGTTTTAGGTGGATCCGGGGCCTATCCTAGTAATGCACCTTGATGAGACACCAGCTCATCACACGGTATTTATGTACACACACATTCACACACTCATTAACGTGAAATGCAAAACATGAATATAGTGAGCCACCAGATATTACTTAATATACTAGTCTAGCCTTATACATGAAACAATAGCACATGGTTTGGGACACACCCTGTTTTCTGGGTTGTGTTGTATGCTGATTGGCCACAATGGGCCAGTCACTGTGTTATTTAAACAGCTCTTATATCACACACTCACTTATGCTGTAGGCAATTTTATAATGAAAAAAAAAAATCACAGCTTTGCATCTTTGTTATGGTTTTGCCTATCAATCACTTGGCACTAAAATACCAGCATGCATTATGCAAATATGTCATACACCCACTGGGAATCTCCACCATGATCCGAACTGCTAGTCACTGATGAAAGGGATAATAAATACATCAGCTATCTTAAGTAAAGTAGTGCTTTCCTTTATCCCACTGGATGTGCAATGGAAACCCCCAAATTTCAGTCCCAAAGCCGTTATTGTCCTTCCAAATTCCTTTCCCCATCAAGATGTGTCATCGGGGAATCTCCACTGATCCCACCCTGGAGGGGAGAGCCATTTAAATAACCCACTGTGATGGATCAATGTTGGCCAATCAACATAAAACACTACCAACAAAACAGAGCATGTCCCAAATCACGTGCTATTGTTCCAAGTGTTTAAATCACGAAATCTAATACCAGAGACAGCATCATTGCGACAGATGTATCGATGGTTACATTTTTGACTTCTGCCCAAGTGTACCTTTGAAGGACCTGGAATTGAACTACCATGAGTCAGTGAGTACCTCTTCAGGACCTTTGCTTGAGGGGAGAAATGTGGTCATTTTCTTGGTGTAATCTTCAATGGCACTGGAGATTGCCTCAAGCCACTCGTCTCGACTTGCAGGGGAACTGAAAAGGTGGGAAGGATAGGGATAGGGATAGACAAATAAGAGCGCTCACTTCTTCAGGAATGCAAATGTGGAGTACACACCAATTTGCCTTTTTTCTCCATTGCACATCAGTACTGTGCAGTTAAACTGACCTTATAAACGCCACAGAGGACTATTCACAAAAAATCCAATGTGGTCCTAGCTGTTTTTTTTAAATTTCATACTAATTTTGTGTCTTGTGTGTGTAATCTATGTAGTGCTTATTAAGCTTGTGTGAATGTTAACCTAAAGACTCACCTGGCAGACAGAATAAAAGAGCGTTCAACACTTTCGATGTTCAGCTCATTCTGATATCCTTCCTGACTTGGCTTACTGACCTAAAAAGTCAAATATACAACCAATTCAAATACAAGGTCTAGAAGAAAGCACCAGATGGAAGTGCTATAATCAAAGACTATGGCTCACCTTCATTCCAGACAAAGAGAGGTCATTGTTCAGCTTGTACTGTCCTGGCTGGAGGACTGTAGCGTACATCAGAGCATCATTGAACTGGCCATCAAGAAGAAAAATATTAGCATTAACAACTTTTACTCTGTTTTTAAAGCTACCTCATAGGGTAAAAGAAACCAGGGTAAAAGACATTTAACATTCTGGCAGGAGCAGTAAATTAAAATGGATACTAATGTAGAAAACTGTAATTACATGAATTACACATATAAAGTCAGATGTATAATTACTGGCACCCTTGGTAAAGATGGGTAAAAAGGTTATGGAATATGTCATCGTGATTAATGGCTTAATATAGTATCTAAACTTTAAGTGATCTAAAATGTTTTTTTTAAACATCATCTCACAATTATTGGCATCCCTAGAAATTGTTATGAATCAAATATAACTAATTGTAATGATCGCATTTTTACTTTACATTTTTAAGTTCACCTGAGTGTTTAGGAATGCTTAAGAACTTCCTGTTTCTGTAAGGAATAAATATGAGGCGACACAGAGGCCTAATTCCCTTAGTCCTTCATCAACATGGGGAAGATTACAGAAAAGTATGTTGACATTTCTAAATCAGGGAATGGCTAGAGAAAATAGCTACACACCCAAAAATATCCATATCTACTATTAGGGCAGTAATTAAGAAGTTTAAAACACGGTTAGAAGATAGCACCATTTTGGAGTCACCAATTCTCCAATCAAACAGAGCCTCTATGCAAACTAAATATTTGGAAGGTGTGCCAGAAGAAAGCTTTTTCTTTCAACTAACAACAGTTGTAAACTCCTGGAGTTTGCTAGATGAGACTGGACCCGGGTTCTATGGTCAAATGAGTCACAACTAGAGCTTTCTGGCAACAAATATTCAATATGGATTTGGTGTAAAAATAAAGATGGTTATACAGAAGAGAATCTAATCCCCACTTTTAAGAATGGTGGAGGATCTGCGATATTGTGGGTCTCTTGTCTCTCCAAAGGCTGTGGAAACCTTGTTAGCATCGTTGGCATCGTGGACTTCATAAGGACCAGGAGATTTTAAATAAAAATCTGGCTGCCATTGCAGAGAAGTTATAAATGGGTCATGGTTGGGTCTTCCAGCAGGACAATGATCCAAAACATGCAAATGTCCATACAAAAATGGTTTTGTGATCACAGAGTTAGGCTTTTAACATACTGACTGAAGAGGAGAGTCCACAAGACTTTACAAGACTCATTTTTACCAAGGGCCAATAATTCTGGAGCTGATGTATTACTCAATATAAAGACTACTATGGCTTTAACCCTACATCTTCTAGAAGAATAATAAGTAAAATACTCATTAATTTAAAGTTAATATTACTAAGAAGCCACTTACTAAGAAGAACATTCGAGGCTGCATAACTTTTCTAGATAGTTTCAGCAAGATACCCTCTTTCAATAAGACCTGAAAAGAATAAAATACAAAAGACTCATCTTTTTTTGGTAAAAAACAAATCTGTTTAAAGCTTTAATTAAATACTGTAACTGAAAAATCACTTCAACCTTACAGTTATCTCAAACTTCAGCCAAATCAAGGCTTTATAGCATGCATTTTCACACCTGTTCTCTCTCTCTTTCTCTCTCTTTAACAAAGGCACACACACATACAGGTGCCTATACTCATTAACATTATAATGGCTACCAGCAGTACTTCCCTACAGAGCTACAGAATGGTATTTACCCTGCCCGGCTTCACAACCTCATGGTATCCAATCAGGCTGCACTGGACTTGCATCAGTTTCTGGAAGTTATCCTGTCCGAAACAAGAAGTGCCTATTTATACTCTCATCTTACAACTGATTAGGAAAGAATGAGTGGCATAATACTACAAATAAATTCTCTTAATAATTCTTACCCCTTGCTTCATGGTTTCATTGGCATGGTTTGCCACTTCCTTTACTATACTGAGGGCAGCTGCAAGAGGGTAGAAAATTGTTATCTAGATCTAACAAGCTTAGTAACCTGATTTATTTTGGTTTTGGTCATATGACCCATGTGAGATTTTTGAGCTATACTAACTAACTACATGATGGTGCAATATAGAAAACATTTTTCACCTTGTGCATCTTTGTAATCTGGAGAGTCTTCATCGAGATTCTCAAAGTAGTCTAAGGAAAAAAGGAAAAAAGCAAAATAACTTTATATATGGTCATTAAAAAAATAAATAAAGGTGGTATTTCTCATATTATTAACTCAAAAGACTATTTAAAGCATGTTTCCATCTTCAATGGATTTATACAAATTCATGTATTCATATATGGTTGTGTTCTTAAGCCTGTTCCAGAGCACAAGCGTCAAACTCAAAGCTTGTGGGCCAAACACAGCTCTGCCTTATTTCATTCAACCCACGCAAACCTGCAGAAAATAATACTGAAACAGCTCGTAGTACTTACTACTCAACATTTTCATAGTGTCAACAATATTTTCACAATATTCACAATGTTCCACATGTGCCACTGTTCAGTGTGTGTGTGGTGTTGCATCAACCTCCTGAAAAACTGGTTAAAATGGATGCCTATCTGCTGTCTTTGTGAGCACGAAAACAAGAGAAATGGGAGACTAAGGAAATGAATATTGTTAGCAGAGATCCACCTGTGTAAGTTTTTCTTAAATCTTTCTCACCATTATGTATTTTCAATATTTCGAAAACAAATACATATTAAAAAAACATTATTAAGCATTATTAAGTTTCAGAAATGTTATCACCTACCCCTAATAGAACATACAGTTGAATAGTATCTGTTAGGCCTTTTCTTCCTAGAAATGTCCTATTCTGCTTTCAGAGCCTGGGTTACTGGTGTCAATCAGTAGAATAGATAAGATGTTAAAAAAAGTATACTTTAGATCATGGCCCTTCAAGAGCGTACAAATATGCTGATGTGTCCGGGGCAGAATTTGAGCTTGACACCTCTGCTCTAAAGGATTTAAGCCTAAGAATCAGGGACACAAACCTCAGAGGGTATAAGCAGGTTGGTGCTATGAGGGAAATACACGTCCATCATTTTTAATCTTAGATTTTTAAAAGAATAGGCGTTGTTTGTCTGGATGTATTCTTCATTACTGACAGGATTCATACAGGAGAAATCAGAAGTCACAATACTTATTTAACTGAATTTGAAGTGTATTATTAAATGACATCTGTAACCTGTGAGGAGGAGCTGATACTGAGGAACTCTCTGAATGGGCTTCAGCATGTAGTGTTTCAGGGCGAGATTGGCACAGCACGGACTGCTCTATATTAGAAAGAGAGAGACAGACAGCAATAAAGACGGACTAGTCACACATATGGAATGCAGACATTCTAATGGCATTTCATTCTTTAAAAAATAGTATGTGCACCAAACATCATAGTAAAGAGAAATATCCACACACCCACCCATGCTTGTTTGAACAGATACTCGCAAACACACACACTTAAAATGAAAGACACAAATGACAATATAGCAACTGAGGTTTGTGTGTTAGGAGGGAGAACAGGTTGAGTTGGTGTTATTACCTCAAACTCCTGAACGACTTTTGCAAAAGCTGGGCTCTTCCTGCATTGCTCCTCCAGTAGAGCCACATTCTTGTCAAACTCGCAGATGTAACTGGAGTACATTTTCAGGTATGGCCCTTTCTTTAAAAAGATGTCTGCAATGCCGGAGTTTTCATTCCTGATTCAAGTCATTGAAATGTTTTAGCACATAGAATGTGGTTGTTGTTTTGTGTTAAGACTATAAAGATAATTAACTCCACAATAATCACTTAATCATTTAAGTCAAGTGTGATATCAGAATGACCCAATTCTAGCAGAAAGAAGTTGGTGGAGTCTGATAAAACGATGGGTCAGTTTTCATACCAGTGTGCCATGCGGTCCTCCAGCTCCCTCAGTAAATCTTTGTTAAGCTCATAGAGCTGTGGCAGTGAAAACAGGATCTGATTGAGGTTCCTCTCATCAATCACAGGCTTCCCAGCCTGCAAAGAGGCCTTCATCACTGCATCCCGAAAACTCTGGACAATAGACACACATTAAGCCAAAACAACACATGACAAAACAGCACAGGAAGGTGATACTTCCTTGCTAACATGTTATGTGTGTGGATAAATGTTGCTGTGGATGAATTCTGGCAAAAACAACAGAAAAAATTGGATTTTCTGCCCATATCATACACTGACATAGCAAATTTATGAAACCATAAAAACATTTTACCAAAACGACCTGGAACTACGTTTTAATCTTGTCTATGTTATCAGTCCTAAAGATGTTTAAAATCTTTCTTTGTCATTTCCTCCCACAATGAATGTCAGGTGATTTGTTGGAGAGTTACGTGCTAAAGTGAAAGGGATATTAACCTAATCAGTTTGGTTTGTAATCAGATACCAGCTGTTAAAATGCACAGGAGTGGAGTTGGAACTAAAACTAAAAATAAATTTTCTCCTTTTTCACTTTTAGGGTATAACTTTAAAAGATTTTAACCTTACCTGTGACTGAGATACACACAAAAGCAAAATATATGCTTTACAGAACTGAAATAAGTAGTAGAAAATATCAAAATTTCTAAATCTGTGAAGGGTTTTCCCCAAACACCACACATATTGATCCTACATATTATAACTAATATAAAAGTGTCTTCAATTCTGACCACAGGAAAACCAGATGCTGTGGTCCAGGACTATTTCTGTATTCACCAACATGGATAATGGAAAACACATATTGTATATAGTATCTAGTAGCGGAAAGTACCGAAATTCTTCATATCTACAGCTAGTTTCATTTCATCATTACTATTTTAAAAGGCTAGGTCTACAATTTTACAATTTTACCATATGAAGCTATAAAACTGAATAAAAATACACAAAGAAAGTGTAACATCTCTCAATAAAGTGGATCTTTATCCACATTTGGATGGGCTTCCACATGGAGCTAATAATATTTAATGTTATTTTTTAACAGTGATGACTGTATATGGCTAAACACAGCAGTGATTGTTTTTGCTGCCGGCACTACTGAGTGTGGTATTCAGCCAAATGGATATTTACATAATTAGATAATAACTTATTCTAAAAAATCTAATTAGCACATGAAAAAAACAAAATCTTAGTTCTCGAAACACAGAACAGCTTCATTTGGATTGTATGTAAACTCACCAAGGGCTATATACTGGGAATGATCAGTCAGGGCTTTATATCTTTTAATAAGCATTTTTATTATGTCTCTGAGTGGATTAGCACTGAAACACTTGAGTAAAAACAGGAAGGATTTTGAACCTCTAACAGAATATCCTTAAAGTCAAGAAAAGTATTTCCGTTTCTTCCCCTACTGTCGGTGTTAAAGTAGGTGTGGATGGCATTTCTGTAGTTCCAAGACAGGCTTGGTGCCAGAGATACATAATTGTGGCTTTACTGGTGAAAGAAATTTCTCACATGGCTTTTGTAGTATTTTCTTGACTGTAATAAGCTGCTGGTAAAATATTTGTTTGTAAGAGAGATTTTCCCCCACAGTGAAGTGTTTTGTGCTTTGACCGAGTTTACAGAGAGGATTACAGACCCTGTGACCACTGAGTATTCAGATGTACCATGAAGTGTAACAGTGTTAGACTTACATAACCATAACTAGATTGAAATAATCACAAAAACAAGTTCTATAGAAAGTACATGTGAACGTTACAAGGAATATATTCAAGAATGGCTAAAACGGACACTCACAATATGGAGAAGCTTCAACACATCCACAAACCTGACAAGGAAAATAATATGAAACGAATTAGTAAAGTATAAAAGTATTAGTTTGAAAGAGGTGCAGGATCATTGTTTAGCATGCAGACTCACACTTTCTCCGAACTCATGATCTCTTTAGCGATATGAGACAACTTAGTCTTCTTGGAGTCCTAAAAACGGAAAGACAGAATTAGCTTTTCAAGATAAAAAAAAATTGTTAGCAAATTTACGGCATATATCCAGCAATATAAGAGTATACCAATATAACGCAGTACCTGATTCTTCCATTTGTTTGAACTGGTTGCTTCTTCTTCTTCGTCTTCTTCTTCTGAGCTGCTTTCAAATTCCCTCTCTGAGTGTGCATCATCTGAGTTGATGATTTCATCATACACACGGCTTATGGAAATACAAGCAACAAGAGACTGGATTTATGGTGAGGATCACAGATAAAACAAAAACACAATCAAAAGAGTGCACATTATTTTTTCGGTACAAGCTTAGACGAAAGAATAATGAATGAGAAGATTAGAGGAGAGAAGATTCTATACACTCTTAGAAACAATAGTTCCTCCAGGGTTCTTTGTATGGAACCATTTCTTCTTCTTCTTCAAAATCCTCAAGGGTTCTTACTGACTACACACTTAGAAAATAAAGATTAAATTTAAAATTTAATTAGTACTTTGGTTTGTCATTTTAGACCTAGAAAGTATCTACCACTTTAAAATGGTTTCTTCAATTTGCCTTCCTAGGGGCAAAATAATGGTTTCCTTTTTGCAAAATATTTAAAGCAAAACCCCTTTAAATAACTGGCAATTCAGTGGAATTATCATTTATTTATATTATTTATATTTCTCACCTGTCATTATAGTCCTGCCTCATTCTGGTGTTGAATTCTCCAAGAACACGTGTTTTTCCATTGATTATTTCTTCTTTATTGGATACGTTTCTTTGCCAAATTGTGGGATTTTGTTGTGTCTGTATCCCTGGGCTTTTTGGAATACAAACATTCATATTTTCTGGGATATCTTCACATAGATGCTCATTTTCTACACTATCTCCATCCACGCTATGCTCAATGGTAAATTCATCATGCTGGACTTTGACATGGTGTGTTCTGTAATGTGGTATTTGAATTTGGCTTCTATTTTGGTTCCTGGTTGCCTGCCAGCCTTCGTCCACTGATTGCTCATTTTTGCCTGCGGTTATCTCTGGACATTGTCCTCCCTTGGAGAACAGCTTGGGCAACTTTTTCACTGAGAATTCAAAATCCTTTAACTTCTTGAAGGATGACTTTCTCAGGCCATCTGACTGATTCAGGTCTGCCTGGGTCAAAGACTTCACTTTAGGCTTCAAAGTAGTACCAGATTTTTTCCCTGGTGTGCTTTTTGATGTGGTGTTATTAGGCACATCCTGGCCAGCTGATGAAAGGACTTTCCAGCGTGGATAATACCCTGGTAGTTCCACATTTTGGGTTTCCAGTCTATTTCTGGATTTCTTCTCATTTGTAGTCTGTTTCCTGGGAGTAACAGTTCTTCCTTCTTTGTAAACTAGAGCTAGTGTACTCTCTTTCACTGTTAAAGCTTTATATTTTGGCTTAACAATTCCTCCTGACTCCTGTGAGGTGATGTCAGGCTTCTCTAGTTGCCCACCATGGCTGCTTTTTGGTTTATACTGCAAAGGACTCGGTGAGGCCTTTCCAACAGTAAGCACAACAGAGGACGAATTGCCATTTTGTTCATCAGCAGAGTGTCTACGCCGTGTGTTGTTTAATAGGATTGGCTTAGACTCTGCAGATTTGGGCTGCAATCCAGTTGGTGAAGAAACATGAGCAGCATGAGGTATGCTCGTTGCACTTCGTTCAGAAACTACTGAACCATTTGTAAGATTCAGATTGTTTTTCACAGTCCCGTGGCCCTGGCCGTGGGTTACTCGCGTTGGCTTCAGTTGGTTACCTGAAAACTCAGGTACAGTGTGAGAAGTGGTGGCTGATGCTTGACCTGGATTAATGTCAGATTTGTACTTATTTCGGGAAAGCGGTAAACCCTGAGCGTTGTCCAACTGTTGCTGAAATTGTGCCTGATACTCACTGGTGAAAACAGCAACAGGTTTCCATTCAGGTGTAGGGGGTTTAGAAAGACATGGAGATTTCACAGTGTTTACTGGTGGTTGGGAACAGTCCAGGTTAAGTGCTTGGGAAACTATTTTTTGTAGTGGAATAAACTTTGGTTTAGGGGCTAAAGGTGGCTTTTCCACACCTGTCACAGGCCCTAAAAACACAGATGAACAGGTAATAAGTCTGCAGCTGACTACTAGAAGGTCAAGAATAGTTCACCAGCAGTGCAGAAAACAATCACCTTTGCACACTACATTCACCTTTAGTGTGTATCTTTTACCTGGTGCATGCAATGTACCTTTAATTAGCCTTTAGAGTAAATCTTTAAAGATACATCAGCATTGACTCGTTAAAACTGTTCTGTGTAGTTTATTTTTTCCTCTAAATTAAAAAAAGACAAAAATCTTGATGTACCCCAGAAGAACAAGTACAGTTTGCATAAGTCTACTATATATGTTATAGTCTTTGAACAAGTTGTTATATGGTTATTTAATTATTTTCTAAGGCACATTCTTACAAAAATCTAGCACCCTAAAGTCTGTACCTCTGAGGCTAACCCTTAATGATACTATGTAGACTGCAACATCAGAGGGTTTGCCTTTTTTTAAAAATGAAGAAAAAAACCCTTTAGAAAGCTAGAAATATTACCCATTCATTCATAGTGAGGAAACAAAGGAACACCTGTACACTTACACATTCATGCAGTTATCCAATCAGCCAATCCTGTGGCAGCAATGCAATGCAAAAAATCCTGCAGATCCAGGTCAAGAGCTTCAGTTGATATTCAACGTGTTCACATCAAACATGATGTTTGATGTGAACATTAACTGACACTTTTGATCTGTATGATTTTTTTTGCATTGACACCTGACATTTTTGATCTGTATGATTTTTTTGCATTGACACCTGACATTTTTGATCTGTATGATTTTTTTTGCATTGACACCTGACATTTTTGATCTGTATGATTTTTTTTGCATTGACACCTGACATTTTTGATCTGTATGATTTTTTTTTTTTTGAGGTTTATTTTATAAAACCATTCGCAAAGCATGACTTATTGAAAACACCACACGCACTGTGTATAAGCACAGAAACATGTAGTATGTAGCTGGTATACTGTAGAGATGTAACCCTCAGTCCTCCTGAATGATAAGATATGAATGAAATGATATGATTTCGATTCATAAGGCAATGATTCAATATTTTTATCGATACCACTGACTCTGCTATGATACAATACAGTTCAGTTTAGTAGCCTCTGATCGATATGTGACCAACTTTATTCAGAATTTGGGGTGTTTTCGTGAATGATGAAGATGTAGAGAAGGACTATTTTAAAAGTATCAGAGTCACAGAAAAAAAAATCACCTTGGTGGCCTATTAAGTTATTAAAAAATTAATTAATTTAATTTAATTATTATTAAATAATTTAAGAAAAATGCGATATGCGATACGATAATGGTATAAGTGTGTAAAATCAATTTTAATATATATATATATATATATATATATATAAAAACTGAAAATGACATAACCAACATGCATGTTTCATGTTCTTTTGAGGAAAAGAAAGCATTCTCTGCTATCTGTCACACTAAAACTTTGACTTTTCAGAACTTTTTGAAATATTAAAATCATTTAGTCATCGCAAGCCCTTGCGATATGCATATCGCGATATTTACATTTGTGATATTGAGATAATTTCGATATATTATGCAGCCTTAGTTGACACACATGTTGTATGTCCTTTTAATCGATTTATGATTGTTGCATCAATTAATTTCAACAGGGGCAGACTTTGTATTGGGCAAAGCTAGACAACCGCCTTGGGCGCCCAGAAGCCACGGCCCCCCTAAAAATGCAAACTATATATATTTTTAATTATTAATACTAAATAAGAGGCCCCACTCCTGTATTTTGCCTAGGGCCCCCAAATCACTAAATCTGCCCCTGAATTTCCATCTTTGCCTTTTAAATCATTACAACTTCAGACATAGCCTACTGTATATTCAGTATATAGCTAGTTCTGAAACTACACATGATTGTGATTAATGTTGACAGATTACATGTTAATTCATTAAATAATCCACTTTCCAAACCAAACTTCTTTTCATTCTTCTACACTGAAATGATCTTTGTTTCACTTCCGGTCCTGATGAAATGAGGTGTTTTTGTTGTTTTTTTCCCCTTCAATCAAAGCATCAAGGAGTGTAAGCAGGTTATGGCACAAGGACGCTTACTTCAAAACACGGAAATAAAACAGAGATTTCCACTGTCATTAGTATAATAATGTAAAGAAGTCGGCTGAGTGATCACAGGTGTAATGTGACAGGTGAGATTATGGAAGTGTGCTGTGGTCATCTCTCACCTGTCCGCCTCTCCATGGCTCTGCTACCTTCTCTTCCTGCTTCTCACTCCTGCAGCCATGTCGCTTTAATGGTTGTTGACATCAATATTTCATTTGAATCCGGCACAATAAATCATTCCAAGCCTACAGTCTTCAGAGATCATGATGTGGTGAGAGGTGAATATCCCAATCACAGCAATCCGACTGAAACCTGCGCACTTTTACGCAGCCGCAGATCACTTAGGATCAGAAATCCGATGATGTACCTGTTGTATAGATGTTACCTACAAATGATTCAAATATTAATCCAGTCAGTCGATTTCATAAGGACTCGCTCCAGCGTACAGCTTCATCAATAAACAGGCAAAGTTTCAGTGGCAAGATTTTACCCTGAATCTCACTTGCCTTGTGGGGCAGGTGCATTAAAGAGAGCCTCATTACTGCCTCCTGCTGGACAGACCTGGACACACGCCTGATTTGCACTTCATAAACAACAACAGCCTACATCTGGGACTACTCTTGTTGCCTGAATTTTTTTTTTTACTTTTTATATCTGTTTTTTTTTCAGACAGTTTCCTCTGCTTGTCTCTCATGGAAGCAGCAGGTCTTTATCACCATAGCCCATCCTTCTGATTTAAAAAAGATTTACATAATTCCTACTAAAACCCTGCACCTTGTTTCTCTACAACGCCTCACATGTGGCTGAGATTCCCCTGGAAAATATGTCCTACTTCCCTTGAGAAGAAAAGGTGATTCCACTCTGGTTCTGGTATCCAGGTGATGTTTTACGTGGCATCGAAACAACAACAATGCTAAAAACAAATGAAAGTTTTTATACCGCAGGGCTCTTGAATTCTCAGCTGTGATTGGACAAAAGGTGATTCCTTTTCAGCGGCTCTGAAATAGTGCTGGCTTGTAATTCAAATCACAGATTAATTTCTAATAATAATGATTGTTGTAATATGTTACAGTTTACAGGTTTAATACCTTACACAGGGACTTGCATGGTGGAAGCTCTACATAAATGGATTAGAAACGTGTGTAATTGTTGATATGGTGAAGTTTTCTGTCATTTATTTAGCATTTTTGGAAGGAGTCTCCAGTGTCAGTACTGCGAGAGTCAGAGAGGTAAAGCTGTAAGATTTCTAACATAGAAAAGTTTTCCGGACGTTCTCCGGTTTCTCAGTAACATAACAATCTACATTTTGCTGTCGTAATAACTTCAAGAGACAGAAAAAAAAGAGAAATGTTGGTGAAGGAATGACTGTTTATAGCTGCTATAATGTAAGTGATAACAGGAGCTAACTTGTTTTACAGACATTCCATAACATTATACGTAACTGTAAACAAATAAAAATGTGTCATTCTTTAATCAACACAAAATGAGCACAATCACTGGCAAATTGCTGTGTTATAAGAGGAATAAACCACTTCGAGACATGATTGGAAAATAATTAACTTTGCAAGAGGGCACATCACACCACCATATTGTTGATTATTTTCAACAACAACAATATCAACGACCACAACAGCATCATGTTTTATTGTTTACTTATAACATAGCGCTGTTTTGTGATCACAAATCTGACTGGTCAGAAGATATTGATTCATTTTCTGTACCAGCAAGGCTTGTTAATCAGCTCGTTCTAATGCATTATCATTTCTAAAGTAACAGCTAATTTACAGGGACTTGTATGGTGGATGTGCCAGGTAATCTAGGTAGAATAATGAAAACAGTTTTAAAAAATGTTAATAATAAAGGAGGAAAAAAATGGTATGGTGAAGTTTTCCATAAGAAGATTTTTGTGTTTAATATTTATGGAAGGAGTCTCAGGTGTCAGTACTTTGTAACAGTCAATAAGTAAGTGACAATAATTTGTTTTGCTGATGTTCCACAACCTTAAATATAACTTAAATGGATAAAATGTATGCCATTCTTGAATTAATACAAAACTTGGTAAATTACTGTGGTTAAAAAAAGCAAGAAAAAACACTTAGGGGCATGATGTTACTGGACAATAATCAACTTCAGGGTTGCATCACACTACCCCAGTGATGATTCCTGTCCCACAACAGCACGCCTGACGTTCTTTTCCTTAATTATCACTTGACTGACTGGACCAAAAACTGAGTTTATTTATATTTCAGTACATTCTGCAGATTTATACAATATGGGTTAACACTTAAACAAATGACAAAAATGCCATCAGATATACATTTACTTAGTGTCAAAGTTTGTTTGTCTTTGTCTTTGGACACTGTTGGCTAAAAGGAATGATGGGCTCCTTTAACAAACAGGGAGAACTTGTCATACACAGATTAAGAAGTTTCAAAGTCTATTGATAGTATCATCATTCTGCTGTGCTAGTTTGCGTAGCTTGTCCACCAACACTGGAAATTAGAGACACACAAATAAAGATTAGGATGAATGAGCCTAAACATGCTTCTGTTCTCTTAATGAATTATGAAATGAATGCACCATTCTATACTTGCATGCACTTTTTTAAAATGGTTACTGTACACTGATGGTGAATAGAAGGAATTTGTGGAACTGATCCTGTGATCAGAAATGCAGACCCTCAGCTACTATCTACACATGATATACCTCCTACTCTTAGGACTGTGCACCATGATATCACTATAACTACATCACTGTAGTTAACTTATCCTTTGATAAAGTCTCACTGGTCTATTGACAGAGTGTAATAGTAATACAGAATATTACTATGTAAGTGCTTGTAAGTGCCTATACCTCCAGCAGAAGGCCTCTGGAATGGCTCAAACGAACGGCAGGCATTAATCAGCTCCCTGAGCTGACTGGGACAGTCATGTGGCAGTGGCTCCTTCATCTTCTCCACATACACCTTCTTATAGATGCTACTATAGGAGGAGCAATCTGGGTATAAAAGCAGGACGAATAAGACATAAGGTGAATAAAACTCTGAAGTAACATAATATTCCTGAAAAATAGATAGAAATGGAGATCAGAGAATGAGTTTATTATCATAAAAGTCATGACGATTAGTGATGTTGCCAGTGCTACATGCCTTTAAAGGGGACTTGCCGTGTTGCAATCTCCCACAGGACAATGCCAAAACTGTGAAGACCACATACAACAGATTGGGCTACTGAACTGTGCTGTACAATAAACTAATAACACTCGATTTGCTTATTATTATTATTTTTTCAAACTGATTCTTTACCTGTAGATCTCACAGGCTTTGTCATACTGATGGTTTATGTCTTGCAGCTGCTGTGGAGAAATGTACATCATCGAGCTGTTCTTCTTCTCCTTACTGTTCTTTAGGGATGTTTCTGTCTTTGCCAACTCAAATCCTCCAAGCTTGAAAGACACACACACACACACACACACACACCATTGCCATAATTAACTAATGCTATGCTACACCTCATCCTCATCTTAGTCCTAAACTTTGGTTACTACTCAGTAACCAAAAGGAACGCTTGTGGCTCTTTTGAAAGAGCATGGAGACCAGGCAAATGTCCTCGCAACATCAAAATTATCAGATATTCCTTTCCTTATAGGGTCATTTGGTCTGTGCCATTGACGTGTGGTTTGAGACTCAAACACAATGTCATGTTTATCTAAAGGAATTATTCCAAAAAGCTTCTTTATTAGAGTTGAATTCAGGCGATATGTAAGTGTAAGCTTAAATGATCCCTGCTTTACATCTAATGTTTACCAATATAACAGAGCATGATGACAATACCTTTACTCTGTAGCCAGCTGCCACTAGGAACTTGTTGCTAGTGAGGCAGCCGTGCACCTTAAACTTCTCTTCGGATTGATGCAGCCTGCAGTAGGAGAAGCAGACATGAGCAGTTTATATGGATCCAGAACACATATCTTACACCAACAGGAATAACTGGCTTCTTTGAGTCGAAACAGGCCCTAACTGAAGACACCACCTTAAAAAGCAATAAGGCAGAACTGCTGTGTAAATGCTTAACTTCTGATTGATACCTGTATAGTCCGTGTGCTGCGTCTAGACACATGCAAATTTTTCTGTCCCAGGGTAGTTTGCTGGGACTGTCGAGAACGTGTCTTAGATTGCCTTTCTCACAGAACTCCATCACTATGAGGTAGGTTGGATTTGGTCCTACGGGATAAAATTTTAAAAAATGATAAAAACAGGTAAAATATTTGTTGTCAAAAGGGCAAACCAGTATCATCACTCATCATCTTCAGTAAGCACTTTATCCTGGTCAGAGTCATGGTGGATCCAGAGTGTGTACTGGGAACACTGGGCACAAGGCAGTAGAATTCCTAGTGGTTATTGTGGGAGACAATGAATTTCTCAATGAATTCTGTATTATACTGGCTTTCCAAAATACAAAAATGCTATACTAGACAGAATATCATCTATAGTGCAACAAAAGCAACAAAATATACTTAGCAGAAAAAGGTAATATTAATGATAAAAACAAGTTTCATATTAGCATGATGGAGCAGTGGGTAGTGTTGTTGCCTCTCAACTCTGTGGTCCTAGGATTGATCCTGAGTTCCAGTTACTGCATATGTGGAGTTTTGCTTGTTCTGACCATATCCCTTTGTTTCCAGTTCTCCGGTTTTCTCCCTTCTCCCAAAAACATGCCACTAATTGGATTAGCTACTATAATTTGCCTCTAAACGTAAGAGTGTGTGTGTGTCTGTGTGTGCATGTGTTCCCAGTGTTCCCAGGCTAGGCTACAGATCCATCACAACTCTGATCAGGGTAAAGTGGTTACTGAAGATGAAAAAAAAAAATCTGTCGTTAACTTACCGTACTCGTTCTGAACACAGATTCCGAACATCCTCAGGATGTGGGGTGACTCAAAGCGTTTCATAGTCTCCACTTCCTTATTAAAAATGCTCCTCACTTGTCTGGGGAGAATAAAGAAATGCAGTCAGACAGACAGATTCTAGAAGTGAAACCTGGAAATGATGAACATTTTTTAACTTTACTAAGACAAGTTTGGACTTCAAAGTATAGTATGTTGACTGAAAAAAAAGACAAATGATTGAAGCATATGCTCTTAGACCCCTAAACCAGAGAGTTTCGCTATCAGAGAAGGTTTAGGTGGAATCTCTTTAGAAAGTTTCTTGCCCATGTGAAGAGCACCTACTGTGGGCTGGTGTTCACTGGATACGTGTATCTCTTGATGGCCACAGTGAACTTGTTATACTCTCCTTTGAACAATTCAGAATTGTCAGTCTTCATGATTGGCTCGATGGGAATGTCATAGGTCAGCTCCTCAGGTCTGATCTCTCGAATGTCCTGCAGATGAAGGCTGGGTCTTCTCACTGTCAGGCACATATAAGGTAAATTGTATAGTTTACTGTTTTAACAGTGACTTCATGCTACACTCCTTCTTAGGTAGCCTCAAGTACATCACTGATTTAATCACTTACATGATTCCAGTATGCCTTTAATGTCCTGAACGTCTTTCTGAGTTTGTTCGACTTTCACATGCACAGCATCCACACTCACTTTAGTCTTTTCTTTCTCCTCTGCCAAAGACTGAAGCACTGTTTTAAAAAAAAAAACCTTTTTCAGGACATTGCACCAAGTAAGTTGAGAATGTACAGAATATTCTCTCAGCATATCATTGACCAGTAGTTGGGATCTATATGAAGATTCTTTAACTGAACTTCTAAGACAATTAAGCTGGTTTTTTAAAAAGCTTAATTAAGCAATTAAGCTGGTTCCAAAAAAAAAAAAAAAATCCAGAAAAATACATACAATTCTGGAGCTCCTCACAGTCGTATCTTCTGTCATCTTCATCCTCTTTCCTCCTCCTGTCCTCTTTGAACACCTTATCCATCCTGTCTCTCTGCTCCACCTGCAGAGCCAGCGAAAGCAGCTGTGCTGCATCATTCAGACGCTCATTCAAGCACCCAAACTCTTCACCAAGGTCAACAGCTTTCACAATACGTTTCAGGCAGCTGGATGAGGCGTATTTCTTCACAACTTCTTCAGCCGACTCCAAAGTGAATTTAAGCTCTCGCAAGCCCCTCTGTACTAGTTGTGGGCTGTTGCCCAAACCTTTGAGCTTCACGACTTTAACCAGCTCTACCAGTGCAGACACACGCACAGCCAGACGCCTGCAGCGCTTCTTGTTGGCTTTTACCTCACCACAAAGGTCGTACAATTTCTCTGCTATGGTCAGGATTGGGTCTACAAAATCCATGATTGCTACAGAAAAGGAACACAAAGGTAAACAAGGCATTATAATAGAGACAATGAGAGATAGAGGCAGTGGTAACTCAGGAGTTAAGGTTTTATGCTGGTAACAGAATTTTTCTGACTTACTTCTATATATTTGCTTCAAGCAAGTAAAGAAATCAACGACATGATTTTTTTTTTCCGGAAAAAAAAAAAATCTTCCATCTTCTTCCAAACATTTGTAGCATTTTTCCAAAATCTGGCAAAGTGAGTAGTGTTGCTGCCCTCAGTTCCCGTGTCCCCGGTTTGATCCTGAGCTTAACTTACTGTCTCTTAATTTACTGTCTCTACTGTTGGCAGATTGGCTGTGCAAAATTATCCCTGTGATGTGAATGAGTGCGTGAATGTGTGTGGTGTCCTGATGGTGTCCTGCAATGGACTAGCATCCCATCCTAGGTTGATCCAACAATACCCAGGATAAAGAAGTTATTGAAGATGAATGAATGAAGGAATTTACAATTTCTTGATGACACTGTGAGTGAGCATTTTTCAACACTGCAAACCAACCACAACAAATTTTTTGTTGCTGATGCAGATGATCAATTCCTGATAATGATGATAATCTCCTTAGAAAAATAGTAGAGCTGGAAGGTCACAAGAGTTTTTTCACTTTCAACACAATGTCATCTCAAGCCAATTTATCAATTTTCTATACTGCTAGAACTGTTCCCCTCAACTGTTAATGACAGGACTGTGAAGTAGAAACATCTAGGAGCAACCACAGCTTAGCTGCAAAAGTGATAGTCTAGGACCACGGAGTCCTGGTCTCATATGCTGGATGTTGAAACCATTACAACCGAGTTACAAAACACCTCTGGAAAAAGCACCAACGCAAGCACAGTGTGTTTGGGGATAACAACACAGGATTTCACACACAAGTCTGGGATCACCATGAATCTGACATTACTCTGTAAATTGAAGGAAGGCTAATTATGGTCTGTGGTTCTTTTTCATTATATGGGATTATGTAGTCAGCTATAAATTCTAAGAAAAAAAAAATCAGTCAAAACTCAAACTCAGTCACAACTCTAAGTCAGACACAAGGTTTTATAGCCCTGATTTATTTAAAATAGTTTTGTTGTAAAATACCCCCCTAATCCTCACATGCTGGTTGATTATTGGTTTGGGACTGTGAGATGTCTTGTAGTCATAAGTATTGGCAACTGGGCTTGCGTTCAGTTCATCTACTCCTGAACTTTGAATTACAAGAACAGTAATTAGGTGACTAGAGATGCTGCAGACTTTCCCTCTGTTTGTTCCAGTTTCATAATTAGACTGCTTGCTTTGTTTCAGACCGGCTCTACTCCGCCCTGTCATCCTCAGAGGTATGACAATTGTCGTGACCTGAGTAATCAATCTGTATTCATGATGTGGGTGTATTGTTTCAGCAATTTACAAACCTGTTTATTTATTTCTGTTATCTTGTGTACATTGTGTTGCTTTGATTGTGTTATTTTTGATGATTATTCTTTTGAATGTAAGTTTTGGTCTGACTATGCTGCTGGAATTTATACTGAAACACACAATGTTTACAGGACACACAATGTATATATATATATATATATATATATATATATACTGTAAAAGTTTAGAAAATTTTCATAACTAATACATGACCCATATGTATGATGCATATGGGTCAATGTTCAGGTTAATTGGGGCAGTATTAAAAAGGTTTTCCAATTAAGTTAAACACACTAACATTAAGCTAATCTTGCCATCATAACCCAACCCTACTTCTAAGACATTTATTGCAAAGTGGAATGGCACCAAGTAGACAGGCAGAGATGAAAAAAGTAGTATACACGTATTTTTTTTTTTTACTTAGTGTATGTCATGATAGTGCCAAATGGCACAGAACTACACTACCCATCAGCCCCTGAACATCACCTGAGCTTGCCACACATTCACTAATCACTCACACCTTTTTCATGTTTCACCTAATTAGTGTCTCTATTTAAGGTCCGGGTTTGGTGTGTCTAATTGTTAGCGTTTGTTGTTGTGTGTTGTCGTGTGTGCAAGGTTATTGCCTATAGACTGTACAGTTCTTCCCTTGCATTTGTAGTTCATTTATGGTTCTTGTGTTCATCTTTTTGTTTGTTTTGTTTGTGCTGTCCTCAATAAACTGCCTGCATTTGCATCTGACTCCACTACCATTTCCTGAAAGTGTACTGTGTTCATATAATTCTGGACATTGCTTAATCTTTTTTACAAAAAATCCCTGTTATATTATTATAACAAGAGATAAATTATAAAATGTTACTTACCTTTTAGTGGTTTTTCTATACTGAATTTTACAAAAGATTATGGTTATGAATTTGGAAAACATTGCAGATTTCCTAAACCCTGTTATAGTTGTTATTGTGGTAAGAAATGAAATATAGAATTACTTAGGCCAACATCTTAATATGCAGTAAATTAAAAAAAATCACAATCTACTGTGTTTATACAATAATAGAATATTGATGATAATTTTGAAGAAAACTTTCAAATTTTCCAGGTTTTTCAAAGGATGTTACTGAGGCTTGATTTGGTGATGTCATGATTTGTCATGCTACAATTAAAAAAAACTTTTTTAAACACATCACTGAGGATGAAAGTAAAGGCTTAAACCAATGAAAATACGTGTCTGAAATTCCCAAACATGTCAATAATTTTTTTTTTTTGACAAAAGGGTAAGCCATAGTCAATACCTTAAGGATTTCAGAAATTTATAATGTTTGGGGGGGTTTGTTTTATTAATGGCAAAAAAAATCCTATGTAATGTGTGATATTTACAAACTGTAAAAAATGCTGTAAAGCGAAATGCTATATGTCTCTACCCAGAAAGGCATATGCTCTTTTTCAGTGCATGTTTTTGTGTGTTTCTATGAGTTTACCCGAGGGAATTCTTTTTCTGATACAGAGAAAAACACAAATCTCTGAGGTTACTTAAATATTCTGTAACTTTTGACTTATGTGACATTAAAAAGTCAGAAGCATGGAAGTGAAACTAGGTTGGAGGAGTTGAGTCACACACAGTCTTCGACATAATGCTTTTTTTTTTTTTTTTGTAATTTATTCATTCATTCATTTTTCTTTAATCCTTAGTTGTTGGAGTTTGTCTAAACCCAGTACAAACTAACAATTGTAACACAGGAACAATCACACTAAACTGCTACTAAACTAAGAATCAGTGTCAGTAGTTACACACATTTCAAAAGCACTTTCAGTTTTAAGTTGAAAGGGAAGCACATTCTTTCACAACAGAAATCCTCTGTCATAGTCTGTTCAGCTTAGATGTTAGGCAAAACAAGTTTGAATAAGCCAGCACATGTTAAACCATTTAAATGATCCTCACCCATAATGGCTAAAATAGTTTTAATGTACTGGATATATGTACTAGAGTTAGTGTACATATCAATCAGAGAGTAGAAAACAAAGGCATAATGCGCTGATCTGACACACACATAAATAAATGAGAAAAGGTTGAGCATTACTTACTGTGTACCACTGCAAACCGCTTCTGGTCTCAATGAACAGCAACTGCAGGAAACTGCTGCTTTCAGAGGAACCAAAGCCACGCCTTTGTAGTAAACACTACAGTACACCTCCTCCTCTTAGTGTTATATGTAAAGCTCACTGCCATTAATATCCACACTCACCTTCAGGTGTAAAAAAACACTGGGCATGACACATATGTACAGATATTCATGTGCTCGTACACACCTAGGGGCAGTTTATCATATCCAGTTCGCCTGCTGGCATGTTTTTGGGAGGTGGGAGGAAACCAGAGAATCTGGAAGAAACCAACACAGACATGGGGATAATATGCCAATCTCCGCACAGTCTGTAACCCCAGCTCAGGTTTTCTAATTTTCCAATGTCTTTAAAAAGCTTTTTAAAAAAAAGTCTTAGCTTGTGGACCTTGGATTATAAATCTGTACCAAACACATATTCAAACACTAATTTAAACAAATTTGTTTTTCACACCAAAACTAATGAATTTTTACTTAATAAACCACTGAATTAATTGACATAAGATTAGTGACGTACAACACAGTATCCAACTGTAATATTTTATTTTATATTAAAGTATCCAGCATTGTTTTGAAGAGCATCAGATTTAAACTAGCTGTGTGTTGCCCGTAGCAACCAATGAGGAAACAACATCTCATTACTCACATGGTCCAAACTCAGATTATATGGTTTACTGTGAAAAACATCTACATTCATAGTACAAACTGTCCATCCTATTTTACTGTCAAATCAGGACTCAAAGAGCAAACAAAAAACAAGCCAGTTTTGAGGTTTCAGCTCTGCCTCTCTCTCTTTCTCTCTCAGCAGCGATGCCGGTTTTCATCTGTCCTGAAGAACTTCTTGAGGAAGAAGAGCTGCAGATATCCAGCCATGATTATGACAAAGCTCTGGAGGAGAGACCAGGCATTCACATAGTAGGACTTGGACTGAAGCAGGAAGTAATCAGCCCCTCTGCGCATCCGTGCTACATTATAGAAACGCCACATGTGCTGGATTCGAAGCCGTATCTTATTTGAAATATCCTGGGAAAAGAAAGACATAGAAAAATACTATACTGGTAATATGTATGAAATAGAAATTAAATGTCTCATCTTGAGTGTGTATTCTTAATCAGGTGGTCTGTCTTGAGTCATAATTTTTACAACTTGACTCGAGATTTGTTTATTTTAATGTTGCACAAACTATTATTTATATAGTTTTACACACAGCAACCTAGTTTACATGAAACATTCAGTAAAAATGTTCATGAGCAAGTCAAGATTCAATGTCAAGAATCAAAGTAGTCGGCACCCTTCCCTCTCCTCTTTGACCCTATCCCTATAGGATGATCTGGACTTGAGTAGCAGATTAGTTTCTCATAAAATATAATGATTTATGTACAATCACCAGCCACTTTAATAGGAACATCTGTATAACTGCTCATGCATGCAATTATCCAACCAGCCAATCATGTTGCAGCAGTACAATGCATAAAATCATCATCATGTACAGATCAAGAGCTTCAGTTAATAGTGTTCACAGCAAACATTAGAATGGGAAGGAAATGTGATATCAGTGACTTTGACCACTGTTGGTGTCAGACAGGCTGGTTTGAGTATTTCAGAAACTGCTGATTTTCTGGAATTTTCACAGAGATCAGTCTCTAAAGTGTATACAGAATTGTGCGCGAAACAAAAAAAAACCCATGCAGTCAGCAGCAGTTCTGCAGGTGGAAATGCATTGAAGATGAGAGGAGAGATCAGAGGAGAATGGCCAGGTCCGAACAGAGCTAACTCAAATAACCACTCTTTACAACTATGGTGAGCAGAAAAGCATTTTTAAATGCACAACATGCTGAACGTTGAGGTGGTTAGACTACAACAGCAGAAGACCACATCTGGTTTCACTCCTGTCAGCCACCAACAGGAATCTGAGGCTACAATGGGCACAGACTTACCAAAACTGGGAAGATGAAGATTGGAAAAACATTGCCTGGTTTTGACCTGTATCTGCATGATTTTATGTATTGTGCTGCTGCCACATGATTGGCTGATCAGATAATAGCATGAATAAGGGGTACAGGTGTTCCTATTAAAGTGGTTGGTAAGTGATATGACATCCATTGATTCAGGAATACATCACTATTAAATTAGGTACCTTAATGTTGGAAAGAGTGCTGTTTACAATCTCTTCGTCCATTTTCTTCTCCTTCTCAGCCTCAGCCTCCTCTTCATAGAACACCCCGAAGTTCAGGAAGACTCGCATATCACCGAAATGGTTGTGATAGTTGGCAAAACACATCTGGTAAAAACCTGAAAAGTGTTTGTGTGTGTGTGTGTGTGTGTGTGAGTGTGTAGGGGACAGGAAATATTCTCTAGAGCTGTACAAGCATGGATTGAAAGCAATATACCTTAATTTTATTACTTTATTATACATTGTTCTGTAAAGCTGCTTTGAGACAATGTTCATTGTTAAAAGCGCTATACAAATAAAATTGAATTGAATTGAATTGAATTCTCTCACAGCACTAAGAAGAACTATAGTGGCTCATATTATCAAACTTTTCAGAGTAAATGTTGTTCATCTATGTGATAAATATGAACTACAGTTATGTTAACTGAGACGTTTGCTGTACCTGTCTCCTTTACTTGAAAGTTCATCTGGCCCATACTGTTATCAGTGTAGGAAAGGAGGATGCCCTTAGGAGAGAAAATAGATACCGCCATGTGTCTGTTTGCAGTCATCCCAGACACCCACTGAACCTGGACACACGTTATACACCACATAAACATAAACCTGTGTATCTATAAGGACGTTGTTCTGTAGGTCAATCAATATGTCTAATACACATAGAATACATAAACTGGTATATACACATGATAATAAAAATAATTGCATTTGAGATATTTTCCTTTAACTTAATTAAAATATGTTCAAACATATTTTGTTGACTATTTTGTAGAAAGTAAAGAAACACATCAGATAAGTCAATGGAACAATGACTGATAAGCAAAAGGAGAACCAAGGCAAGGTCACTACATAATTCTCTTATTACAGTTCCTCAATTCCACAAAAACCTGCAAGATTTACTATTGAGTCAAAAAAAATCTACAAACCTACCCTAAAATGCAGTCTATAGACATGTAGACAAAGGCAAATCAACCCAATCTCAATAACAAGTTCAAACTCACCATGTAAGTCAGGTAAAAGCGGCCATTCTGACGAGCAAAGTGCCAGTAGCACTGTGACTCTGTGCCAGACAGCTGAAGAGCAAAGTCGTAGTGATCTGGTGCGTGAAAGAACTCATGACCTCCATCTCCTGCATCTGAGACACTTTCACCCCACTGTCCCAACACAGGAAAGATGAGTAGGACAACAGTACAAAGCATGTAGCGCATGTCTCAGACTCTTACCTCACACACACACACACACGCACACACACACACACACAGCTCTGGCTTCTGTTCAAGGACACATAGGGCAGCACCTGATAAATATACCATGTAGAAGTGTATAAAATGGGCAGTTACTTAAGAATGTCTTCAGAATTTATACACTGTTTGTCATAACTTAGTTTCTAAAACAGATGCACAAGGTAAGTGATCTAATGGACTATATTCACAACTAAGTGCAAAAGTTTGCATCCCTCAAGGTCTTTGAATGAAAAAAAGATAATGAACATCTTTTTCAATTTATCTACAAATAGAAACAAGTAGATTAAAAAAATTAAATATGTGTGTGTCCTTCAACCAGATAATAATCCAGAACATGCAACGGGTAGTGTTGCTGCCAAACAGCTCCAGGGTCCTCAGTTAAATCCTGATCTCAGGTTGCTGTCTTTGTGGAGTTTTGCATGTCGCAAATCAGGAACTTGAGGAAGTGCCTGAGGCAGCAACTACCTGCTGCTCCACCATGCCAGGCTATATATTACAAAATATTTATACCATATTCAAAAAGGTAGATTTTGAATTTCATTACTATTAGCTATCCATGGAATTCTAAGGCTCTTTTTTATTTATTTATTTATTTTTTTTCAAAAATTAGTTAATGTTATAAATTTACTATTTACATGCCACTAAATATACAGTGTGTGAGGATTTGTCTGTAACAAAATCATGTTTTTATAGCCAAATGTATGGCCAAAGGTTCGGGGACACCTGACCATCCCACCCATTTGTGGTTATTCCCCAAACTGTTGCCACAAAGTTGGAAGAACACAATTATATAGGATGTCTTTGTATGCTGTAGCGTTACAATTTTCCTTTACTGGAACTAAGAGGCCCAAACCTGTTCCAGCATGACACTGCCCCTGTGAACAAAGTGAAGTCCATGACGACATGGTTTTCCAAGGTTGGTGTGGAAGAACTCGAGTGTCCTGCACAGAGTCCTGATCTCAACCCCACTGAACACTTTTGGGATGAACTGGAACACCAACTGCACCAAGCCTCCTTATACAACATCAGTATCTGACCTCACTAATGCTCTAAAATCTAGTGGAAAGCCTTCAGAGAAGAATGGTGGTTATTATAAAATCAAAGGGGGAATAAATCTGGAATGGGATGTTCAAAAAGTACATATGGATTTGATGGTCAGGTGTCCACAAACTTATAGTGTATATTTAAAATAAAAAGAATATGAATATGGAAAGTATCTTCTTTCGCCTAATTGAGGGGAAATCTTTTGGCTTGATATCTTAAAATAACAGAACTCTAATATAGAACCTTGTAATGCCAAGGTCTTGACATCTAACACCTAACATCTGTCTTGTTGGTATAAATTAAATTACTTCTTCAATTTGTCCTTTGCATTCAACTGTAGAAAGAGAAAATTAAACCCCAAGAAATTAGAGAGCACCTGTGAGCTTTATTCTCTTTTTCTGTTGACATTCTATTGATTTTATGAAAGAATAGCAAGATTTATTAGCAAGGAAGAGAGACAGTGAGGGAAACCATTGAATTTCATAAGCCTAATTATGTCCTTTATGTCCTCAGACATGTGATCGGCATCATTTGTAAAGAACAGATCAACAGCGGGGTTTTTCAGTCTCTGTGGTCTGCTTGGTGTTGAAAAGCCTTTTGAGGAAGAAGAGCTGCAGGTATCCAGCCAGAATAATGACGAGGCTCTGCAGAGCCGACCAAGTGCTGACGTAGTTAGAGTTGGATTGGAGCAGGTAGTAATCGGTTGCTCTTCTCATGCGCTCCATGCTATAGTAACGCCACATGTGGAACACTGATAACTGCAGCCGGCTGGAGCTATCCTGCACAGACATTCAGCATGTTTTCATTAAAAAAGCATGGATTTACAACTATAATGTGTGTTTGCACGTTTCTGGATTTGCTCAAAATCTAAGAAGAATACACAACAATTTCATTTTATATATTAAATAGTGCAATTGTGGATTCATGCTTACTTCGATGGTATCCAGTGTGCTATTCAGCTGTTTCTCAGTATCATCTTTCTTGGAATCCCCTGAATCCTGGTAGTACACACCAAAGTTCACGAAGATCTGCATACTGCCAAAATGGTTATGGAAGTTGCTAAAGCACATCTGATAAAAGCCTGGGGAAAATATTAATGTGACGTGAATACACACTGCAGAAAACTGTGTACTAACTATAAAAGGCACTATAAAAAACTCATACTATCAGCCATTTTTTGTTATAATAAAAATTACTTTTTTGTATTCCTAAAGCAATGTCAGTTATACACTTATTTAATTTAAATTAAATTAATTTGTAAAAAAAAACCCTTAATAACAAGTGTAATTTAAGACAATTGTGTAATAAATGACACAAGGTAAGGCAAGTTTATTTATATAAACTATACTTGACTAAAAGCAAAATAAAAGAACATAAGGAGCAATCAAAAGACATAGATTAGATATATACAGTAAGTAATTAAAAAGAAGTGCAGAGTGTAGGCAAAAAATACTTAAATGTCAAAGGCACACAAAGAGAGAAGTGTTTTAAGTTTAGATTTTAAGCACAACTTACAGCTCAAAACCACAAAGATGTAAAGCAGAGTCAGGGCTAAAAACTGGTATCTCTCACTCACCAGTCTCTTTAGCTTCAAAGGCTATCTCCCCTGCGGCATCGTCTACTGAGCCCACGATAAGGCCACTTGGAGCATTTACATTAACTGCCAGGTGTCTGTCAACACCCATCCCTGTCGCCCACTGAACCTGGACACACACGTCACATACTGGGCTTATTTACTGTACTAATGATAACCTTGATAATGGACAAAAATACTTCACTGAAGGATAAAAATGACCATTCTATATACGTATACTTGTACATATATACTTATACACACATACATACCAAGTAAGTAACACACTTTGTATCTATATATAGATAATGTAGGAACTGAAGCAAACAGGCAAGGAAAGCAAAGAAGCCATAAAGCTAGGAATCCTGCTCCCAGACTTTGTAGAGCCAAGTTAATTACCGCTTGGTTACTGATTGCTGGATTTCAACTGTCCTGTGAACAATCGGCAACTGAAAGGACATCCGTGACCAGAGGACGAACCCTCTCAGCCAAGAGGAACCTCTGTCAAACTCGTTTTATGGTAATACTGAACAGTCTGAACTGCCCAGCTTTGTTCGTAACACAAAACATACAGTATATTCCCATATTCTTCCCTCTCAAAAAGTAGTGCCTTCTTTGAAAGGATGAATTATACAGCTTTAAATATCATTTATGAAAGCATTCTATAAAAACACACATTTCACATAAACTTTAATTGACATCCCAACAACTGCCCTCAAACCTTTATTATAAGTAAAATGTTTTCTAGAAACATGTTGTAATTCGTATTTGTGGAAATCACACATATGTTACAGATGCTATAGACAGAAATTAGGTGAAAAATCACTGATATTCCTCTAAATAAGTCGTTTGGCCGTACACAGCACATATTCTGGCCTCCCACACTGAATAGCCATATGGTGGCTGAAACAGTTCCTTGTGCTCCTCTGGTAGGTCTTAAATGACCTGCACTTTTCATAACATCTTTCACTTTTCATTTTTCAAAAACATATGTTTGTACCTACTACTGCATAGATTATTGGCTATGCACTAGCTACAATTCATAAAAAATATCACCCAATCAGCTGTCCTACAACCTACAGCTACAATTTTAGCCACAGGGCATGTTCCTACCAGCAAGAATGCAGAAAAAAAAACAAAAAATTCAGCCACATATTACCATGAAATTGAGAAAAAAGTGTTCGCCTTGGTGTGCAAAATGCCAGAAGCACTCGAGGTCCGAGGCAGGCAGCACAATGGCAAAGTCGTACTGGTTCGCTCCCCAGAACATCTCCTGGTCAGTCAATGAAGGCTGCAGGTCTTTTATCGCTTTCCCACAATCCCATCCTAATATCAGTAGCAAGAGAACAACACCAATATCCTTCCCTGACATTATAAAGCTACGCAGAGTGTATCCACTGTCTGGTTTAATCAGTGAAGAAGTTGAGTTTTTGAGGTGCCAGAGCCTCTCTTTGAAACAGTAGCAGATTATTAACCCTGACGTGTAGCTTACAGAGTTTTAAGCCTCTGAGTGGGAAACTGTGCGTTCGGTCACAGGTGCCGCTGGCATCTCCGTCACAAAGTGCACTTTAAAGTGTTTTAATACACACTTTTAACTCTGACTGTTTATACATAATCCTGCTGTGAAATATCCTGTTGGGAAACTACAATGAAACCACACTGACATTACGATGTATTAAGATATTGAATTTTGTGTGGTGTTAACTCCACTTCCTGTTGCGCCTACAAGGCTCCAAAAACTGAACACTCAGCAACAGGCTGTCAGGTTTCACTTCATTCAGTCAGCATCAAATGAGCTAATTCAGCTTCTCAAATCTGCTTGATCAGAAGGTGTTGATTAATTTTCTATAACAGCAGTTCTGACAGTAGTGCTGGTTGTAATTCAAATCACAGGTTAATATTAATGCACTCATTCTGATACATTCTTGTTTCTACAGTAGCAACTAATTCACTAGCCCTTGTATAGCAGCGCTCCATGTAATCTAAGTCTAATAATAAAAAGATTTTAAAATGTGATGTCATACAACAAAGAAAAATATACACTTTGTATCTATATATAGATAATGTAGGAACTGAAGCAAACAGGCAAGGAAAGCAAAGAAGCCATAAAGCTAGGAATCCTGCTCCCAGACTTTGTAGAGCCAAGTTAATTACCGCTTGGTTACTGATTGCTGGATTTCAACTGTCCTGTTGAATCAAAGAAAAATATCTAATTGTTCATCTGATTGAGTTTTCTGTGAGGAGATGTTTATTTAACAGTTATGGAAGGAGTCACTAGTGTCAGCATTTTGTAAAGGTTAGAGCCAAAGCTGTAACTTTATGTTTTCCATCCTGGGAAAGTCTGAAGACATCGCTTCATTGAATTTAATTCGTTACTTAAACGACTTTTTCAAGTTAAAACTTAAAATTAATGTAAATATCAGTAAATATTTAAATACAAGTGGTTAGGCTTAGTGGTGTGGTGGTTAGGACATTGTATCGCATTGTATCTGGGGTTGGGGGTTTGATTTGTGCCTCCACCCTGTGTGCGTGGAGTTTGCATGTTCTCCTCATGCTTTGGGGTTTCGTCCGGATACTCTGGTTTCCTCCCCAAGTCCAAAGACATTAGTTGTAGGCTGATTGGCATTTCCAAATTGTCTGTAATGTGTGCGTGTGATGGGTTGGCACCCTATCCAGGGTGTTCCCTGCCTTGTGCCCCGAGTTCCCTGGGATAGGCTCCAGGCTCCCCTGCGACCCTGTGTAGAATAAGCGGTACAGAGAATTGATGGATGGACTTAGTATTCCATAACTTTTCCCACAGAGTTTCATAGGTTGAGCACTGTCTGAGGTTTGATAATAAGGTTGCAGCCCAAAGATTAGCAGGCAAAATGTCTAAAAGAATCATATGAGGAGAATTTTTTTATTTTTTTTTTTTTAATTTCATTGTCCCTGATGAAAAATACTCCTCTTAGTGGAAACAGTGTCCATTAATCATTTACCCAGTGATTAATGATTTTATTGTGAATGGGAGACAGGCGCGTGTGTGATTTGTACTCAGAGAACAGTAAATGGAGCTCAGGGTCATGTGACTACTCAGGTGACATAGAGTGCAGAGGATTCTGGGAGCTTGTGAATATATGTATTATAATTATAAATATATTATAAAATATATAATATTTTATATTAGATTTTATAATATAAAATATATGCTTCGACATATCATTTTTCATGTTGGTGATCTTAATTATCTTAACTATATTATTACTAAATTAATTAAGTTATATTAATCTTTCCTAATAATACCACCACACACTTCTATTGAGCATAATTGTAATATTTTGTTGAAAAAACATCTATTTTATGAACAGTGCTTCAGTACTATTTCTTTGCTGGTGAGTAACCTGTTCTGTAAAGGACTTTTAGCAGTCTTCCTGTTAAAAAACTAAAAACAACACTACATTTCCCATAATGCATTGTACAAACATTACTTCCTGGTCCCTCAGATGCTGATCTAGAGTCAGTTCTTTTCATATGAATGAATAACGAATGATAAACAGAGCTGAAGAAGAAACAGTCTTAGCCACGCCCACTCGCGTCTGACGATCAGTGACGTGTCGGTCAGTGTCCAATACTATTTTATGCTACTGTTTAGTGCGGAAGTGTGTATGCGGGTCAACCTGGGACTGTGGACGGGTTTTCAGCTGGAAGCTATGACGACAGCAGCCAGTTGAGTAGGTAGTATGGAAGTTAAGGCAGAGGTTATATCGTCTTTACGGAAACACGACACTGGAGACGAGTTTTCGCATGTGTCCTCCCTTCCGAAAGCGTCAGTCCTGATTCCCCTTTTCCTGAGGGAGGGTCGAGTTCATGTGCTGCTGACTGTGCGCTCTGCTGAAGTGAGTGGACTTCCGTCTCACCTGCACTGCTCTCTGCTCTAATGCGCTTTAATGCGCTCTAATGCGCCCTGCTCGAGCTCAGCGAGATGCTGAAGTGCTGCGTCGCTCTTCCCACTTAATAACTCGTTATATGAAACGATAATGTCGTTATATTGCGACTTAATAGCTCATTTTTCAAATTACTGACGTGTTATATGTCGTTATTCCGACTTAACTCATCAACATATTTTGTCTTTATTCCGATTTACTTCATCATTTCAATGTATTTTTGTCGTTATTCCGACTTAACTCGTCATTTCAAGTTATTTTTGTCGTTATTCCGACTTAACTCGTTATTTCAATATATTTTGTTGTTATTCCAATGTAACCTGTTATTTCAATGTATTTTGTCGTTATTCCGACTTAACTCGTTATTTCAGTGTATTTTGTCGTTATTCCGACTTAACTCGTTATTTCAGTGTATTTTGTCGTTATTCCGACTTAACTCGTTATTTCAGTGTATTTTGTCGTTATTCCGACAAAATACAGTTTTGTCGTTATTCCGACTTACCTCATCGTTTCAATATATTTTTGTCGTTATTCCGACTTAACTCTTCAATATAATTTGTAGTTATTCCACGTTAACTCATCATTTCATTATATATTGTCATTATTTTGGCTTAACTCATTATTTTAGTGTATTTTGTCATTATTACGAATTAACCTGTTATTTCGGGGTATTTTGCCATTATTCTGAATTAACTCGTAATTACAGTGTATTTTGTCGGTATTTGACTCAAATCATTATTTCAGGATATTATGTCACTGTTTCAACTTTGTAACTCGTTATTCATAATTTAGTTGTTTCTTCTCTCTCAGTTCTCACAGTCGGACAAATAAACCCGAGCTCAGGAGCAATGAATAGTGGACATTACTGTTGCATAGTCACAAGCTTTAACTTGAGGCCCAAACCCCCTAAATATTTCAGTCTCTTTTAGTTTCTTCAGTCATTTTATTTGGTAAATTATTTATTTGGCAGTTATTAATTCTTATAAGTTATTTCAGGTTTAAATGTCATATTTTAGGTTTTATTATAATATAATATAATATATAAGGCTGTAATATGTTTCTGTCTGCAAAAATTATTCCACGACATACTGCATGTTTTCACATGTTGGTGATCTTTATCTCTTGCAGATTAACTAAATCTTACCAAATATCAAATTCAGCTTACACAATAATCCCACACTGCATCCTTTTATCATGTGTCCTTATGTACAAACAGAATTTCTTTACACTTTATTTTAAATTATTGTACATTTTTATTCAAAAGCAAGTCATTCTTTTATGAACAGTGCTTCAGCAGTGGTATTTTACAGGTGAACTCTCTTCTGTTCCTCTTCTCAGCTCAAACACAACCCCGGAGAGGTGTGTTTTCCGGGGGGAAAATCCGATCCGAGCGATCGGGATGAAATTGACACAGCGCTGAGGGAGGCATTGGAGGAGATCAGCCTTCCTCCCGATGGAGTAGAAGTGGTTTGCAGACTCTGTCCACTGTTGAATCAGGTACATTGATTTAGCTCAAATCATCACATTAGGTATTATAGATGTGTATTATTATGTGCATCATGCATAACAGTATGCATGGCAATAACAAAATGATCTAACTTAGGAAGAAGAAGCCTTTATTTGGCTCACATAAATTATAGTACAGTGAAATTCTTTTCTTCACTTATTCCAGCTTGTTAGGACAAGAAACTTTGATAGCTTTAAGGAATGCTCCACCCTAAATACATTGAATTTTTTTTTATGTGTTTAGTGATTCTGATGCTAATTTGCTGGCTGATACTGTGTTTTCATTATACCTGTGAGAAGTTAGAGGTTGCGCTCTGCTCTGATGTCACAGGTCAATATTTCTAGCACAGTTCTAATGCTGTTTAATAGAAGAAAAAACTCCTATTAAAAACTTTGTCACACACCATTTTCCAATGATTAATGAGAAATCCAATGTAGTGGAAACAGCAAACATTGAACTCAAAGCTTCAGAATGAGTTACGGTAGAGACTCAGCTCAGCTAGTTAATGATCTATGAGATAACGAGCATGAGGGCATAGACGACAGTATTAGCCTGAAATGATAAGCTTTGGAAGCTGATCTGATTGAGCAGAGTGTACGAATTAAGAGATGAGAGAGCTGGACAGGCTCTAAAGTGCTGCTGCATCACTGTCTTTAGGTAGAGAAAGAACAAAGGGCTAAATGGCGACATTGTCAGCAGGTAGTCGAATGGCATTGTGGGTAATGCAGGAAACCAGGAACAAAAGTGAAAATGAACCAACATATCAATGAGTCAACTCAGAATTTCATTACAAAATTAATTTTGGACAAAAAAAGTCCAGCATCTATTTATGGTTGATATGGATTTTGTTAGCTTTGGTTCTCGTAGGTTAATGAAAAAGCCTTTTTCTCAATATTCTGCACAGAGAGGCCTTCTGGTGACCCCAGTGGTGGCTTTCATCAGCGACTCCTTCCAAGCGAGCCCAAACCCAGACGAAGTGAGCGAGGTGTTCTCTGTGCCTGTCGAGTTCTTCTTGAAGGGGACTGATCACTCGGCTTACCCTGTACCCAACATAGGTGCATATACACACAGTTTCATCTACACTGACCCTGTCACAGGCAAGATCCACCAGATCTGGGGACTAACAGCCTTTCTGCTCATACTACTGGCTGTTCTTACTTTTAAAAAGAAGCCGGAGTTTGAAGTGGGCTTTGATTTGGAGAATCCGCTTGCTAGCTTTCAGCAATACCTTCAACACAGGTTAAGCAAGTTATGACTAATTTCATTCATAGTATGAGGTGTTTGTGGCTTATTCCTAAAATGGGAATAGGAAACTATGTTTTCCTGGGAATAATTTTATTTTTAATAAATTCATTCATTCACCTTCAGCACTTGCATTAGTCTGGTCAGGGTTGTGGTCGATCTTGAGTTTATCCCAGGAACTTTGGAAATGGTGCATGAACACATTCATACGCATTCACATCTAGGGCAATGTAGCATAGCCAGTCCATCCACATGCAGGTTTTGGGGAGGTGAGAGGAAACCAGAGAACCTGAAGAAACCCACATGGACATAGAGAGAGATGACGAGAGAGAGACATGCATGTAGACAGTAATCCAAAATCAAGATCAAACCTTGGACCCTGGAGCTGTGAGGCGACAGTGATTATTATTAAAACCTTACTTGATAGTAGTAGGTATGGAATGAACCATGATAATGTGAAATAAAACTACATGCCAAGCCCTGTAGCCCAGTGATGCAAATTTATTGTAAATCATATTCTCATAGTGGACTGTGTCTGCTAATCGAATTTTGTGATATTATGTGAAATAAAATAAAAAGTGTGATCTCATGTCTCATCATTCTGACTGTGTATTTTTTTTGTTTGCTTTAAACCAGAGCTTCTCAGAAAAAAAAATTCCATGGACCCTGTCAGTAAAGAGTTATTTAATGAACTATTTGAAATTCAATTATTAAATAATTATTAATAAATCATTATTTAAATGTACAATAATATTCTGGCTATTTATTGGAGCTTTTGTTTCCTGACATTTCCACTTACAGAACAGGTCCAAATGATATTCTTTATAGCTAAATGTTTTTCACTTTGGATTAAATCCATCAACGATGACTGGTCATGTTATTAGATAGGAGAGCTAAAATCTAATATTTATCAATAGCCCAACAATGAAACTCTTCAGGTTAAGTAATGCAATAGAACATGAGGTCTGATTAATTGCATAGTAAGAATGATGTGGAGAAAGCTATTACACAATCACTTAAAGACAGATACACAGCTGCATTCAAGATTTCTAATTTTTTATGTCTGTAAAGTGCTACGAGATTCATGCATTGTTTCCTTTGATAAACAAAAGTTGTATCCCTTTCATTCAAACCAAAAAACGCTAAACTTCTGTCATCTTTCCTTTTGTGTTCGGACAATGTGTGCTTAGTCCATCTACTTTTAGTTTCTCCTCCAAAAGCTTTTTGCCTAAAAATAGGATGATGGAGTAAATAATCCACTTTTTTCACGTTTATTGCACACGTGACTGTATTTCACATGTGCCTTCTGAATCACCGCTGGTGATGTGTCATGGATGTGTCAGTGAAGCGTGCTGAAAAATATCAGCCCAGATGGAGATGAAATCTAGGGTGCGTTTCACTCTGTGTAATCACCTGACACGACTGTCACTGATACGCTGCATGAATCTACAGCCTGGACTAGAAAGAAATCAGCCCTAGCTTCACTTCTTCATAGCATTCTGTGGTGTTCTGTGTATTTTTCTTATTGCCGTTGTTGGTGTTGTGCTTGGCTCCACAAAGCGCAACAATCATGGACCTCAGACCCGACTTTGAGAACCATTGCCTTACATTATCAGTTTTTTGTGTATTTTTTATTTTTATTTTTTTTAAAAATAGGACTGCTGTGCAGATCTATGGTACCCTTCTGGGGGGAATTTTCGTGTCCTGCTGTAAAAATGAAATGAAATGAAATGAGTGTTACATCTTCCTGATGCTTTTTTCTTCTGTTTTGGTCTGGTGTGGTGTTCCTGCAGCACTGGGAGCAGGTGGACTCCGGCCAGCCCATCTCTGCTTCGTTAGAGAGCAAAGCTGTCTCGGCAGCTCCCGCTTAATGCATGAGCACCTATTCATCACTCTCTGTGGCATCACAGAAGTTCGCACACTGAATCCGTTTTAATTCAGGCCATTTTTCTTAGACACAAAGCACAGGTATTGTAAATCAATCCACAGTGAATTGTCATGGTGTAGGCTTATAGCACGTTAATGTTTATGTGGCTTTCTTGACCACTAGAGGGTGCAGAAACAGCTGAGTGAAACTGATTTCAAGTAATTGCTGGTTACTGTGATTACCAGAGTATTAATAAAGTTAATAAAGTTAATTAGGAAAGCTTAGAGGAATAGGTTATTGTGACCAAACCAATAAAATCTACATTTTAATGCCAGCTGGAAATGTCTTGATTTTTCTTGCTAAACTAAGGGGTTGTTAAGTAACCTCAGTGGGAATGTGTATGCCAGATCTGCTCAGATGGATGTGGGCTGTGTTTGATAAATGCCAGCTTATGACCTTACCGCTGTAGAACTAACTATGAAAAGGCTGACATTAAGAATAATTTTGCATGAGGGGAAAAAACTACCCACAATCACAAAAAAATCCTATCAGAGGCAGTGTTTTGAAGCATGAGGCTCAGTGTAACTCCTATTTTAGTACTCCTGTGTTTAATGTGTGAAATGCAGTTGGGATTATGTTACCACAGAATGGGAAGTAGTGTTAGCCGTTGCACCTTTACATGGCCATGTTGCTTCAGCAAATATGTGCATGCAATCTTATCATTGCATTTTTACAGCTTGTTTTTATTAGTTTTACAAAAATGCAGTCATTAATAGCCATTTCAGCAGAGGGTAAATATTGACTAACTCCTATTACGTGGAACTTCACATCTCTCACTCTTCAGTTACGCTGGAGTTCTCCATTTGACAGCTTTCAGCACACACCTAGATCACACATACATTGATAAGTGTAATAGAACAAATACTGTAGGTCTTCATAAATCAGCTTTTAATGTAGAAAATCTGTGTCTTGTATGCTTTTTGTGCACCTCTTATTGTGGTTTTCTCTCATAATTGGAAACAGCAGAGTGTTTTTATCCCAGGCACTCTACAATATTCCTTTTTATGAGGTCGCAGCCAGTATCAATTTCATTTGTTTTTATAATATCTCTTGCTAGATAACAGGTCATGAATTAACTCTGACACCATGGACTTGCATGGCTTTTTTACAGAGAGATGTTTAAGAGGTGTCTGTTTTTAGCTTTACCTTCATGCCTGCCTTTTGTCAGATTCATGTTGTGTTTGATCATATTCCCTGATAGTAATCTAAACCTTGGCTGTAGTGCTAAAGTTTCCTCTTAAGGGTTCAACTACAGGTTAGGTGTTTTAGACTAGGGCATGTGGTGATTCTCTTTCTTACTTTATGGTATATATTCAGTAGTGTGTAAAAGTCTTAGGCACTCTAAATTCTTTTATAAATGTTGTGTCAAATGTTTGTCTTCAGCATTATTGTGTCAGTAGAAAAGACCAAATAAATTTTAAAAAAGCATGTCATTAAGGAAAGGAGGATATTAAGCAATATATGACTTTTCAGATAATCGATCATTGAGGCTGTCTGGAATTA
The DNA here is from genome assembly GCF_027358585.1 of Pangasianodon hypophthalmus. NCBI lineage: Eukaryota > Metazoa > Chordata > Actinopteri > Siluriformes > Pangasiidae > Pangasianodon > Pangasianodon hypophthalmus. The sequence goes on from NC_069716.1 coordinate 22,704,529, forward strand.
GACAGGTGGAGTCTACAAAAGAACTATGGCAAGTTCTGCAAGATGCTTGAGATAACCCTCTAGCCAACGTCCTTATAAAGCTACATGAGCATGTATCCTGGAGAATTGATGCACATTTATTTTTCACTGTTTATTTATAGTAATTTATTTACCTTTTCATTACATCTTTACATTTACATCTTCTTTAGCACAATACTGTATATTGGAGATGTAAACGAATTCGAATACAGATTCTAAACAGTTACAACTACAGATACGAATAGGAGGCACACTAATATTTATTTATTTATTTATTTACAGATAAAGATAGTGGCATTGTATTACAGCCCTACTGTATATCATGTGCAGCAGTGACAATCACTGATAAACCCACTCTGTATTGAAGCTCGTGTTTACCAGCTAATAACCTCTTTGCCCTTGAGTATTGTTTGTTTGGTTATAAATTACACTGAAGCCAGAGGATTTTACTGGGATGTCAGACTACTTTCCTGGATCCTAAACCATAGTACAGACCTAGAGTAGAATGATACAATCATGTACTAACAGTTTTGCTCATTTTCTGGCCTGTAAATATGCACCCACCCAAAGCCCAGTGCACAGCTTGCCAGGATTTACCACATTATCTAGTCTCAGCAGGGAGAGAGCTCATCCTCATCGCCAACTGTCTCTGAGGCCATTTCACACATGAGGTCTCATGGCATCTCCACTGGAAAACTTCTGTTACCTATTTTTAGTACAACAAAGCCAGCCATTGTTTCCTTTGTCAGAGCCCTCTGGAGGTTTTCCCCCACTGTGTCAAGGTCAATTTTGTGTACGGGGAGAAGAGGAATGTGGTACCAAGCAGGGATTTTGGGTAAGATTGTGAATGTGGCCATAAACCCTTTACTGTGCTCCCTGAGGACACCATCACTGTGAGAAAATAAGCAAAGAGCACAGGGGAGATTGTGCTTAGCATGAGAGAATATGCTGTTTAAAAATGCTCTTCACATGAGGGAGAATGAGGTAAGGGAGGAATCTGAGATCTGTAAAACCACACAAACATACCTGTGCCCAAAATCAAAACCTTACTGGAGATGAAAGGAAACAATTTCACAATTAAAGTCATAACAGATGTGATGTAATCTTGTCACCACTGAATTAATTTGCATTTATCACAGATAAGAATGTTCATTTACTAATTCATTCATTCCAACGGGACAGCCTTTAGGACTAGCTTCAGAAACACTGTCATAATTGTTAACTAATTTATACATAATGAGATTCAGCTTCTGAAGAGGCTTTGTGTTGCAAAATCTGAAAATGCTTTTCATCTAACATAATCAGAGAATGTGACACTAGACAATGATTGTATAATTAAGAGAGAATATGAATAAGGGGCTTACTTTTTTGTATTGCTAACAAAATTTGTGGCACCCAGTTTCTTTATAGGTCACTGTTACACTTAAATACAATTAACTCTTCCAGAAAAGTCACATAAAGTTCACATGTGAATGATCATATTCAAATGTCATTCAGGTCATGCACTTTTCTTTTCACATATGATTTTTACACATGTGGTTTCATTTTGCAAATATGACTTTTGCAAATGAATTCTTTTTTTTTACATTTGATCACATATTATTCACATTATGTCACTATGTCATTATGTCATTATGTGTTTACTTGAGTTCATACGTGCAGGCCATAATATGCTGAAATATGTCTGGCCATAACATGATGAAATTCATGGTTTTCACATGTGATCACATATTAATTATATAAATACATACTCACTTCTAATCACATGTGAAATGTATGTGATTTTTCATAAGGCTTGCGACCTTTAAAATTATTCACCTTAGTACACAGGTGTAGGAGTTTATGTACACAGCGCTATATGTAAGTGTGATCATAAAAATGGCTTCATAAACAGATTGTAAGTTCAGCTGGCGTGTGTGGGTGGAAGCACAGCCCAGTATCATTTGGCCATTTGGTGTTTTTCTTCCTTCTTCTTCTTTTTTTGAAACAGCTTGGGTATATCTTTACAATTTCACCCTACTACTTATTAATATGAGATATTGGGTCTCAGAATCCATGTTGCTTTTTGCGCTGAATTATATCTCAGGACTAATCAGTGTCTGTTTTAATTGACATCAGATGCAAACTGTAAATGCAATTTGCAACAGCATGAGTATTTAGGTAACTTTGTAAGTATATAATTGATGATTACTAAAGATAATTTGTCAGCCCCATTCCACCCCATCCAACACTGGAAAGAAAACGCCATTGGCCCACCACTGAACCGTGGGCATGATCTTGGTATGAGTGTATCAGACGCAGTGACATTATTTTGGTTTTTAAAATGTTGTACATTAGAAACACATCTCTTGGGGGTGCACAGTTAGAAACTTGTACTCTTCCATTTACAATCTGTGTTAACTACAGGACTTCTGTTGCCTGGGTATACACTCAGTCGTAACACTGAAGTGTTTCAAATCCCAGCCATGCTGCTGAGCCTGTTACACTCAAACCAGTGTAACACACACTACCTTAGTAATGATTAAGGATATGCACAAGGACATCACTGCAAAAAATTTTATTTTTGCAAGTGGACATATCTTGAATATAGTCAAACGTAGCTAGTATTTCCTATTACAAGATTACAAGAAACCAAATATATATGTGTGTTTTTTAAACCTATTTCTACACATTTTTTACTAATGTCAAACTTGAAGTAGTCTTGTTCTATTCTAGATAATGTTGCTAATTTTAAATATTTATTTCTAGAAAGAATCAAAATGATCTGGCAATAGAATAAGACAATTTAAAGCTGGAAATTGTCTAGAAATATGTTTAGTAATCTTATTAAGAAATACTAGATAAATTTGTCTATAACTATTCAAGATATTTTCATTTGATAAAATGTCTTTTTTTGCAGTGATCTAGGATTCAGACGTTTTTGGGGATCTCAAGTGTTTGAATTGAGAGTCACAGTAAATTGTCTTAAATTCACTTAAATTCTCTTAAGTTTGAAAGCTATGCCTATAGGTTTAATACATGCAAAATTTTAAAGAAATTAAAAAAGAATTCACTGCAAACATTCACTGATGCTCAAGAAGGCAACACGATACATTAAGAGCCAGGGGGTGCAAACTTTTGAACAGGACAATTGGTGTAAATTGTTATTATTTTGTCTTCTGGGAAACATCTTATGTAGGTTCTGAAGGGCAGTACTAAATGAAAAAATAAGATCTTTAAACAAAATAATAACAATTTAAACCGATCATCCTGTTCAAAGTTTATATCCCCCTGGCTCTTAATGTAGTGTGTTGCTTTCTTGAGCATGAGTGAATGTTTGCACCTTTTGTAATAGTCCCTCAACTGTCCTCAGTGTGAAAAGATGGATCTCAACATCATATAGCCGCTGTTGGAAAGGGGTCCAATATGCAGAAGATGCTGGAAAAGCAAAAAATGTGCAGGACCTGGAGGATTTTGCTGAAGAACAGTGGGCAGTTTAACTGTTCAGGACAAACAAGGGACTCATGAACAACTATCACAAAACTTGAAAACAGTTGTTGATCATCCAGGGAACAGCACACAGTATTAAGAATCAAGTGTATGTAAACTTTTGAACTGGTTCATTTGTGTAAATTCAGTTATTATTTTGTCTTGTGGACTATATGTAAACATCTGTTATGTGAAATAGCTTATTCAGGGCAGTAATAAATAAAAAGCTAAATGCAATTTTTATGATCCATCTCACTTTTTTAAAATTATTAACATTTTGCAGATTCTGCAAGATGTATGTAAACTTGTGACCACAACTGTAGGAATAAAGCTGTACTAAATAGTTACTGACATTCCTTTGTTTCTTGGTGAATGAGGCATCAATCAAGGCAGATGTCTTTTTCTTTTCCGAATCTTTCTTCTACTTTTACCTTCATGCTTTATGTAAATTTCACAGTTATACTTTCCTACTTTAACTTGCGTGCGGAATTATGAAGCTGTACATTAAATTTTACTTTCATTTATTTAGATCAGTAATTGCAATTTTACATGAGTACAGGATATCAATAAATCAATTTGCCACCTCTGATCTTTCAGGAGTGAGCCACTGTTGAAAGTGTGAAGTGAAATATTGCTGATACATGATGCTGTGATATTGTTTCATAACCTGCTCTGTGAGCTTTCCTCTAAATAATGATTCTACACTGCATTGTTCTACCATCACAAGCTCATACTGGATACACCTCAATCAACAGAATACAGGTTACAGTGTGTATAGGATACACTGAATTCTCCTTCCTGGACTAATTGTTACTCATGAAAGGTCTTATATCATGCTGCAAGGAGCAAACTCATTAAGCTACACATAAATTTTACTGATGACAGAGAAGCGGAAGATACTCTGCTCCTGTCATTACTCATTCTGTCAGTATATGCCTCAGTTAATTAAAACATTGAAAAGCAAACAAGACTGTAACCATCGCAACATAACAAAGGCCAAGAAACATGACTCAACATCAACTGAAGTTACCCATGGGCACACATATAATACTGAGTTTCTAGGTGACCTGACAGCTGTTCGTTGTTACCCTTGTGTTTTCCTGCAATGAGCTGGGAATCTTTAATTAACACCTGAGTTCTCTCTTCTCCAACCAGACATTTTGGAGCTTCGTGGTTGCCAGGTGTGAGAATAAGAGTAGAAACCAATTACTGCAGGTGTCTGGAACTGTTATTGACTTCACTGCATTTAATGGTCAGGGAGATTTTGTGTGTGTGTGTGTGTGTGTTAAATACCCTGGAGTAATTTTATATCAATTACTCTCCATGTGTTTGCATAAAGTTGTAAAACTTTGCATGCAGATTTTTGATGTTCCTTCATTAGCTTGTGTGTCTCAGCAAAAACAGTCTGTGCAAATCAATGCCTTTGATTCAATTCACATTCAATTCACATTCAATTCACTTTGTTCAGATATCAGTGTGGAGTCAGATTAAGATGCAGCTGCCTGAATATCCTGTTGTCATCTGAATAAACTGCAGTAATTTGTATGCAAAGGTTGCACAGGATATTCACTGCGGACTCAGGCATTTGTATTCAGATTCTCTGCTGTGTGCTTGTTTGTTTCAGTAAGACTGAAAGAGACGTGGCTTCTTTTCTGCAGGTGACACAACTGTTCAGAGTAGTTTCGATAAGACTGAAAGATTCACTTTCAATCTTTCAGTGAAAAAGAGAGTGAATGTTCAGCGAATAAAAGGGTGAGGTGGAGATGAGTGAGAGAGTAAATAGAGAAATAGGTGACACATCAAGTCAATATGTCTATGTACACCAATCAGCCATAACATTAAAATCACTGACAGGTGATGTGAATAGCACTGAATATCTCGTTACAATGCCACCTGTCAAAGGGTGGGATATATTAGGCAGGAAGTGAACAGTCAGTTCTCAAAGTTGATGCATTGGAAGCAGGAAAAATGGGCAAGCGTAAGGATCTGGGTGATTTTGACAAGCGCCAAAATGTGATGGCTAGATGACTGGGTCAGAGCATCTCATTGGTGGCACAAGGGGGTCCTACACAATATTAGGCAGGTGGTTTTAATATTACGGCTGATTGGTGTATATATCCATTTGTCATTAACATCTACATCATATACAATGAAGAGTAAAAGTACTGCTACTCTAACAATAATTCACTCGAGTAAAAGTAGTGCTAAAAAAAATTTCCTCAAGTAAGAGTAAATATGTCATCTGGTGAAAAACTGCTTGAGTACTTACTATACAAATTACTTTTGTCTACCATCAACACAAGTAAGCAAGTGAGCTATGCTGAAGTGAGCATCACCACGATTATCAATAGTAAGGTAAAGGTAAAGTTAGCTTGCTAGCTAAATTAGTCAAATGCTGTTTGGATTTTAGTAGCTTGCTATGTTGATTAGCTAGCTAGGTAGCTCATGTAAATACATAGCTGTCTAGCAAAGATGCCCTTTTACATTATCTTTAACTATAGGCTGTAGCAGTACTTAGATATATTTAACCCACACAGGCAATCACTCCCGAACACTTAAGTGACACTGAAGTTTACTACAGAGCTTTCATACTGTAAACATCAAAAGATCTGGCTAGCTGGTCTAGCTCACTCAGCTAGATAATGGATTGCCTGTACATGTTTACATGGTTGGATGTTGAGATGTGAAATGCCAATGTCTCCATGGGCTTTGGCTCTCATAATTTGCAGATCATTATCATGCTGTTTCCTTTGAAGCATTGAAAACAGAAGAAACCAGATAAATTGGTCCAGGGATGCTTATCTGTCTGCACTGTCTCACACACTGCTGTTGCTGATTAAGCATTTGGCTCCTGAAGTGTAGACTTTCAGCAGGAAACTGTTTTATTTTGAGTGGCTTTGGAAACTTGTACAGATTGTCTTTTCAATTCAATCTGCACCACTAACAGAGCGCAGGTTATGGTCGGCTTCTTCCTGGCTACATGGACGTGAACGTCAAGCTGTTAACATGACCGTAAGATGTGTGACTCACGGAAGAAGGACAAAACCATCCATCTGAAATAAAGAACCTGCAGTGGAAATAAGTGAGCAAGGCTAAATGAGTAAGATATGCACCAGACATCAACTATTTGCAGTAATGACTGTGAATAGCAGCACAATTCTCTTGTGGTAGATCATTTATTTTCTATCACATCTGTATTTTAAAAAGAATTATATTGATTGCACTACAGCCCAATTATTTTGCTATTTTTGTTGAATGTCAATGCCAGGCTTTCTATGACTTCTATTTTCTGTAATTCTATGACTACACCACCAAGGTATTATGAAGGACATTTTCCTTCAGCATCTTATTTAAAGAAATACCCCACCACTGTAATTCATTTTAAATAGCACTGCCCTTTAGATTTTAGTCTATATGCAAGTGTGTGTGTGCTGTTATGCAATCCTTTCTTATATGTGAACTGGCTGAAAATGTCTCTTTTTAGTGCATTATTCCATAAAAATTCTTGTAATTGTTTGTGTGTGTGTGTGTGTGTGTGTGTGTGTGATTTTGTTTGATTGTTTTCGCTGACACAGCTTCCTTTGTGCTGTGCAATTCTCTACAGTGTGATTTCCATTGATCCACAGTCAAAATGCAGAAAAGCCAATACAACATACCTCGAGCCCTCGAGATCCACCACATTTCAAAGACAAGCTGTGCCCAAATGCCCAAGGTGGAGGAATGAACTTAAAGAACTCCTAGATGTGTAGATGTGCAAAAAAAAAAAAAAAAAAAAACATGTCCCTTGCTGCCATCCTATAAATGCTGAAGACCCATTGTTTCAAAAAAAGGACATAAATTAATAATATTCATGAACTTAAACAAAACTAGTTTGTATTTATAAACACTGACTCCTGTTTTAAGCACTTTAGACTTTTCCCATTCTGTACTAGCATAAGGATTTGTTTTCCAAGTAGACTTTTTGGAAAGCACGTGTATTTCTGTAAGTCTGGTTAAGAGCATCTGTACATACTCTAAAAGTAAATGGAGGTAGCTATGAACAGATTTTATTGCTACCTCAGTGTGAACTTCTCAGTAATATAGCAGCCGAGAGCCGAGTGCATCAACCTCTCAATTTCTTTATTCATAGCAATTTCATTTTTTTTTTTTTGAGTGACCTTTTCTGCCTCTACTGCTGCATGATTCTAACTGCAATCAGGCTGAAGTCAAAGATTGAGCCCATGGCAACTGTAGCTAAGAGGAAGTCCTAAGATGGACAGAAATCTCAAAACCAAAGACAGCAGAGTTAGCTTATTCAAAATCATATTACTCTGTGTAGACAGGAAGGCTAATGGTGCTGCTGGTTAATGGACCAATTAGTCAAGTAGTTTATGAGCACAAATGAAGACAGACGCCTACAGAAAAGCCTGCTGGGTTATTTTACTCTTGATATAATTTATTTGTCTGTTTTAAACATCCCTATACTAAAGTACTGCTGAATTCTCCAATCTGATTCAGCAGAAGGTGATTCGGCTCGAACAATGGTACCAGATCACAGGTTTATGTTAATGCACTTGTTCTATCATTTGTGTAGTAACAACCCATTCACAGGGACTTATGACAGATACTTCTTATAATCTAAGATTAAGAACAAGCAGAAAATTTTTTTACCAAAGGCATGGAATATTTGAGATTGTATTATTGTGAAGCTTTCTGTAAGAAGATGTTTATTTAACACTTATAGAATGAGTCTCCAGTGTCAGCAAGTTGTAACAGTCAGTAAGTTTTCCATCACAGCAGAGCCTTCAGGACAGAGGACTGCACTTTCCAGTTTCTCGGTCAGATTGTCTTCAAAAGAGAAAAAAAAGAGACACTGGTGAAGGAACAACTGTTTATAGTTGCTATAAAGTAGGTGATAACAGGAACCAGTGTTCCAAACACTAAATGTAACTATAAACAGCTAAAAACGTGGTGTGTTGATCCTCAGTCAATTAACAAAGTTAATGTTTGGCAAATTGCTGTGATATAAGAGGAATGAAACACTTTGTGATGTGCTGTTTTTGAAAAATAATCAACTTCAGGGTGGTAACAGTAACTCAGCTTCGTTTTGGGCTGCAACACACCACCATGTCATTGATTATTACTATTATTATTATACTATTATTATATTATTATTATTATACTAACAGCACATCCAGTTGTGTTTTATTTCAAACTTAGTAGGTTTTATTAATCATTAGAAAGGGGTTCTTAAAGGGTTCACTTGATGTTTATGGATTCTTAGCTTTCCAAAGGGCTTCTAGTTGGTCCGCTCTCTTTGCTGTAGGGTTCTACATGGAACATTTAGTGGTTTGCCAGAGGAACATGCCAAAAGGTTCTAGATTTAAGCTCTTTTCTAAGATTGTTTACTCTACAAAAGCCATCATATAGGTCCAGACAAAAACTACTTCATCTCTACTTCTCTCTTAAATTGGATTTGTGCACTGTCATGGAATAAAGCTTCAGTTCTCTGCAAGAGTTATCTCCTTTATCGACTGGTCTTGTTTTAGCTCCCTTGATCAATAAGACCTAAAAAGAAACTGTCAGTTCATGTTGCAGCAGCCAGTGCAGCTCGAGCAGCATTTGTCTTTGTGCTGAATAATGCTGAGTGCACTACACAGGAGAAAGATCCCATTTAATCTCGCTTTTGCACCGGGCAATGCCGACCCGAGATCTCGGAGCAAAGAAATTTACAGCCTGAGACTTACAGCCTTCCTCATCCGTCTCTCTTCAAACTGAGTCTCGCTCCGATTCAGTTTTTCTAGTCTGACCTGAGGACTATTTCTGTAGGGAGACGTGGATATGTGCACACTACCACTTAAAGAAACGTGTAAAAGATACGCACCAATCTTTTTTATGCAAAAAACCAGTGCGCGCCAGGTTTATCCGACTGCAGCTGCTGCATCTGTAGAAACAGATCACATCAGGACTGTCTTAAGTGCCTTAGAAACTGGTGATATAGAATTATTTCGACGTGATACTGAATTGCTGGAAACCTTGTTGGGATGCGACACGATTAAGTTTGGACGAGGTCCCGTTTCAAAAGGCTCTCAAAAGAGGTGTGTCTAGACAGAGTGCAAGCACGCATCCAATCACACACTGATTCTCTCTCTCTCTCTCTCTCTCCACACACACGCACACACGCGCGCGCACACACGCACTCGCGCGCAGCAGTCAGCTCAGCACCGCAGCATTTCGCTACTTGACTTCATTTCAGACTTTACGCACCGAGTGCACGCATTTAAAGTTGTCTAAAGGTTTTGTATCATTTGGAGCAGGTTTGTAGAAAATGTAGTCAGAGCGAAAGGACCTTTACTTGCCTATTTTGTCCGACTCGTTTCTGGGACGCGCTGTAGAGTGCGATGGGAAAAGCTGTCCGAGGCTCGGTGCTGGCTCGCTGTACCGCCTGAGCGCGTTATGAACGGGGTGCGGGCGGGAGACGCGGATGGCGGCGGCGCGCAGGAGCGCTACGGCAGTGTGGCGTACGACACGGCGCTCAGCACGCTGCTGGCTGTGGCTGTGTACGTGGTGGTGAAGGGGAGCGTGGACGGGCTGCGGCAGTGGCGCGCGCGCATCTCGCTGCTGGTGGTGGGCTCCGGGCCGGTGGGACTAACGGCAGCGCTGGTCGCTGTCCGCAGCGGAAAGGTCCTGAAGCTCACCGTGCTGGACGAGCGCACACGCAGCGCACTGCTCTGCCGGCCGCAGCAGATCGCTCTGGACCCCCGCAGCGTGCGCTTTCTGCTCAGTCTCGGCGTGGACTTCGACAACATGGAGGGCTGCTGGCACAACGAGCACTTCTTTACGCGGATCGGCGTGTTTCAGGAGTACCTGCTCAGCGTGCTGGAGCAAAAGAAGCAGAAAGTCGACGTGAGAGTCCACTTGGGCACTAAGGTCAGTGAGGTCGTGCACTCACAAAACAGATTATTCTTCATCACAGGTTTTAACACGAATATACAGAACAGGTGTGCAGTAAAACAGGGGGATACCAAGGGCCAGGAGATACGGGGCCCAAGAGAACCCTCGTTAACAAACATTTTCAGGAAAATTCCACCACCATTCCAATACCACACACACTGTACATCCCAGACAGCGTTCATTTTGGAGTCCCTGGAAGAGCTAAAAATATTTGCTGAAATATAGTATATTCATTCATTCATTCATTCATTCATTCGTCTTCAGTATCCACTTCATCCTGGTAAGGGTCAAGGTGGATCTGCCCCACATTCACACCCACTAGCGGCAATTTCGCATAGCCCATCCACCTATCTGCAAGTTGTTGGTCAGTGGGAGGAGACCAGAGAACCCAGATGAAATCCACGCAAACACTATGAGGTGGCAATGCGACCCACTGAGCCACTGGGCCACCCAATTACAGTGTAGAAAAGACTGTATTTATTATATTTGCATGATAATCATTTAAGTCTATTCCTTGAAATAAGTCTTGTGACCCCAAGTCTGACCCCAGAAACACCTGTGAGAAGTTAATTACTCCTAATGCTAATCCATACAGACATTGTAATCATATCTAACCTCATATCTAACCAAAGTTGATCTAAATCATTGTAGCACTGTAAGTCAGCTATTTTAAACACTTGCATATTAGGAACTGTGAAGCCGATACTAATGCAACATTATTTTTTGGTTTGCAGTTGTCATCATTAATCCATTTATTGCCACCACTTTCCACTGGCCTGCTTCCTTTTCTCTTGCTTTTACTTCCTCTTTTTCTTTTAACTTCCTAATAGGTAAATTTCCTTCCTTTTTGGCAGGACCATGTGCATTCATTTCACATTCATTTCACACAGGTAGCATACTAATGAGTTAGGCCTCTTTTGGGGTTTTATTTTTTTGTCTTTTTGAGATGTTGTTATACATTGAACATCTGAGGTTTTAGGAAAGGCCCAATATTTGGACATTTGACATTTTATGGACCAGTCTTTGGCATTCCTGTCAGTGCTCCAGGCCCCATGTGTGTCTTATTTGTCCTGTAGCTACACATCTGAGTGAGATCTTGCCTCATTGCACTGTTAGACTCTGTACATTTTAATGTAATGCTGGAAAAGGAGCTGTGGTGAAAGGTGTGGTTTAATCCCCACAAAAAAATAAATAAATAAATCAACTTTGCTTCACAAAACAGTGAGCTGAATTAACATGCATGCAGGTCTCTGGTGCAACATACCAGATCTCTGTAGAAAACCATAAAACTGAAAGTAAAATAAGAAACAAAAGCCAGCTGTCAAAAGGCTATGGTCATTTAGTGTGACAGATTAAGTAAAGGGCAGAGGTGAAGGCCACTCCTTTATGTAAACAGTGAGCAAAGCTGTCAGCAGCCATTACTCAATCAGCACAATTAGCACAGATTTTACATACACAGTTCAAGACAATGTCTTAACAAAGTATTGTTCTTTTGTATGAATTCACATGTACTGCTGCTCAAATCACATCTACTGTTGCAAGCTAATCATATCAGACATTTGACATAAGTCACTCTCTTTCAGGTTTCACAGCAATTACTGCATAATCACCTAACTGCAATGATTTGATCTGATCAGGATTAACTATTAGCTTCCACATTCCTGGTTTTATAAAAATATTATATGTAGTCTGTAAACATAAAATTTTTTCTCACTTAGTTTCTCAGTAAAATGAAATTGCTGCACCACCATATTTTAATCATTATTCTCAGAGCCTATGGTGTATGTCTACATGCTGACAAATGACAAGATTTAATACATTAGTACAGAATACTGCTTTTGTTTTTACAGTTTTTGCTACAATATGTTATTTATTGTTAGTAATTGGTTTTATATATTTAAGTTTTTATTTATCTTAACTTAGATTTTTTTTTTCAAAGGCAAAGAAATTTTAGTTTGCTTACATGTTCATAATTGAGAAATTTGGTGGTGTTGTGTGTATTACTACACTCCTATTATCCTTCTAGAGATTTGCTATACACAAGGTTGTGTAATGTGAGCATACTTTTCATCACTTGACAGGAATGTGAACAAAGTCCTGAACCTAACCTGTTATTACATTCTATTGCGACACACGGCTGTAGCATGTTAATATCATCCAGATACTGAGTGTGTTGACAGAATGTTTTTTGGCATAAAAATCAATGAACAGAAAACAGTGGGATTATATTTTGATATTTATGTTCGCTAACTACTCACTGCTCACAACTCACAACTAACTACTGACTTTATTTCAGAATGTGAAACTTTGACCAACTTCATAAAAAATTTTTTTTATCAATATTGAAAATTGCTATATTGTAAAGTTGAAAGTTGTTTTATGGTACAGTAGCTAAAGCAAAAATAACTTTAGCTTAATTACTGTTCTATTTCACTCCTCTTTACTATCTGCGATGGTGAAAATCAGCTGGATACCATCTTATGCGTGTGCTCGTGCATGCCAAAACCTTCAGGAAAATCACAAAGTGACATATGATGCAGTATTAGTAATAAATACCACTGTCACAAAGCCATCTTTCTCTTTCTTCTTCTTGCCTTGTACACATATAAGACCACATGCACACCATATGGAGCTTTCCTGCCCATTTTAACGTGAATAAGTAAAAAATAATAACTGTGGGCTAAGGCTATCAGCTATGTGTTAGGGCAAAAATTAGCTAATTGACAAGTAATAAGCAAACTCGATAACCAGTTTTGTTTTAGGTGGCTATAGACTTGCAGTCCTTGCAGTGCATTCTAGTTATTAGCCTGTTTTAACATGATACCTCTAATATGTCTAGACATTGCAGCTCCTGTGACTGTATGGCTTAACTTGGAAAAGTTTTGAGCCTTAAACTGATCATTATTCTGTTCTGTTATCACCTATTTGTTAGTATGTATGTTTTCTTTTTCCACTGAATCCATGCCTAGAGTAGACATGGATGCATCACAAATGAAACTGAAACAGAGTAATCTGTTGATCTACTGATTATAAGGGGAATTTTCATTTATTGATTTAAAATATTTTGAACAAATAAAGCCTGTAAACCTGGAGACAGAGAGTGGAATGCAATTTGGAGACTTGGAAACAGATATTTAACAGGAGATGAAACAATGTCCTGCAAGCTAATATTTGACCAGATGGTCAAAAATGGCAAACAGATGAGTAAACACTGGATAAGCAGTGTCTGATAGTGTTACTCATTCCTGAAGAGGGGAACATAGATAGGCATTCTAACTAGCTACATTTCATTAGCTAACATTATTAGTGTCAGCTCAGCCAGGGGTGATATAAAGTGTGGAAGGCAGGGAGTAGAGTAGACAGGGGCCCAAGCATGGCCTGGGGAAACGAACACTGTCCAGGTCAGGGGCTGAAAAGTCTTACTGGTGCCCCTAAGCTAATGCCAATTAAGCTAAGTCACAGAATCTGACATAAATTTGGAGATGTTATTGGTGTGTGGGTCTGCATTTGAAACCAATGAGCAGTCAGTTAGGTACTAACTGGAGCTACATAAATGTATGCAAAAAAACATAGATAACCATAAATCTACACTAAGTTTGTTGATTAAAAGCCATAGAATGTTCATTTTCCCAACCAGCATGTATTAAAAATGAACTCGGAACTAAAATGGACCAAAGATGGCTTAACATGCGGTCACTCCTGGCCATTGAATTGAAGCTTGTTAATGTGCTGGACTTTGATGATTTGGTAGATGAGTTTGTGAGGTAAAATGGGTGTGTAATGTGTGTAGTCATGCGTGCTCTATATTTTGCATGTGTTGGGTTGAGGGGTGGGGAGGTATAGCTCCTTGCATTGGTTCATGAATGGTGGGGTGGGGAGGTGGGTCCTGTATAAGTTCCTGCTTAGTGATTTATGATGATTCTACATGTGCCCCTGCCCCTAAGTGACCATATTCTGCTCATCCCCAAAAGGCCCCTAGTTCAGCTTGGGAAAATCACCACAGAGTGTCTGACAAATTAGATCCAACTCAAAGCACAAGCGATGAAAGATTAACCTGGCTTTGATGCTTCTTGGCACATTTTTAAGAAGTAATAATCACGTCAGCATGACTCTCAGAGCATTTCCTGGTATCAGGATAAGGTTCAAATGAAATACTGCTTTGAGCTCTTTTTGTATTTCTGGATGCTTGCCCACCTTCAAGGTGATAATTGTCTTTCATGTTGTGATGAATAGGAACAACTAACAGAGCTGGATTAATGGAGGACCGAGAGAGGGGATAAATGAGGTTAGAAAAAGGAAAGTGAAACTATTTCTCTCAGTGCGGATTTGGCCATCAGGACAGAGTGATTGGCATCACAGTTAGGTCGTCAAATTGAGATATGCTTAGATATGCTTAGAATTGAGATAATAATTACAAAACTGTTTTTTTTATTCCACAGAAGCTTTGTGATTCGAATGCTTCAGTAAATAGTTTTAGGTTGAGTAACATCTTAGAGCAAGGATTAGGACTAAAGTTAGGATCAGACTATACACTATGCAGTAACTCTTCAGCAACATTTTGTCAGCATTCATAATATTGGATGTACTGTATGTCTCTTATAATCTAACTTGTCTCCTCAAACACCATGTCACTATTCAATTCTTAAAATGCAGAGCTGTTAATATATTTATACATTGCCTTTGGATCTTCTGTGATATTTTGGGGAAGTAGTTCATAGCTATAAAAAGAAAACAGTGTTGCCCCAGGAACAAGATTACACAAGATCAATGAAGACCTGAGCACTACAGCTGTCTGGCATGCAGAGAAATAACATGCTTTAAGAACAATTTTGCAGATATACACACAAGGAGAGGCGAACGCTCAAAGCATTTCACAGTGAGCTCCGGAAATTGCTCCTCGCTCTCTCTTTCAGAAGGAACACCTGATAAATGCTAGAGGCCGGCCGTATTACTCATTTCATGTATGCTGTTATATGGAGAGTTTTGTCACAGCAGACATGGCTGTTGAGTCAAAATAATGTCTTATTCACTTTAAAATAACAGAATTAAAATCACAGAATTGTGCAGTCTCATTAGCAGGACACTAAGCAGCAGCTAGTACGGAGCTGGCTTGGATGGCGGTTATGTACAGGTGACTGTGTTTAGTAAAGACTGGATAACAGCACTGACGCAGGAACAAGGCAAGCGAGAGCAATAAAGCCTTTTAATAGATTCACTGTTCCCATTTGGTCTTTCTACCAGCTTTTCTCTCTCTCTCTCTCTCTCTCTCTCTCTCTGTTATTGTGTTGGTTTCAGATCAGAGCTCTGATTCAGAGTTGACCTGCTGCTTTCCTCTCCTCCATCTTGTTCTTTTGTAAGGGCCAGTTGCTTTCACCGCTTGCTGTAGGAGTGCTTGTTTCTGTCTGGAAATGAAAACGCTTTTATTTTTAGTCCTGACAGACTTTTGTTTGGGTTTCCTTGGCCTTATCTCCACCTCACACTGCTGAATTACTGAACTGAAGCCTGTGAAAAAAAAATTAAGGCAGTAATCCTTGAAAGAGTTTTATTCCTTTTTCATGCAAGCATCTCTTAATGTCAAGGTCACAGTTTATTAGACATAAAGTTGTTGGTTTATTGACAATTAGCTGAAGTGTCTGCATTTGGTGTGTCTGCATTGTATATTGAGCCTAATCTTTTTTTTTTTTTTTTTTTTTTTTGGCGTTCACTGATGTGAAGATCTCACATCCAATAAAACAAATTAGAATTGTGTCTGGTTAAATTTAATTGCATTTGGGGTGACAGGATGTCAATCTGATTCAGTGAGTGAGATGTTCTACAGTGCACAGAGAAGATCAGCTGCAAAATCATACTCAATTAACAGTGGAGTTAGCTATTCAAAATACGTAAGTGAAGGTTAAAATATGTCCACGCCGTTTGTAGTCAAGTATTTAAAAGTAAATAAATGATTTTGACTAAATTGTTAATTTGAAACTATTCACATGACTCAATCTTTAAGAAAAGATATAAAGGTTGAGGTTTAGGGGTGGGGTTAGCATTTGTACTTTTTCTTACAACTTCATTTGTATGAAATGAACAAGGTTTAACCAGGTCACCTGTGTTCATACAAATTCAAACAAATTTTCAATGCAACAAAGTAACATAATGTACAAACAGCAAATCAGCCTAATAGGTAGTCATTTTGCAAAGAATGGTTGATTTGATTGCGGCATCCATATAAATTGGTATGGATTTGTTTTATGGTTTTAATTTAACACTGTTCATAACAAAATTCAAATGTACAGAAATCTGATGGATTGAATTGGCAACTCAATCAAAAATATTTGAGTCTGATCTTTGAGATTTGTAATGGGTACGTTAAAGGTGTAAATGAAAATAGAGTAAAAGAATACAATTATTAATTATACTAAAGTAAATTACAAATACATTGACCAGTAACAAATTAGAGATGCTTATGCACTTTCCATCTCTGTATATAATTATTTGCATGTATATAGGATTATCGTATTCAGGAACTTGGTTATTTTATTTATTTATTTATTTATTACATCAAACTAAGAAATTCTTAATTACAGTGTTGATGTGATAGGTAGAGAGGGGTAACTCAGCCATAATACCTGCTTAAACACAAATGCATCATTGTTCTTAAAGATAAATGATACTGATTCTGAAATGCTTATAAAGCAGCTTGAGCACTAACAATCCCTCAGCAGGTACACACACATCAAACTCCAAAAACACTAAAACGAATACATCATTTTAGGATGCTTAACTTCTCTCTCTCTCTCTCTTTCTCTCATTAGTTTACAGATGAATATCTGAGGAGGATCCCCAGCGGCGAATGGCCCCGGGTTATTGTAGTGGCTGACGGCTCTTGTGGTGACTCCTGTTCTGTATTGGGAATCAGTTCAGAGTACATCGTAGAGTCCTGTCATGCCTATGGAGCTAATGCCACAATAGAGAGACTGGACCAAAGACAGGTCAGTCTTAAGGATGCTTAACTCATTAATGATGGTGGATGCAGGGAAAGGATACACTGGTATAGGAAGCATAAATGTGACCTATAGAGCCTGGTTTTTCATTTTATTTTGTTTCAACCTCTTAATGTTTTTGCGCAAAGATCCCCCTGCCTCTTACATCAGTGTAACATTAGTGCATTATTATCATTGTTTTAGCTTTGCAGCTGTTGTCTGGCTCTGCCGGTTTGTTTAAATATGAATTCTGTGCAAGAGCTTGTGCTTATCTGTCCATGTATCTGCAAGCCACTAGGTTGTCACAAATGGGCCTTCTTTAAAAATATTACCAATGAAATTTCCAGATCAAAGCTTTTACCGAGACATTATACATGATGAAAAACAAAGGCCCAGCAAAGGGAACAATCTGATATGATGTGAATGAACATAAGATATATTGTAGATGCCATTTCCTGTAGTTTGTTTATTAATTCCTGAAATGAGTGACCACTCTGCATTTCCAGCAAAGCCACGGAGACAACAGACCAACAACTCATCTGATATCCTGCTATTTATAACATCAAACTAGTCTGGTATTACTGGTGGCACTGGATCTTCATGCTCTTTGGGTCTTTGAATATTAGATGCCCAAATGCTTTTAGCCAGAAAAAAACAGCACATTCTCCAGCTGCTGCCAGTGAACCAGAACTGACTGAGATATAAATACAAGTTGTTTAATAGTCTCTGGGTGGTGTACAGTGACAAATAGGAAGAAGACAAGTTCAGGGAAACGTCTGTACTGGCCTTCATTATACATACACTCCCACACAACTGTATACACTGAATCTCTGGGAATTGGCTGGAGCAAGTCTGTTCAGTCTATTGAAGGTCACAGTCTATATATTGTTTGAACAGTGTGTAACACTGCATTTGATTTTACGAGAGATTGATTTATGCATGTGTGTATGTATGTGTGTGTGTGTGTGTGTGTGTGTGTGTGTGTGTGTGTGTGTGTGTACATGAACGGAGATCAAAGCTATCTGAGGCCAGAGACTCATAAAGTCTCATTTCCTAGTCTTCATTCCAGCTGAAATCAAGATCATTTCCTTATGTGACCTCGCTGGATCGTACTGTGCTGTGATTCTGCAAATTAGCAATTGCTCGCCAAGTGGATTCTGCCTTACATAGAAAATGTGATCCTGCAATCAAATTTCCAAGCCTCATTGCATCAGTGTAAACCAAGACCAATTAAGGTGTGATTAAGTTAGGAAAGTGCAATGGCCCCTTGTTTAGACTACCCACAGTCTCTGCCAGAAATAGAAGAGACAAAACCTGACCTTTCATTCATAATGAAAAACATTCTGTGCCATTTTCCTTTCCAGTTGAACAAATGCTGGTGAATAAATGTATTAAGCCATTTGTGATTTGATTTGAATTGAACTTATGTTACACTGACATGAAATGTGTGGAGAACAAAGTACAACAGAAAGCAACTGACCATTTCTGTTGTACTGAATTCAAAAAATGCATATGAAGGAAGGATTTTATGTGCTGTTTCTTTTGACAATCAGAAATGGTACTGTATATTTTGTCTCTTCTCTGTAGGTCCCCACACCTGAGATCAGGGCTCACAGTCTGTACTTTGACCTGTCAGCATACGGCATTGATTCTGTTAGAGAACCTCGCAACTCCTCTCAGACCTCAGCCAAGCCTGGGTTTCACCTGAAGATCTACGGAACATTTCGAAACCGATACATGGCCCTCGCCTGCACGTCTGCAGACTCGAAAATGCTGCGTTTCCTGCGTCACACGGCCAACTCCTCAGTAATAAACCTTTGAATTACACCCTACTTCAGTTTCACAGGCTTTTAAATCATCTTTTTCATGCCACAGGGGTTCAGTTCAGTTTTACCACTAGTTCATTATCATGATAACAAAATCATATCTTCAGCCCCCAAACCAACCCCATCCCCTTTACTGTGAGTTGTATTTTAGGGAAAAATCTAAAATACTAAACTATTGAAACTAAGGAGCACTATATCAACTGGGGGTGGTGTAAACACCCAGACAGGAAATATGCTAACAACAGCTAGCAAGAAACTAGTGAGATCTGTGGTTTTATTTCTGTCTTGATGGATCAGCAGTGCCAAGAATTCCTCAAGTTGATGAATTGATCATTCTGGTCCAATCTGCCAAGAGTAAATATTTCTGGCAGTGCAAAAAAAGATGGAATTGGAAAAAATTATAGCTGCTATGGATCGTATCACTTCAGTCTATGTAGGAGCTGCTAAAAGAAAAGAAAAAAAAGAAAGTTAATAAAAATAAAGAGGCTGATCAGGCTGATGAAATTGGTAATTATAATTATAATTACAGTTATAAAGTCTTATTTTATATTTTTATATGTAGTAGTTTTGTGTTAATAAATTCTTGACCTAATACTGTAATTACCATAACTATGTCAGACACAAAATCTTAGCTTTAGAGGAACAGAAAGCTGCTTAAAAAAAAGATAATAGATAATATTCCAATATACTGTATATTACCCTGAGAAACTGATATAGTCTGAATGGGACTTGGAAATTATGTTATTATTGGCATCATTTTAGAAATTACAAACTGCTCCAAATGTCAGATTTTCCTGTGCTCTATCTTGTACCTTTGGGATTTCCATGAATTCAATAAAAAAAAATCTCTGGTGCCCTGTAAGGCATCTCTCTCACACGCTCACCTGATCCTTCAGGTATTTGACGCAGAGACAGAAAGAGCACTGAAAAAAAAAAATTAACCACACCAAAGTAGTTAGAAGTACAATGACTCCAGTTGTTGTGCAACTGTTTGGTTGCAATTATTTTTATATTAATCTGTTGCTACTCTGTATATTAGAAGTGTAGGTTGCAAATTGCACAAGTTAGTATCTCTACAAGTACAAGTACTTTATGGAAATTTAAATGTAAAGTGCAACTCAGTTACTTTCTCCCACTGCTGCTAAAGCAATGCTGAGTGCAGCACTAAGAGGGAAAAAAACAGTTGGGGCTGAGTCAATTGATGATAAATGCAAGAACATTCCATCCTGCTGAGACTACACACAGGTCCATAGGATACACATTCATGGATGGAGTGTGTGTGGCTGCAGAAAAAAGAGGAAGGAAATAGTACAAAAGAAGGCAAGGTCAGGGCTGTTTCACTCTAAAGAGCTTAAGTTAAAATGGTGAAAGAGAGGCACAAACCGAGGGCGATAGCAAGAGCTGGAGAGGGACAGTGCGAGGAGGTTTATTAAGACAGTGGCGTCACAGTGCACACCAATAGTGTGACAGAGCACGTCATTCACAGAAACACATGCTGTTACCTGGTTACAGCAAGGGAGAATCAGTGTGTGTGTGTGTGTGTGTGTGCGTGTGTGTGTGTGTGTGTGTGTGTGTGATGGGTGCAGAGGATAGGGGAGACGTTACCAAGACACCACAGGAGGATGACGGGGGCAATGATGTGAGGCAGTGTCATTAACTCACTTCTTTATTTTGGCTCATGTGAACATGTAGGATTTTTGTGGTTTATAGCTCAATAAACACTAAATGTCCATATTTTACATGTTTATGCTTTCTGTTGAACATTGGTGTCATTGACTCTCTGAAGCCTGGAGGTTTTTGTTTGCAAGACACACATTCCCACACCTCTTTAATGATTTTTTCTCTCCAACGCTTTCATCTCAGATAATGAAGAACATCTTTCACCAATCCTTTAATGCTTATAAGACAGACATTGAGCCCCGTGTGAGTGAGCTGACTCTGCACCGCATGCAGTGCAGCCGCAGGCTTTTCGAGATCATGCTCTCTCACCGACGCATCAGTGCAGCCTACATTGAGGGCGACAATGTAGCCGTCACTGTAGAGGGGGAGGCAGCCCGCATGCTAAACTTTGATACCGGTAAGTTTGTTTCCATCTGTCCACTGTCTGGCTCTGATTCAGATAAACTTCTAAACTGTAAGATACACTACCGCTGTCAGGAAGACTGTTAACTTTCAGATATATTAACTGGCAGGTTTACTTCTACCTGTCAGATGTATACTGTATGGCCAAAATTTGTGGACACCTGACCATCACACCCATATGTGCATGCTGAACATCTCATTCCAGATTTATTCCCCCCTTTGCTGTTATAATAACCTCCACTCTTCTGAGAACGCTTTCCTCTATATTTTGGAATGTGGTTGTGGGGATTTTTCCATTCACCCAGAAGAGCATTAGTGAGGTCAGGCACTGATGTTAGCCGAGGAGGCCTGGGGTGCAGTCGGCATTTCAGTTCATCCCAAAGGTGTTCAGTGGGGTTGAGGTCAGGGTTCTGTGCAGGCCATTTGCGTAATTTCATTTCCAAAGTGTGGAGCTCCCTTTGTGCACAGGGGAATTGTCGTGGTGGAACAAGTTTGGGCCTCTTAGTTCCAGTGACGGGAAATTGTAATACTACAACTTACAAAGATATTATAATATATAAGTTATAATATAATACTAACTAACAAATATACTGTCAGATATATAAGACAGTATAATTGTCGGTTATACTGTCAGATGTAGTACTAAATGTCAGATATACTACTGCAGATATATTGTCATATATACTACTAACTTTGAGATATACTGCTCACTGTCAGATGTACTACTAACT
The DNA here is from genome assembly GCF_027358585.1 of Pangasianodon hypophthalmus. NCBI lineage: Eukaryota > Metazoa > Chordata > Actinopteri > Siluriformes > Pangasiidae > Pangasianodon > Pangasianodon hypophthalmus. Next base: position 22,726,555 of record NC_069716.1, read on the forward strand.
GTCAGATATACCATCAGTATAAAGTACTAACTTTGAGATATAATACTGTCACATATACTACTAATTTTGAGATATACTATCATATGCTTACAGTATATAAGAATATAAAAAAAATTATATGATGCACTCTGCATTATAAGCTTCATATCAGTTAAAGAAAGCAGTTAGGACTTAATTTGCTAGATGTGTTCAGTATCATGTACAGTGCAGTAGATGATACCAGGTTAAGTGAGAAAGCTGTGTAATACTGATAATCGTGTCAGAATAAAATTAATATCCAGCCTGGTATCTGGAAAGCTCTGGTGAAATCTTGATGTGGACACTTTGACGAGAAAAATATAATTATATTATTTAGGATTTAGCATTCTTCATCTTCATTTAATAACTTGTTTTATAAAATACTTGACATACATGATTTATATTATTTATAGTTACAGAGTACATGTGTTTTGTTAATGAAATAATGAATGGTGAATAAAAAATGACAGATGATTTTCAACCTATGGACGGTACTGTGAGTATTTCTTATGCTGTGAATTGTCTTTATGTGAGGACAGTTCCTATAACTGATGTTACTTTCTGAAAGGTTGTGGTGTGAACCTCGGCATGAGGGGCTTGGAGTCTTTGGGACTGTTTATCTACAGAACTGCCACTGCTCAGGATCAGAATGATGTGTTCGAAGCCCTTTCGGCCAAAATCCAGCACTCCAAACACGTGGCTGAGACCTTCAGACAGACTGGATTGGCTGCAGCTATGTTCGAATGAAGAGATGTGTGAGAGTTAGACACAGGGGGAAAAAAAACGTTGTCTCTAAAGTCTTATAAATATCATGGTTAAAGTTAAGTGTACTGTCATGCCTTCGTTGTAATAAGAATGTTGTCAAATGATGTACATGCTCAAAGGAACCAAAGCTTTAGCTCTGTGAAGAGTGAAAAGAAATGTCCTTGCAGTCAATGATAAGTGTGTTGTATGGAACAGAAAAACATCTGTAGTATTAAAGTGGAGGATAATGTGATCTAAAGTTTAGACTTAAGATTAAGTTCACACATACATTACTTGTCTGTACTTAGTACTAAGTACCACAGTTTCTCAAACTGACCTTATGAATGTGTTTATTCTTTTTTATCACTATGCTGTAGATTGCACTGATGCTTGCAATTTCATAGTTTGAGGCTTGACATTTTATCATCAGCTGTGGCTGGCAGGAAGTTTTCAGATCTACACCATTTCAGCACATCTTTCTGCTTTCTAACATGACCGCTCAGGCAAAAATCACATGAATTAGATCATTAATCGAATTTAGTAACGGAAATTTTGTTGGCTTGATACTGTACAGAAGTGCCTGGCGGATAGTCAATAAACCACAAAAGCATACATTTCCATTGCTTGGAATATTTTGTATGTATAAATTGGGTTGTCTTTAGATTTGTAATGTTTGTTAATAAAATTAAATGTGCATCTTTTTTCACGGGTGCAGTGTTTTTGGTTGGAGATTAAATGATGTCAGTATTAAGTGGTAACATTTAACGAGATGTGATTGTTTGAAAACACTTAAAGGTGCATTAGGTAAGATTTGTGAAAAGATATGTCTTTAATGGTCTAACGCGCGGAATTGAATAACATATGAATGATTTTTTTAATAACATATGATCATTGAATCCACCCTCATTGTCCACCCATGTACACAAAGCTCCACCCCCAAAGCTTATGATGGTTAGTATAGAGTTAGTATGCTAGCTAGCATTACCATTAGCAAAGACTGTTGTGACATCACTTTCAAATGCACACAGACATTCAACTGCTTGAAAGTCAGATTACAACTCTATAAGCATATCCTCATATTGATTTATGAGGACATGAAGGGGCATGTCTATAAAATGACTGACAAAATGACTGACAAAATACAAAAACTTTCTGGCCCCAAAGACAGGTTTTCAAAAATTGTTTTTTTTTTTTTTTCCAGCTATGTAATACACTTAAGAAAAAAAAAGAAAGCTATATTTTAATTATTTCTACATTCTTTTCCACATTATTTGCAAAAATAAGAAATGAAAAATATTGACAATGGCACCTTTAAGAAAAAAATTGATCATTCATCATTCAGTTGGGTTTTAAGCAATACTTTTGCTTATACTTCCACCTAGTGATTACTACTTTGAAGTGCACTGTTTGAATTTAGTACAGTGTATATCCAAAAACAGACAGGTTCTTCAGGGTTTAACTTTCATTTTGATTTTGTCTTTTCAGGATCTACAGTACTCTGCAAAACTTCACATCAGGTTTAACTACATAAAGTCTGCCATAGATGAATTCTCCTGTGCAGTTTTGCAACAATTAACAAGCCAGTTTCTTCCTTTTGAAATAAAATGACATTTCTCAATTTTGTTTCCTTTAAGCTTTAAATAAAATAACAGCCACTAAGATACAGAATTGCTATCACTGAATGGTTTCTAATAGGTTTTAAAAAGCATAAACACATCTGTTGGTTTAGTAGGCCTTTATTTCACAATCTCTCCAAATGTACAAAAACAAGATATGGTACAAAAAAGCAAAGGGAAAAGTCCTAATCGTTCATTAACCCCCCTCCCCTTTTCCATGAGAAAGAAAACGTGACTGGACTTGGTCTCAAAACCAAAGTGCATCTGTTGGAGGTACAGCATGGGGAAAGCGAACTGATCAATTTGACCACACTGTACCTGTTTGACATTATTTAAAAATCACACAAAGGCCTGGCCACGACAACTTTCCACAGTGTCCCCAGAGCAGCTGGCCCAAGAGAGAGCCGACATTATGTCAGAGCATTCGGGTTGTTCACTAAAGTTGGAATATAATTTAGCTCCCCTACATGATTCCTGTCAGATTTTTTTTTTGCCATTTGATGACTTATAACTCAGACTTCTTCTTCTTTGACTTCTTCTTCTCCTCATCCTCCTTTACCACCAGTGGGTTAGATGCCTCCTTCTTCAGATATGAAATGAAGTCGCTGACTTCACGACCTCCCTGAAAGCAAATAAAGCATGCCTTATTAGCTTAAACCACACCTACCACAATTATCAGTGTTGCCTTTGAATTTAACACTGTACGTGCTCAAAGAACAAACCTCATATCTTTTTGGACTCTGTTTCTGCCCAGCTGGTGAGAAATAGATAGTGGGGAATCTGAAAAAGAAGAGCACATCAGGAAAAGTCAAAAGCGTGGAAAAGTGTAGTGTTTCAGTGCTACATGGGTTCTGGGGTTCTTAACTCCACCCCTCAGCTGCACAGTTTAAAGTTTTCCCTACTGCTGACACACCAAAAGCAACTGATCATCTAACTGATCATTATTAAGTCTTTAATGAGCTGGGCCAGGGGGTCTGAAAGTAGGAAAAACTTCAGACTGTGCGGGGCAAGAACAGAAATTCCCCAAGACTGCTGTATTAGTACATACCCTCTGACATCATATGGGGAGGGCACATCATTAGCTGTGGCATCCATCTTGGCAATGACAATGTTGGGATCACTGGAGAGCTGCAAAGTGATTACAGAAGGTGGTTAGAGTCAGGTCTTGACATTCAGACCCCTGAATGTCCACATTCTTATCCATTTAACAATAAGATGTGCCGTGAGGTGGACAACCAGCTATCCCAGGAGCCCAAGACCTCTCTAAGGCATTATTTTTTTTTTATTCATAGTTACCTGGTGGACAATTAGCCTCAGTAGGCTACCGTTCACCAGCATTTTTTCCTTCTCTCTCTCTATTGTTAGATTAATTAGAATGCACTGATGACATACAAACTTTCCAGAATCAGGACCATGCAGGTATGTGGAAACACTGACAAAACTGAGCTAAATAGCTGTAATATATCTCTCCTGCTCTACACAGAGTCACCTAATGGGTAAACATGTTGAGAAAATAAAGACTCAACACATCACACATAAAAATAATAATTTTTATGTGTGATATGAAAAGAAAATATCTCCACTCACTGCAAACAACTTGCTGAGACAAACACAATGTGCTACATCAGATACTTTCTTAGAAAATTAGTCGTTCCCTACACAGGAAATTATAAACTTATTTGTGTCTGTATTCATACACTTAACTAGCTAGCTAACCATGTACTCTTACATTAAATTAACAATTTTTAGCCTAGTCAGTTAGGTTTCCAAGCAACAAAAACCCTAGCCTAGGTAGCACACTGGAGCTTTTACTTACCCGATGCACCAGCTAATGAATTTATGATTTGTCCACCCTGGTGTCACACTAGTAGACTTTACTGAAAAGCCAATATTTCACTGTAGAGTAATGCTAATGAGCAACTTAACACTCACCTTCTCACCAAGCTCCTTGTACTTAGGTTCAAGGCTCTTGCAGTGGCCACACCAAGGTGCATAGAACTCAATGAGAACATCCTTGGACTCATCGTTCACAATGGACTCAAAGTTCTCAGCCACGACAACCTAAACGATAAACCAGGTTAGTGTAGAAGTGGAAAAACTGGAAACATTAATCATTAAAATGAAGTGACAGAAAAAAAAATAATTTAATAATTTGCACTCACTTTGACAGGGCCATCATTGCTCTCAGGAATGGGCTCAGATTTCAGGTAACGTTTCAGATTTCCATCAAAGTAATCCTGAAGGAATTTCTCCAAGGCCTTCCCGTCACGGCTGCATTAAACATTCACAATGCTTAATTAATATATTACCTTACTTTGTGTGATCTTTACAAAAAAAACCACAGATAAGCAAGGTCTTGCCACTGATTTAAAGCATGAGATGGAAACAAATAAAAGATGCAAGTCACTGTAACTAGAGAAACTGTTAAGACTGACTTAGCATTTTAAAGGTGAAATTAACAGATCACAACCTTAGATGCAGAATTTATCAGTACTTACGTAAACTCCTCCTGCATGACGTATTTATCCCCCTTGGCAGTTCGGATGCCAACAACAGGCAGCTCTCCACCGCTGGAGTCCAGACCGAGCTCAGACACATCATGGCTGAAGATATTTTTATTGGCCACTGCAAAGTTCAGCTTCTTTCCCTGATCCAGGAAACTCTTGGCCACCTTCATGACCCTGCATACAGAGTAAATGTCTGAGATAATGATTCGACTTACCACTGTGACAGGTATAGAGGAGACATTTGTTGCATTTTTAGGCTTCTTATTGCATTTTAAGTCTTAACTGTATAATGGTAGCTGAACAACATAGACTACTGTACGATATCAATGGCTAAACTTATGTTCTATTAGTCAAGTTGAGGGGATGTCTCCTCATCACGATCACACATGAGACAATAAAGTGAACAGGAAGGTCTACCTGTTCCTCCAGTAGTTGGAACCTTTGGGGTTTTTCTCATAGTCCACATCGTAATAGGCCACCAACAGGTCTTTGCCTTTCAGCTGATCTTTGTTGTCATCAGTCATGTGAGGGCATATTCCAAAACTGCCACACAAAAATATTGGTTAATTTAATAAAAATTAGATAGAATTAACAATCAATCAATGTTCACATCAAAAATGATACTTACATGTTGTCTTGAATGAACTTCTTGAGCTTGGCATTAGTGAACTTCTCCTCAGCAAAGTGAACACTGCTCTCTTCAAATTTGTTAGTGAGGTGAGGGGGCCGGAACAGGATGACACCCCTGAAAAACACGGACTGATCAGGAAACAAAGGCGGCATAGAGCAAAACACCAGCATGCCATTGATAAAGGAAACAACAACAGTCTCTGATAAAAATCCGAATGGTAGATGTACATGCAACTCTGACAGGCTCTGTGAATATATTAAAACTTGACAAAAAGCAAAAGTGAAAGCAAACTGCAGCCAGAAAAACAAGGCCTACTTACTCCCCCTCGATGTTGTGCTTCTTCAGAAGGGCTTCCACATTTGTGTGAGCAAAGCGGTACGATTCCCTCAGAGCACTGGCTGACTTCAGGAACTCGCCCTGTGCAGCACTTCCAGCATCAGCAAAGAATCCTGAAGACATGACAGTGTTTAAGCACCAGTTCTCTTCAACTTCCAGAATATACTATTTTTATACATGCACAAATATACAGGAGGTCAGAAAACTTCGCAAAAATAACCAAAAATATGCTCACCCACAACGCTGGCATCACGGTCTCCAACGAATTTCTCAAATTCCCCTTCGGATTTGAGCTCTACCGAGGCTGGACCTGCCTGCTTTTTAAGGTGGCTCACAATTCCGTCTTAAAAAAAAAAAAAAGAAGAAGATATGGCATACAAGAACTCAAAATCAGAATTCAGTTTAGGTCCCAGGCTCAACATGGCAGGGCTGTCCGCCCAGCCCATTTGTCCTAACCACAAATAAAATCAGAGGGAGTGGCTTCATATCTACCAAGACAACTTTTTTCAGGACAAGGAGCAGGATGTAGAGAGAACAACTTAAGACAGTTTAAAGTGTAAACTGGGTGCAAGTAAGAAGCAATTACTATGGGTATGTCTGGAATACTAAAAGGAAAGCTACTTGTATAGAATGATAAACACACATCAGTAAGACCAATTTAAAAAAAAAAAAAAAAAAAAAAAAGTGACATTCATACCTGCAGTTCTTGGACCATCATAAGCCCCAGACTCCTCTCCATCCCTGAAAATCTTCAGGGTTGGGTAGCCACTCACACCATACTTACTGCACACGTTGGAGTTGGCTGTACAGTCCACCTAATCAATGGCAGAGAAAACATTACCAAGCTGATGTTACACTTCTGTGATCGGAGTTTAAGTTGGTTTTACACTGAAAGTGGAGCAGTGTATCAGTAGTCACACTAAGATTTTAATCACAAAATGACTGTGACTGTAAAATCAGGCTGAAAAGTCACACAGGGGAAAACCGGAAATGGACGCACAAGTCTGATGGTGCCAAGTGAAAAGTTTTACCTTGGCAAGTGGGACAATGCCTTTCAGGCGAGTAGCAGCAGCCTCATACTCTGGAGCAAGTCTCTTACAGTGACCACACCTACAAGTGAAAATGAGACAGCATTTATTGCTTTGCAGCGTTCAACCTTTCTGAGTCACATTGCACACAGTTCATCATGGACTTCGGTAATTCTATATAAAATCCTACATACACACAAGTCTTATTAGCTTATTAGTCCATGTACTGTGGTTAAGGGAAGAGGACTGTTACAAGTCTCTTCCCAACTCATCGATAAGTTCCGCCGTCATCCTGCTGCTGCACTACGGACCCGCAAATATGAGCCAATCAGGGACGGCCACCGAAACTTCACGGACCAATCACAGAGTTACACCATGAAGACGCCACGCCTCCAAACAGCCTTATGTTTCTTCCATGAAGCAGCAGTGAATTACTAATTTCTAACTTACTAGCTATATTAGCACAAAACCTAGCAAGTGTATATTGCTAATATGTTCCACTTAAAAGTACAAAATTCATACCAATACACAGCAGCTACTCAAATTATGAACCTAGCTAGCATGAAGAGACGGGTATGCTGCGTACACTGGCATAACATTAGCTATCTACATTGTACTCAAAATAATAATAATAATAATAATTTCATATGTACACTAGTTATGAGCACATCAGGCCTGAAATGAGCAAATATGAACTACATCTGTGCGACAGTTAGCCCACTGCTAACAGGAAGTAACATGAGCTAGGTATGCTAGATACAGCGGGCTAGCTTGTGATGGAGTAGCCTAGTTATTATAGCTACATACAGATTTAGCTAATTGTTATTATTCAGTTAAACATGACCAGCCTTTAAGTAAGTCAATAACAGGTTTAAGGATATCACTATAAGTTATAGCTGGCTAACAAAAGCTAAGCTAGCTAACGCTATCAAACCATTAAACACAACTGAAGGAGAAATGGTGGAGAAAAAAAATGAAGCGTATCAGGATGGAAACTGAAACCAAACTTATACAAAAGGCTTCGAGGATATTACTGTAGGCCTTCACATGAACCACGACATAAACAGCACAAAGGACATTTTTTTTTTTTTTTGCTAAATGACCAAGAATGCATTGAATTCATTCGCTAAAGCTGACTTTAAAATGAAAGCACTTTAATGCGGAAATGCTTACATTTTCCAGCCCCTACAATCAGCCCTCACACACTTACCAAGGTGCAAAAAATTCAACCAGGATTAAGTCGTGGTCTGTGATTCTGCTCTCAAAATCGTCATCTGTGAACTCGAGCACATCACTGGCTCGCGCCACTCCGGCCACAAAGACGAAGAATAATAACGGCAACATGACGGAAAAGCGTCTGCACGTCCGCCTCGAAAAGAGGAGAGAGTTAATGAGACTGCTGATTTATTCGGATCTGAGTTCGAGCCCGGTGAAGCAGGCACCGTGCATAGGAGAGAAAGAAACGCACAAGCGGCACAAACACACAAACCCGGAGCTCCTCAAAGTAACCAGAGTGTGGCACATCACTATTGGACTGTCCTCCACGTGACACCGTCCCAATCAGCCAATCAGAGAAGAGCATTCAAACAGTTCCTTGTTAAAGAGTTCCTCCTTCTGTCAATAATGTAAGCACAGGTTCCCAGCCCTGGCCCCAACCCTGGTGTACCCCCTATTCTGCATATCTTAGAGCCTTCCGTGCTCTAACACACCTGATTCAGCTAATCAGCTGATTAACAGCCCTTCCTGTGTTGAAGTGGGGCAGGGAAAACACTAAAATGTGAGGGACAGGGACAGGGACAGGGACAGGGGGGTACTCCAGGACCAGGGTTGGAATCCTCTAACATAACACAAGAGGTGTCAAACTTTTTGCAGCCAGGGACCCCCTTATGATCAGAGCACAAATTATTTAATTTAAAGAACAATAGGGCAAGTATGTAACATGTTATTTTATTAAATCAGTTAATCTTTTTATTGTAGTTAGATTAATGTTAATATAATTTATTTGTTTTATAGAGTTTTGGAATACCCTCTTTCATTTCAGGTAAATAGTCAACTGGGCTTACAACTGTGAGAACTATATAATAATCATAACAACTCTGATAACAGTTGATAGTAATCTCCACCAGCATCATGTGAGTACAGTCAGGGACCTCCTGGATAGACATGAAGGACCCTGGGGGACCCTAAAAAGATTGACAATTAAGTTGCCAAATATTGCTTTAACATCACTATGAGTGTTTGTAGTAGTTTTTGGTTGTAATGTGACATTTTGGTAATATTATGAGAAATAGCAAATAAATTAAAGGTGTGTACAAGCCATGTTGGTCGAAAATGTATCCATTTCAATTTCAAGTTCAAGTGCAAATAGACACAAAATCATTATTTACATTACAGACATGATAAATAAGTAAATTGACAATATGTTTCGATGTGCCAATAAATTAAAAAACAAACTGAAATGTCACTATATGTAAAAATGAATGTATGTTTATTATACACTTATGTATTTTACCATTTATTTTTATCATGTATTTAAATGTATTTATATATTTGAATTACACTAGAAGTGCAGACTGTACTTGAAATTGAAACTGTCATTGTTCACCCATTAGAGCACAGAGATCTTAGTGAATGTTTACTATTGTTGAATGCTGTTCACTATAGTGAACAACAATAGTGAACAGCATTCAATGAAACCTCCCTAGTGGATGCAGTCTAAAATGATCACTTCATGAGCACATAGACCAATGATTGTGTACGTATATGCTGCATATCAGACTTAAATATTCCCAAAGCCAACAGCAAACAGTGCATTCTTAGGAAAAAGGGCTCCTCAACGATTATAGTAAAAGGTACATACCTCAAGGGTTTTTAAAGTTTCACTGGATAATTAAGGGTTTTTTGCCTCCTAAGGAAGGATTCTACTTCCCCTTCTACACCTTTAAGGGTTCTAGATTTAACCATTTTTAAGAGGGTATCTAGATCCTTTGTGTCCTTTTCTGGCTGTACAAATGGGGAATGGGCTATAATAATAATAATAATAATAATAATAACAATAATAATAATAATAATAATAATATTTTTCTTCAGAAATCAATGAATCAGTCAGTTCCTCAATTCTGCAAAGTATTTTCATCCAGCCCACCGGTTCATCAAGACAATTTTTTTGTTAATAAATACACTTATCAATCAAAGTTAACAGCAGCATCTGTCCTCTGTGCTGCAGATTTCAAAATCAAAATCAAAACCAGACTTTACTGCTCTTACAAAAAGAGGTGACCAGCTTCATTGTTCACATTAACCTAACCAATGTCTGAGAATGGAGGAGGCATTTTTGAGTCACTTTTGTTTTTTACAAATCTAATTCCATGTACGTTATTAAATATGTCTGTGTTGTTCTTCAGATTTATATTCACAGGTTGTTCCAGTGATTATAAACTGAAATAGTCTATTCTGATGCATTTCTGTATGTATCTTGCAATATTTTTATTTCTGCTATTTGTTTATTTATAATGCTGCTGTTGCTGTTATTATGAATATAATTATAACATCAAATTATTATGATGTTATTATTCAGAACCAAACCACTGTCTCACAATAATTAAAATTCATAGTCAGAATACTTGCCATTCTGAATATTTTTTTCCCTTTATATTAAGACAGTGGTCAGCTATCAGTTGTCAGATTCAGCCTTGGTTTTTGTCCTATACACCTCCAGATTTTTAAATCAGTAAACTGTAAAGCAGTCTGTGATTTGCCTATGGAGTCTATGTAAGTCATTACAAGTACATTTTCATATTTAATATCAGCCTTGGAATGTGTGGCCCCTGGTCTACTTTACTGTAATCAGTGCAGACCTTGGTCTGATATAAGATGTAGAGGTTGCAGGTGATCTGTAACTGATGTTGAATCTTGATTCCATCCACCATTTTGTTCAGCAACCTAAAGGCTATGTGGCACAAACTGGGCTACTGACCCATGTTTAATTGTAAACCTTAAATTCAGATTTTTTTTTTGTCAGTTTCTAAGAGGTTTAACGGTTTATCTAAAACACCCAAGCCTTCAGTTTCGAAGTATCAGCTTTTGTGACTATTTTGAAAGCAGTTACTGACAATTTTATCCAAAAGCTAGATGGCTAAGTGCCCCTGTCTTCAAAGCTTAAAAAAATCAGTTTAAGGTTTTATTTTTGGCACCCACATAGACTTATTTGCTGTTAACACATTTAAAGAAGATTATTTTGGATATTTTTTTTTTAAACCGAGTGCAACAGCACCACCTACAGGCGCAAGAAAAACACACAAAACTGTAGTATGAAGCAGCTCCTTGAGCTGTTTCTGTTGTGTTAGCAATAACACCACACCAGCAGGTGGCGCTAAAGCATCACAATTCACCATGGTTTCCCCCACAACACAAAGAAATGAAACAAATACACGTCTTAACAGGATCAGTTGGAAATATTTTCAGTTTATGTAAAGCAGGGGTTTCCAATGGGGTAGCACAGAACCCTGACCTCAACCCCACTGAACACCTTTGGGATGACCTGGAACACCAACTTTATGCCAGGCCTTCTTGGCAAACATCAGTGTCCGACCTCTTGTGCTCTTGTGGGTGTATGGGCACAAATCCCCACAATCCCCACAATCCACAATCTCCATATACACCAATCAGCCATAACATTAACACCACTGACAGGTGAAGTGAATAACATTGATTATCTTGTTACAATGGCACCTGTCAAGGGGTAGGATATATTAGGCAGCAAGTGTGTTGGAAGCAGGAAAAATGGGCAAGCATAAGAATCTGAGCGACTTTGACAAGGGCCAAATTGTGATGGCTAGAAGACTGGGTCAGACCATCTCCAAAACAGCAGGTCTTGTGGAGTGTTCCTGGTATGCAGTGGTTAGTACCTACCAAAATTGGACCAAGGAAGGACAACCGGTGAACTGGCGATAGGGTCATGGGCGCCCAAGGCTTATTGATGTTTGTGGGGAATGAAGGCTAGCCCATTTGGTCCGATCCCACAGAAGAGCTACTGTAGCACAAAAAAAGTTGCTGAAAAAATGAATGCTGACTATGACAGAAAAGTTTCAGAACACACAGTGCATCGCAGTTTGCTGTGTAGCCGCAGACCAGTCAGAGTACCCATGCTGACCCCTGTCCACTGCCGAAAGCACCTACATTGTTGCATGTGAGTATCAGAACTGGACCATGGAGCAATGGAAGAAAGTGGCCTGGTCTGAAGAATCACATTTTCTTTTACGTAATGTGGACAGCCGAGTTCATGTGCATCGCTTACCAGGGGAAGAGATTGTACCAGGATGCACTATGGGAAGAACTCCAGCCAGCGGTGGCAGTGTGATGCTCTGGGCAATGTTCTCCTGGGAAACCTTGGGTCCTGGCATTCATGTGGATGTTACTTTGACACGTACCTCCTACCTAAACATTGTTGCAGACCAAGTATTCCCTAATGGTATTCCCTAATCGCAGTGGCCTCTTTCAGCAGGATAATGCGCCCTGCCACACTGTAAAAATTGCTAAAGAATGGTTTGAGGAACATGACAAAGAGTTCAAAGTGTTGACTTGGCCTCCAAGTCAAAGATATACATCATTGTAATTTAGAGCACAGATTCAAAATTCATTTGGTGGGCCAGATTAAAACCTTTATCCTGGCCCATGGGCTATATGCTTGGAACCCCTGAGTAAGATCATATATCATAACATCTAGCATACTTTGCACATGACATTGGTTTGCCTGAAAAAAAATAAAGTTAACTGTTGTATTACATAACTTGGACAGCTTATGTTGACATTCTGCTGCCTGTCAATTGAGACAGACTTCATTTTAGGAGTGAAAGAATGCCCAAGGAATACTAATCTCCTATGCAGACTCCTCATAATAAAGAGCACAGGTAGTCATGACATTTGAAGTTTTATTTTTGATGATTATAATTCCCAGTGTTACTGTTTTGACATGGTCATATTTATGTCCAGTTCCCTCATTACACTGTTTATACTTTTTACCAGTGATTGAATTTTGTCCCTGGTGGCAGAGATACACACCATTTCCTGCTTCCTGTTTGTGATCTTATTGGCCCTGATTGGCTCCTTAGTGTTTTTTACAATCTTTTCACAGGCAGGTACAGAACACCAACATCTTACATTAAATATGTTGACCTCATTGATTAGTCACTTTTTTTCGAATTTGATGAAACAAATTCAAATACCATTACACTGTTTTTCTTTTAGTGCGTTAATTTAAGGAAATTAGAATTAACCTTATCAAAGAGTTGCAGTAATTGAAAGTGAGAAAAACTGCCCTGCACACTGCACTGCATTAATCTTGTGTACAAGGTGTCACTCACAGTATTATTTTTTTAACGTTGGTATGAGACATCATTCAAATTTGCACTTTTGTCCAGACTTACCACTATAGCTAAAAAGAAAGAGGATTCCCAGTCCAGCCAAGAGGCACAAGCTTCCACCTGGCACTGGCAGTGGAAAAAAATGTGGTACTAGACTAGGAGACATATGAAGAAGAACCTGCATTTGATGTGGAACAAGAATGAGTAGGAGCTGGTTGTCTGGTCTAGCTGGTTGTCTGGACTCGCTCTTCAGGTACTTTCACTCTTCAAGTAAGGTGGATCAGGAGGAGCTCCAGGTCATGCTCTATATGGAGGTAATGAAGGAATTTCACTATGACTGGTCCAGCTGCTTCATCCTAGTTCCTAAGGAGGTTGGTTTGGACCGGTTCTGTGTGAACGTTAGAAAAGTTAATGTGGTGTCTAAATTTGACCCTTATCCAATGTCACACATTGACGAACTGCTCAATCGATCAGGTTTGGCTTGCTTTTATTCGACACTGGATTTGACAAAGGGATATTTGCTTATTCCCTTGACTCCAGTGACGTTTTCCACTCCATTTGGGTTACACCAATTTGCCACCCTTCCATTCGGCTTGATTGGAGCCCCAGCCAAGTTTCTACAACTCCTTGAATCCATCCTATTCCTGTATATGCCACTGCCTATTTGGATAACATTATTTATAACAATGATTGATAGTGGCACTTTCAATATTCTAGGGCTGTCCTGAGATTTTTGAGACTGGCAGGACTTACATCAAACCCAAAGAATTGTGCGATTAGATGGGTGAAAGTAGGGTGTCTGGATTTCCACTTGGGCCATGGGCAGGCGTGTCCCCAGATTGATAAGACAGCATTAATTGAGGCCTGTCTGAGACAAGCACTGCTTTTGTTCATGCCTACCTACCATCTCCCTCACATTTACCAGGGTATCGCAGGTATTGCAGAACTTGCCTTTGGTTACATAAATTCTTGAAATTATTTAAGAGTATTAAGCACATACTAAGATGGATATTAAATAACTGTTCTTTTTAAGAGACATGTTGCGTGGAATATATTCTAGTTACTATCCTGCACCTGAATAGGCTTCTCTGGCTTAGCATCCCACAATGCCTTGCCCCATTACCCTCTGTAAAACAGCTGTAACTGAAACTTCCATGAGAGAAAATAGAAAGCGAGTCTGAGAACAGGCCTATTCAATGTCACCTTGGCAGTGGAGAGTGTGTGCGCACAGGTTATGGAGAGCTCAGGGGAGCTGTAACACAATGGAGGCAGATAAAGACTGCCTTTGGTCACATGACAGTCGAACTTTATCCTGTGCTAATTAGAGTGTTCAGCACCAGCATGTGCCTGAATTAGGCTCATAGACCTTAGAGTTTTAGCTTCATTTTCAAAACCCTGCCAATCCGCATACCCTGTTATCACAGCTCACATGTAGCCCTGGATAAATAAAAAGTACTCGAGACAACAATGTTAATCTGTCAGTAAAGCGCTTTATATAATTTAGCATTTTCTTTCTGCAAAACCCCCCCAAACATTCACATGCCTCTCTGTTGCTTAGGTGAACAATTCTCAAAGGTTATAATACTCTTATTGTAGCACAATCAATAAAAGAGACAGTGGTATGTGACAGAATGGTAATGCCACATCAACACAATCATGACATACAGTACATTGACTTCTGTTGTACAGAGTAGTGGAGCTGCGAAGATACAACACACAAAAAGCATGCTGTTTGGGATGGAGTTTTGAGTACCATAATTCAGTAGGCCATTATGGAGAAATGAGGGAATGAGGTTTAGTGTCAGTCTACTTCTTCTGGCCAATAGGGTCAGGGATTTTGATGTCCTGGCCTTTTTCTAGCTTCTTCTCACACTCAATCAGGTAGTTTACTCCATCGATAACCGTCTGGACCAGTTGGACCTAAGCAAACACAAACACACACATGCACATATCTTTTCACTGTCTGTTCTGTGTGGTAATAAACTGATACCAAATTATCAGAATACATGACTGACCTCTGACTGGCCAAGTCTGTCCAGGTTAGAAATATCAAAGATGCTCCCCACAGCTGCCGTGTCCACTCCTCCAGTGCCTCTTTTCTGTAGCCGCAAGTTATCAAGGATCTTGGGAAAGCGAGGGTCCTGTGCAGAGAGAGACAGTAGCACTCAAAAAAACTTAAAAAAAATAAATAAATAAAAAACATGGTTCATTGTGTTACGCTGCCCTGTGACACAGCATGAGCAATAGTTCGAAAAAAAATGCAGAGGCATGTCTTGGAGGAAGCACATGTTAGCCTTCACCCTCCCTGTTTGGTAGTGTGATGGGGAGAGTTAACTAGTTGGATAGGAATTGGCAAATTAGGGAGAAAATAGGGGGGAAAAAAGAAAAACTGAATATGTTTTCCCATTTTCACTATGTGCTCTACTGCAGTAAGTATCAATCAGTATTTGTCTTAGAGTAATTATATCAATTAATAATGTATTAATTATGTCTTATAGTCCTGATCATATCTAGTAAGTTTAAATGATTGAAATGTTGTGACAATGTTGTCGTTATAATCATCAGGTGGACAATCACCTTGCTGAGGCGAGGCAGTTTAATATGGACGCCAGCGCGAAGGCCTGTGCCCAAGTTAGAAGGGCAGGTGAGGATGTAACCCAGATGCTCATTCCACATGAACTCCCAGCCTTTCTCCTGAATCAGCCTCTCCACCTGAGCAGACAGACAGAAGCACGCAATCACCTGGATGGCTGGATGCATTTGATAAAGCAAATGTCATGCAGATCTGTGCAAATTTGTGGTTCAGCACAAATTCTTTTCACATACACCAGCAGTCAAAAGTCTGCAAATGCTAGACTGAATTCATATTTTTCATTCTCTTAAGACATTTTAATAAAAGTATAAAATTAAAAGACAAATGTAAATAGTGGCATTAATGTATACATTTATTTCTGAATCAAAACGTGTTTTGTTTTTTGTTTTTTTAAAAAAAAGCAGTTATTAATAAAGGTGATAAAAGTACAAAAATTCTTTACTTAACTAAAAGTTATCATCATCTAAATAAATACTTGTTGATTAAATACTCGTTGAAGTTAAAAGTAGAAAAGTATAAACCCTATAAAGTATGAACCAATTGCTAGGTTGTGAGTAGAAAGCTGTGATCATTCTTTTGAAATGTGAATGAAATCTGCATGATTTTTTTTTTGCCTTGCGCTGCTGCCACCTGATTGACTGGTTGTATAATTTCCTGAATGTGCAGGTGCACAGGCATTCCTAATAAAGTGGAAGGTGCAGCTCTCTAATGCATTACTGAGATACCACTATTATGTTAGTGATAAAAGCTAAGTTATACAACAACTATAACTATAAGATTTCAAAAGTATTACAAAAGCAGCTCAAAACAGTTTTGGAAGACATAGTCTAAGACAGACTAAAAAACAATCTTGCTGGACAGTTTGTTCTTCTGCTGTATATCCACAAAAGGGTATTGCTCCACACTGCTGTAAACACAGCTGAGTTACATGTCCCAGATTCCTGATGAATAAATAATAGAAGCTTATGTTACATTAATGTGGCCAGCGAGAGTCGAGTGAGCTCACCTCTTTGAGGCCCCTACAGAAACGCTCAAAGACCCTCTTCATATTGCCCCCTTTCTCCATGGAGATCACCCGAGTGTGGTCCTCCTCATTAACCCACACCAAGAATGTTTTCTCATTGTTATGCCTATAAAAGAACCACAGTATTAAAACCTATAGCTAATAACAGACATGTATTTAAATAATTCATGTTCAGTTTCAACCTGACTGTGCCTAACAACTGACCTACAACGTTTATTAAGAAGCTTTTTTTCCAGAAAGTCTGTGAAAATGCAAAATATTTGAGAGTATTACTAAGATTGTTGACCTTTAACCAGACTAGTAAGATGATTATGCAAATGTGTGCTACAGGCAAAGCAGGGTCTCTCCCAAACCACTTTTTTGCATTAACTCCTATCAAATCACTCATACAGCACTGCTGTAGTAATCGTCTTCTCTAAGTTCAAGATATTTACTGAGCTAAATTATGAGCTGGAGCACAGGTAGTTCAAGGCTGTCTGCCCTGGAAGCCAAGAAGCCGCACTGAGAAAGAAAATCAATCATGAAGGATACTCGGACAAGGACGTAAGTGATCAATCTTGGATGAGTGTACAGGGGGGGAAGCGGCTGCCTCATACTATATCTGGATCCTGACACTCATCCCCAGACTGAGCAGCATTAGCAGCTAAAGCATTATTCTCTCCAGTCCTTCAGCCTCCTGCTGAGATGCCTCTTACCAGATGCCTCTGGCATCAGGCCAATCCCGTGCCATTCCTGCGCACGTCAGAAGGGGCGAAACTGGCTTATCAAACAGGAAATGATCCTACAAGACCAAACAGATGGGACATATATATATAGAATGTTAATTTCATATAACAGAATAATGAAATATTATATAATTAACATGAGATGGAGATGTGAGAGGGTAAAGTGATGGCAAAGTGCCCTAGCTTCCTGCGAAAATGCAAAAGCATAAATGTCATTTTGACTTTTAAATGAAAGACATCAACAGCAGTTGCTGTCATGTAATAATTTGTAACTGTCCTCAACATAGAGTACATGATGATAATAAAGTTTTGCAAGACAGATACGCACATCGATGAGCTGCTGCTGTTCCTGTTCAGTCATCTCTGTTAGACTGTAGTATTTGCCCACCAGGGTACCCTGCAGGCCAGCGAGAGCGTTCACCACCACCCGCTCCACCTCTCTGCGCTCAGCACGCGTGCAGGCAGGAGGCAAGCTCAGACCTCGAATACTGCGGCCCGTCCGCACCCGCGACGACAGCACATACTTCTCATCAAAGACACCGCCTCGTATCTGATAGGAGAACATTAAAAAAAAAACAAAAAAAAAACACTATATTAGAAAGGGCATTATTGTAATGCATTTAATAGCAGTCTTATAAGTTGTACAAGTAATGCAAAGTTGTGTACCAGATAAGATCAGTGTCAGATGTTTCTTATACAATATGCTGGTATTTATGCAATTATTTGAGTAAATATGCAATTATTTGAGTTATTAATGGAAAGACAATATGTTAACACTATTTTATACTGCAGTTCCAAGTACCTTATTAGAATCCAGGTCAGTGGGATGTTTCATAGTGCGTGGGTCATAACCATTGTGTCTCTCTGTGATGACAGGGTCAAAAATATCAGCAAACACCTGTCAGGAAAAAAAGATTTCTCAACTTACAAGAATAAGCCGCATATTTTCATCTTTCACAAACCACATGTACACACACACACTTAACAATTCGTAGGGTTTTAAAATAATTTTGTGAAATGCATGCCTCAAATCTTGCATCAGCTTCCACAAGGAATATAATATCATAGAAACTGCTTTGTACAACTACAAACCTTGTTAATTATGAAGAAGTATTTAATCATATTCTCCAGTTTTCATTATCTATTTGTTGGCCAGCATTGCGGTCGTACTAACTTAATTTACTACTTATCACTCATCTCCAGTGGAAAGTAATTTTATAGAGAAAAAGAGATGGAGAAGTAGAAGTTCCCAGGCATGTTATACGACTGTTTCCCTGAATGCCTAAAAAGGCTGTGAATCTTACTTTAGAATAGAGATGTAACAGAATATGAATACGTTATTTGAATTGAACAGATAATGTGTTCTAAACAGATATAAATACAGATATGATTAGGAAGTGCTCTCCCCCCCCCCCCCTTTTTTTTTCTTTAAAGAAAGGTTGCTAGAAACCAGGTGTACATCAGACCGGAATCCTGTGGGAAACAATAAAAAAAGTCATGCAAGCAGTCAGATACGAAGCTCGTGTGCATAAGTGAGCTGTCAGATATGAAACTCGCTGGAATAAAACATAAATTTGCAGCTCTGTGCAATGTATTTTCATTCAGTCATCCTTAGTGACTGCCTGGTCAGGGTTGAGGCGACAAATTAAACTATTGGGTTTTTTTTTTTTTTTTATTAATATATATATATTGGATATCTCTGGTCTCATTTCATCACCATGCTGGCAGTGCTGGTATTTTTTTCCGTGTTTTCCAGCGTTTCCGGGGACATGGTGGTACGGTTTATATAAAATTAAATTATATTTAATTAAAAAAAAAAAAAAAAACGTTTAGGCCACACCCGCTTATCCAAATACAGATAGAAATACAGATTTTGCATTACTTCTTAGATGAAGTACTTTAAAATCATTCACAAAAAAAACAATCATTTTGGAATACTCTGCAACAGGTATAAGAGATATCTTCTGCAAAAATCATTTTATGATTAAGGTGGTACGGTATTGTCTAAACTATGTGAACCATATTAAATTAGAAAACGGTCAGTCTGATCCATTCAATACAGCATGTTGTTTGATGCTACATGTAGTGATCTGAACTGCCTCTGACCTCATACGACTCCTCATCTCCGGCCACCATGCCCACAGTCTTGATGAAGGGATGCCCGGGGTTGTCCACGCCCGTCTGAATGGCCTGATCCAGTGTGAAGCCATTTGGAGTGGCTTTGTCACACAGCTGGGCATATACAGCAGGCGTCAGATGACTGGCCATGCAGTTGTTGTGTTTTCGTAAATCTGGGTATTCCGCACTGTTTGGAGACAGAGACTGCTGTTTTAGGAAGACACATACAAGGGTGTGTAGCCCTTACAGAAAACCTGACATGCAAAAAATTACATGATTCACATGGAAAATTTACAAATGTGGATTTTTTTTTTTTTTTTTAGAACTTCACATTTTATACTTTTTTTCAAATGTAGTACATTTGCTTTGACTGACAATTAGGTGGCATGATAGCGTAGCATGTACTGTTGCTCTCTCAGAGCTCCAGGGTTCTCAGTTCGATCCTGAGCTCGGGTTACTGTCTGTAACCTCCCACCTCCCAAAAACATGCCAGTAGTTCAATTAACCACCTGTTCATTTTTCACATGTAGGTTATGTGGTTTTATCAAGTGGTTTTCTCACATGATTAATTTTTCCACATGGTGATGTCACGTGTTTGCTTTAAAGCACATGCACAATTTCAGAGCAAAACATGGTGCAATGCATCTTCACATGCTTACTCAAACATTACTCACATGTAATCACATGTATAAAGATATATGACAGCCAAGTGTGGACATATTAAAATGGACACATGTAAGCTACAGCTTTACAATGTCAAGCAAACACCAGTAGTGAAAAACACATGCAAGGCAGTATTAAAGGGCACTGTGGGCTTTATGTGCCAAATGGATGCAGATTTTAGATTCCATCACTAATCAGCACATCTACAGCCTATCGCCATTTTGATCGCATGGTGCAGTATGCAAGAATTCAGCCCCACAGAGGCATCTCCACTGTATCACTGGTGTGATGATCATTCCGTACTGCCTAATGAATCAAACAAATAGATTTCTTTCTAACACACCTATCTAGTCAATGCTGCGCAATTACAGTTCATGCATGTGTCAGACAGAGGCCCTGGTTTGCTCGGTAGCCTATAAGCACTGCTGCAGACACAGCATTTCCTGCAGGAACAATGTGCATCCTGTAAATAAGTCATTTATTTCACACTTTGAACTATTATCAGTAATGTGTGCACCTTTAACCTGGTTATCCATCTT
This sequence comes from Pangasianodon hypophthalmus, assembly GCF_027358585.1. NCBI lineage: Eukaryota > Metazoa > Chordata > Actinopteri > Siluriformes > Pangasiidae > Pangasianodon > Pangasianodon hypophthalmus. The sequence continues at coordinate 22,747,459 of NC_069716.1, forward strand.
ACTTTAATTGACTATAATTCAGCACTGGCACAAATATGATGCAGATAATCACGTGCACTGTTTATCTTGATATGATGCACGAGATTTATTAGGGTGGAAAGAGGATATAGGTGCATGCATACAGGACTGGTGACACTGGGTACATGGGGTACATCCCAAACTACATACTGCGGTACAAATCAGTGTCCAATACAAAAATAATACAATAATACAAAAAGCGCACTGTGCACTAATAAAAAAAAAGTGCAGCTATATAAAATAGTGCACCAACCTAAATGACACAGTGTTTGCAATTTGACACACAGGGTATTATTGAGGCTTACCTGGCCGGGTACTGTCTCCGGCCCTGCGCTGTGGCACTCACATGCTCTCTGTTCAGATACAATCCTACACTAAGAGATCCAGCGCCGACCAGAGATAGCAAACCCACGCTCCTTTTGGAGGATAAAATCCTTGCGAAGCTGCTTGCCATGATGATCCTGTGGCCTTGTGGAGGAGGATGGGACCTGTCGGGTAAAACGTGATGGGTGAAGCCTGAGTTGAGGATGCGGGAGAATGCAGAGCTCTGCTCTAAAACCGTGCTCAGCCTCCCTCCCCTACCGGAATATGTGCGATACAGCAACGTGAGGGAAATACATCACACTGCACAGCACAATCCCACAACCACCCCCTCCCCCCCCCTCCTCTCCCCGCCCCCTTCCCCTCCCCTCCCCCTTCCCCCAAACAACCCCCCCTCCCCCACTGCGCGCGTGCATGCATGCCTTTCCCTTTTCTTCGTCCCGTTGTACACAAATTACTTCATTTCTTTCGTTCAAATGACCAGAAATGTATTCATTCTATGAATAAATAAATAGTGCTACATGATGCAGCTCGAGTAAAATATTCAATGTTCATTAAAACTGCAAAGGTAGCCTGTAACAAGGCCCACTTGTGAAAACATGAGCAAGAGAAGCCAAGGCCTCTGCTAGTTAGCGTGAATGCGCATGCGCAGTAAGATCAGCGCCAGTACTTGGGCGGTAGTTTGACTTTGACTTGACTTTGCTCTTCTGGCGGTTTATTTTACGGAATAGTTTAGAGACAAATCGATGTTTCACACATATCCGGCTTACTCTAACAGTAATTCATCAACCAAGAAATGTTTGCTGTTGAAAAATTCCTTCTGGAATGGCAAACAATAAATGAACAAGTTGGCATCGTGCAGACTGAACCAGAAGTCCATATTTAAGGCTTTACACATATGAAGTTTATACAGAATGTATATGGACCATATTCAGTTCAGTAATTTTGGGTTTAAAAGACTCCCATTAACTGTTTCAGCTTTATGATGTACACTTTTCCTGCTGAAAAAAATCCAGTTTATTCTGACAAATCTGACAAATCTCAGTCTGATCTGGTCAAACTGTCTTTACCTGCAGTATCTTTACCATCTGCTGGGAAACTATTTCTCCAGCTTCCTTATTGCTTGTCTAGACTGCTGTAGCATTAGTAGTGGAGATTAATGTCTATCCCAGTAGTCATTGTACTGTCTTGTGCTGTCTGCACATGTCTGCACTTGTGCACTTTATGTAAAAATTTATGTAGTCCCTTGTAGTTCTGTGTTGTTCTGTCTTGGTCCTGGAGAAACATTATTTCAGTTGATATGACAATAAACTCCACTGGCTGTATATGTTTGATATGACAATAAACTCCACTTGACTTGACTCGACTAATGGTTGATTTTCTACTGGTTTGACCAGCTTGGCCAGTTTTTTGTTTTGTTTTTTTGTAGGAAGATTTTTTCAGCAGGGTTTCGCCTTTGTATGCAACGCACGTACATTGGGTTGTCCACAAGCTACAGCCTGAGGCAAATGTGTCACAAACAACATTTAGAAACATCAGTTGTCATAAGAAATAGTTGTCCACATGCAGATCAGATTAAACCTAAAGCCAGACCTGCAAATGTTATCATGGAATAAACCCTATAACTTCTTGATCAGAGTTCAAGTATCCGCAATACAGTGATTGAACACAGCCTATTTCTATTTCTATTTCAATACAGACAATAAAGTTAGGCTGAAAAATCTATGAATCTAATATACAGAAATCTGTTCATTGTTTAACTGTGAGGTAAGTACAGTCCTAATAAAAACGCTGAAGATGTTCAGAATAGCTAAGCAGATCATGAACAGAAGAATCAACAACACAAGCATATAGCAATGGACATTTTCAAACTGAATAGTAAAGATTGCAATTTCATGGTAAGTATTAACTATTAACTTACTGTCCTAGGAGGTGTGATCTGATACAGCAGATACCAGCGAACAGGTATGAGCAGATGTACGTTCCCTTTATTAGAGTATACAGCGACTCAGTAGTGGTTTAACCATTAACATGCCAACCCAATTTGAAATCAGGCCTTTAGTGATGGCTGTCTTACTTGTTATGGAATTTACAATACAGTGTGCCTTTTAAAAAATTAAAAAGGAAAGGCCAATATACCAATAGGATTTAGACATAGATGGCTGGGGTTTTTGAACAAATAAAAGACATTTAATTATCCTCATTTCTTTCTCATAACCCTCTAATCACTAGCATAGTCCCTTAACCACCGAACCACAATTACCCAAATTTAGAGGTTTATGATTATATTTGTCTTGTGAACACCAAGTATCACCAAGGTGACTGTTTAAAAAGAACATAACCTTTCTGATAAACACTATTACAGTTTATAGTAATTCAAGAAATTAACTACTGGATCATTGTGGTCCTTTTCTCCATCTTCATGGGTTTTTCTTCTGAGAAAGACAAAGAAGACCTTCAGCCTACTTTGTCTAAAGCACTTTTCATCACCCACGCTCACTCCCAACTGTCTCATCTGATAGAGGGACTTTTAGTTTTCTCCAGTTTCTCCCTAGAATGCTGCTGAATGTATGTATTCTCAGAAGTATTCCTATGAATGTTCTGATGTGAATAGAAAAAGCTGTATTACTTCTAAATAATATTACATATATTCATGTATTATGTTTGTATTATAAGCTTTATGCTATTCTTATACAAGTTTGAGGACATGTTTTTCAAAAGAGACTACAAAGCATTTCAAAAGAGACTAGCAAAGCATTCAAAGCAAGTCACTCTGAATAAGAACATCTGTTAAATAATATAGTAGTATTGCATTTATGTCATTACAAGGTATGATTATTTCTATTGATTCAATAATATAACAAGCAAGCAATACTAAACTCATATTGTATAGTGGCCTATTATGAAAGTTGGCCATGTTTTTTTATTTTATATTTTATGAGGCTTCCAAATGCATGTTTATTTGAGAGCACACTTTGCATCCTTTATTTTCCACTGAAATGTGCTCCTTCATGATTTTATAGCCAAATATACCGTTTAAAATTTTGTAGCTTTAAGAAGTATTCCCAACACAGTTGTAGATTGGTCAAAGCGAACTCAACTACAGTCTACCTGTATAGTATTGGTATCGTATGGGTTAATACTTCAATGCAGCTCCACATCATGAAGAAATACGTCACAGTATAAGTAATGGTAGATGCCATAATGATTTACTGGATGGCATAAGCTGCCTGAGGAACCTTAGATGGCTTATCTAAACAAATCAACAGTAGAACTGCTATAAAACAAAGGCCACTAGGCCACTGCGTTTTACACACCCATTCCAGTTCATAAGTAAACAAAAGTACTGGATATGCTGCACGTAGGCAGCTGGAAGTATACAGTACAGTCACCGTGGAATATACAGTAACCTGCAATAATTAATAGTCAACATAACTTTTTATTGAGTAAACCGATTAGTTGGATGAATTTATTGAATATCTAACTATGTAGTTACATATGTATCTCATAAAAAGATTTTTTTTTTTTTTTTTTATGAACGTGTGTAGTAAATTCATGCTCAAAAGCAGGACCGCAAAATAGCATTTTAGGGATCATCATGGAGGATTTTGAAGATTTGAACCATAATTTCAGCCATCGTTTTAAATTAGCTGTATGACAAGAGAGCAGGAAAAGTTCTCTATGCTTAATAGTCAAAAATTTATAGGTCAGTGCATCCATTCTCTCAGGGAAGTAAGAAATATACAGCTTATACACCAAATATACACCAAAATTGTCTTCAACGTATCAGAGAAACAGTGCGGTTACGTGTTTAGTTGATAGTTGAAAGAAATGCTGAAGGCATTCACATGGGAAGGGCCCATTTTAATTCTTATCACTTATCTAAGAGTGATTCTAAGTTAAGATAGTATTAAGGAAATATCGCTGGGAGTGTTCCTTTCAACCTTTCAATCCAGCTTTACCATGAAGGACTGTGTATAAACTTTTGGTGTACACAGACAAGAGAAGAGTGTTGCTGTGTATGGATTGTTCTTTGAAACATTCAAGAATTTGTAGAAAGGGAGTCTGTCTCAGGTAAAGACTGAACAATGGCTAGCAAAATGCTGCCTACTACTTAGGATTTTATATAATAAAAGGGTCCTCAGCTCACAGGGTCCCCAGTTCAATCCTGAGCTCAAGTTACTGCGTTGCATTTCTGCGCATGTTCTCCATGTGTCCATTTCCCTCCAGGTTTTCCAGTTTCCTCACAAAAACATGCCAGTAGGTGGATTTACTATGCTGAATTGCCCCTAGATGTTAATGAGTGTGTGAATGTGAGTGTGTGCTCTGATGGACTGGTGTCCCATCCAGGGTGTGTTCCCTACCTCACACCCAGAGTTCCCAGCTTTAACTCCTGATCCACCATCATCATGACTAGAATGAAATGCTTACTGAAGATGAATGAATGAATGAAGGAATAACTGTGTTGCACCCCCTGATGGACATCCGCAGTACTCCATGTTCTTTATAAACTTAAGCTTTAAAATATTTTGTTCATAAGCTCTTAATTACATCATTACATAATTATTTTAACTTTTTTTTTTATTATTATTTTTTTACCAACACTGTTATTTATGTCTGAACCATAGTTTGTATTGGTATTTTTATGCAGTATTGTTATTTTGTTCCAGTGTTGCACTGCATCTTGCACAATATTCCACAAGTCTATACAGTCTCTATGTAAAATATGTGCATGACAACATTCTAATGTTATTTTCTACTGCATTATCTGTGAGTACATGCAAAGTAAGGATTTCCTTGTACACCCAAGCTTGTGCATATGACAAAAGTTCTTGAATCTTTTAAACCAAATTTCCAAAAGTCTGCACCTTTTTAGAATTTAAATCTCAATCATTTTCTAAATCAATAAGCCATGCATGCTTTGATAAATGCTAAAATAATGAACAATCCACTCATTCCTCAGAGGAAGCAGGAGATCATGCACTCCACCTACATACAGCAAACCGCCCAAACAGCCCTCTTTTATTACTGAAATGGAATGCTAAAGCATTTATACCCAGAACATCCCTGGGGCAATCTTTCCTATATTCCATTTAGCCTCTTCATTTCAGCATGGCCACAAAAAGCAATGTCTTACTTTCCAACATTGTAGAGTTTTATAGATTGGGTTTATAAATTCAGAATGCATATAGAAAGCTCTATCACTAATGCCTTGAAAGCACAGATCATTATAAATCATTACTAAATTCATTGTTATGTTAAAAATAGCATAGCTAGCTTCATATTTCTTGGATTTTACGGCTTTAAAAATGATAAACCTCTCCACCCACGAGCAGACATATAGATGTTTTAAAAAATCATACGTCTTCAATAATAATAACAATAATAAAAATAATAATAATGAAAACAACAACAACAATAATACTGCTACTACTAATAATAATAATAACATTATTATTATTATTAATAATAATAATAATAACAATAAATAACAATAATAATAATAATAATAATAATAATAACAACAACAACAACAAATCGCAACATGTAATATTGTTAATATTTATTAAATGCATTATTACTTTTTTATATACATATCTACATGCTTGATTTAAATCCATCCCAGATACACATATTGTTACTCTTTTCATCGTTAGTGTGTAATAGCTTTCAACATTACTTCCGGATATGAGAGCGTGGTACAGCCGTAGCCATCCAATCAGAGCTCAGAAAAAAAATTCGACCAATCGCGTTAGCGGATGCTGCTCCGTGGTTTCTTCACGTCGATGCCGGGTGCACGTGTCTGCTATAGAGGTATGTTTTCACCAGATATTCCTAAATTCACTTCAAATCGTAACATATACTAGATTTACAACATGTCGTTGGTTACCAAGTATTGAGGTATAGCCTTCATTTTCTTTTAATATATTGTTTCTGAGCAAATTATGTGCGTGTAATTGATTGCCGGCCATGATAGTCATCCATTAGCTATGAAACGAACCGTTATTAATTGTTCTGAAGTAAAATAAAATAAAAAAATAAATAAATAAAAAAAACAAGCAGAAATGTGAAACAAGGAGAAAATAGCTGGCTGTCTTCTGAGCTGTCCCGTTTGTTTATTTTTGAACAGCTACAATGTTAAGATGTTTATGGTTATGTTTCACACTGGTAGCCCTGTTAGCTAATGTCACCTGAGGCATCTTAAAACTACTGAGCTCAGTGTTAGATAACATTCTAGTTATAATGTTACAACTTATTTTAAAGAAAGTATTTATTGCCACGTGAAGAAATTCCCACTTGTCATTGTCCTGTTGTCTTTCATTTTGATCACAGGTGTAGCTAAGCTGGAAATGTCAGCATTAGGACGTCTCAGTAATAGCATGGCTGATCAGACTGTGTGTGGCCTCAACACACAGCCCTCTACTCTCTGCTCTGTGTTAACAAAAACCTCCAGACGACGAAAAGCCAAGAAGAAAAACAAGAACAGTTTCATGGGATGCCAAAAAATCTGCCAGGCACTCAAACGAAAGCACAGTGAGGTGCTGGAAGAGCTTGGGTCCTCAGACCCTCCACTGGAAAGCACACAGCCTTGGAGGGACAAAAGGCCCAAAAAACTTGGTAATACAAGTGAGTCAGAATGTACAGGTTCACTGAGTGACACCTGGGAAGTGGACAGTGGTTTCTCATCAGAGATCAGTCCTCCCACCAGCGGCCGGAGTTCTCCCTGCGAAAGGGTTCAGCCCTCCATGCTGGTGGCCATAGACTGTGAGATGGTGGGGACAGGCCCGAATGGACAGATTAGTGAACTGGCCCGCTGTAGTCTATTAAATTACTCTGGAACTGTGATCTATGATAAGTATGTCCTCCCTCGTCGGCCTGTCACGGACTACCGGACGCAATGGAGCGGTATTAAAAAGGAGCACTTGATAAAGGCTTTGCCCTACGAAGAAGCGAGAAACGAGGTATAAAGTCCATTGTAGCTTAGATGACTAACACTGCAGGGCATTACAATGTTACTGTAATCACATTTATTTTGTTTAGTCGTTAATTAGGCATTGCGTTTTGTCCTAATTATTAATTAGCAGTATTAAGTAAAATATTAACTCTGTGTCTCAGATTTTGCAGATCATTAGAGGGAAGGTAATAATCGGTCATGCCCTGTGGCACGACTTTGCGGTCCTGGGAATTAGCATACCACATCACATGGTTAGGGATACTTCCTGTTCGCATCTGCTGCGACAGCTGTATGGTGCTTCTACAGGATGCATATCTCTAAAGAAACTGACCAGGAGTCTTCTCAACAGGAGCATACAGGTATGATTTATTCGCCAGTTTCTAAAGATGATTACAAATGCCTTGGGAGAAAATTCCAAACTAGTGATAAAGAATATGATGGATGATGGAGATATTCAGTAGCTTTAATGATTAAATATATGGCTTTTCTATGGTGGCATGTAAGCGCAAAACATGTTAACAGACCAAAAACACAATCACAAAACCAAAAACCCCACCAGAATTGTAAAAACACAACAACATGAACTAAAAAATGGAAAAAGTGGGTACTTATTGAGCATCACATGCCCGTTGGTGATTGGACACGGTGTGTGACATCACTTTTTCAGTCTGTTATCTATTTAGCCTAGTGAAAACAATTTAAAAGCATCAGTAGATTTTTATTTATTTTTATTTTATTTTATTTTTATTTTTAGGATCCTTATTTCTTACTGTACGCATCCTCTTTCTTTCCATTTTCCAGGGTCTCTCACACTGTAACCAATCAACAACAGTCATGTTATGCTCAGTAAGCACTGACCCTTTCCATTTCCCTTTCCAAATTTGTGCTGGCATTTTCACATCTGTTGTAGTGATTTTGGTTTTGTTTGAAATTTGCTGTTGTGTTTTCTGATTTGCTGTTGTGTTTTTGGTTTGTTAATGTGTTTTGCACTTCCTTTCTACTTTTCACACATGATACACATACATGACAATTCAGGAAAAAAATGCCATTCATGTATACAAATTGCTACGTGCAAATATAAGCATGAGAATGCTCCTTTAAAGCATGCTTAAGTCTATGGTATTTCTTGTTCACTCAGGTTGACAGCTCTGGTCATTGCTCTGTGGAAGATTCTCTTGCTGCTCTGGACCTCTACAAGCTGGTGGAAGAGGAGTGGGAAAAATCTCGACAGCTTCATGTCCCAAATTCAGATCCAGCCACTGACTCGACATCCTCTCTGGAGCACTACATGCAGGATGAATACTGGCCTGATAGTTTAACTGACTGTAATGAGTGAGAGACCTGTACGGCATAGAAGCATGGACTGAAACCTCTCTGAACTTGCGTCAGTCCACTATGTGGGCTGGTGGAAGAATTTTTGTTGTCATGAATCTATAGGAGACCTTGGGTATGTTTGAGTGATAGCACTATGGCCACCTTTACTACAGATGTAAACACAGACATGGAGATATTATATACATTAAACACTTTAATGACAGGTTGAGGCATTTAACCATTTTAAATGTCCAAAACAAACAATTTGCTGAAATTCTTTGTTCATCTTCACAGTTACCAGAGTTCTTGGCTGGAGTCAAACTGTTTGGTTAATAATAACAGTAATATTTTATATTATATTTATATAATATTTGCTGTTTACTGTGACCTTTTTTTGCACAACTGTTTTGCATAACCACCATACACACCCTCATGCTCAAGAATCTTTAGGTTGGTTTAACGCACTTAATATTACTGCGACCCCTGTGGGTAAAGCAAGGAATAGCTACATTTGCTTTAGTAATGACAAATATATTACCTCCAAACTACATTACACAGACTGGGTATACTTGTTCTCATATGAAATAACAGGTTACTGTGATTCTTATCTTATGACATGATGTATCTCACAAGCTTGGTAAAGATTCCTGTGAGTAACTGCAATGTAGCTCAGAGTATGTATATTTATATAATATATAATATATATACATGTATGTCTAGGTAATTGTGCAAAAACATTGTAACTATGGTTTATTAAAGATTAAATTACATCCTACTTGATCTCGTTTTTTGTCTTAATCACTTTGCTTTGTTATAAAGCAATAGGTGTTGATTACTTCAAGTATTATAAGTAAATTATATATAGTTTCATGTTAAGAAAAAATTTTTAAAAAGTAGTGCATGTGATATTTTCAATATCATGCTTTCATGCTTTGTGAATGGTTTTATAAAGTAAACCTTTGTCGACTGTCCTTTAAGCCAACACCTTCCCTCACCATCCATTTTATTAGGAACACCTGCACATTCATGCAGTTATCCAATCAGCCAATCCTGTGGTAGCAGCACAATGCATGAAATCATGCAGATACAGGTCAAGAGTTTCAGCTAATGTTCACATCAAACATCAGAATGAAGAAAAAGTGTGATCTCTGTGTCTTTGATTGTGGCAGGGATGTTGGTACCAGATGGGCTGGTTTGAGTATTTCAGAAACTGCTGATCTCTTGGGATTTTCACACACAAAGCAGTCTCCAGAGTTTACACAGAATGGTTGAAAAACATTGAGTGAGTGACAGTTCTGTGGGTGGAAATATCTTGTTGATAAGAGAGGTCAGAGAAAAATGGCCAGATTGGTTTGAGCTGCCAGGAAGGATATAGTAACTCAGATAATCACTCTTTATAACTGTGGTGAGCAGAAAAGCATCTCATCATGCACAAAATATTGCACCTTGAGATGGATGGACTTCAACAGCAGAAGACCACAGTGGGTTCCACTCCTGTCAGCCAAGGACTGGAATCTGAGGCTATCATGGGCACAGGCTTACCCAAACTGCTCACCACAGTTGTAAAGTGTGCTTATTTGAGTTACTGTATACTTCCTGTCAGCTCAGACCAGTCTGGTCATTCTCCTCTGAGCTCTCTCGTCAATATGGTGTTTCGGCCTGGAGACCCTCTGCAAAAAAACCTAGAAGAGTAAATGGTAAACAGTAATAAACATGAAAAAATGATCAAAATCCGAAATATAAATAGGACAAGCAAATGCTAAACCAAGGGAAAGTGAGATGGAATTAACCAGATACATCAGAGATGCATTGTAGTAGTTACAGTAACTCCACCTCAGGATTTAATCCCCCATGTAATGTTCTAATTTAGTTCCCATTCACCTTTGAGCCTCAAGCTAGATGTTTTGCCGTCTTGATCTGAGCTGGAATGGAATTACGACACAACACCTGATTGTTACATTCATGCGAAATCCTCTGACGCCTTCACTGCAATAGTTGCAGAATGCAACTCTGCTTTAGCAGCTTAAATTAAAGCTGGAAATTCTTACCCATACTGTGAAACATTATGTACAACATAACAGTAGTTAACAGGTTAAAGATCTGAGCTCTAGTTATTAAAAAGGGTTTCAGTGAAGCAGCATAGTTTACAGGGTTAAAAGCCTTGTGTAGGCCCCAATGTGCGTTAGAACCTGCACAGTACACTTTTCCACCTATTGTACGCCCAGTCCAGCAACCATGGTGCCGAAGTGTCCTGCACATGTCCTCTAGAGTTGTGGGCAGCACAGAGACCAGCATTGTCCTGCCAATACCATGGCCTTAGGCACACAGACCCCCTCTTTGATAGGCTAAATCCTGATTTAAAGGATTACAGCTCCATTCCCTCTTGCATCAGGGGGAAACATGCAGTGATGTAACATGAGAAAGAAATGAATGGGTAGTTTTGGCAATGGTACACACTATGTGATTAATTTTCATTAGAGTTTATCTAATTATTGACATTAGCTATTCTACAGCATACAACAGACTACATGGTCTATATATGGATATGCATATATAATCAATAGTAAAGAAGATAACCATTTATAGTTACAAACCATTTATATATATATATATATATATATATATATATATATATATATATATATATATATATATACATATGTAAAAACCATTTATATCTCATCAGGTAGTAGATGGCCACTTATAATGCTCATCGACCAGGAATGATAATTATCCTTCATGAAATATAATTGAAGAAAATTCAATTGGGGGATATGAATAGATGGAGTTGAGCCTCAGTGGTACCTCACAGCTCCAAAATCCAGAGTTCAATCCTTTAGTTTCACATTTTATACCTATATCTCCTACCTCCAAAAACCATGTCGATAGATAGATTGGCTACTTTAGTTTGCCCCTAGATGAACTAGATGAATGTGTGTTTGCCCCTAGGTGAATGTGTGTCTGTAGTGCCCTGCTATAGACCGACATCCCATTGAGCATGGGATCCGTTGTGACCCTGACCAGCATAAAATATTTTCTGAAGATGAAAGAATGAACGAGTTCCATATTAGCAGAAAAGGGCAAAATCATCTCAAGCCCCTTTTCTTGAGGCTTCTGGTTGTGGTAGTTCACATTAGGATTTGGGTATATCAAGCCATCCTTGGTTCAATGTAATTGTGCAACTTATGACTAGTGGTCACTCATTCTTCTTTCCTCCAAATATTTTTGTTCTAATTAACGTAAAGTCTGCTCCATGTAATCCTGTGTGGCGGTGTTAATCCAGAGGGAGGGGGAACCACTACAAATGGCCAAAGACGGCAAAATCTGTCCTCACTACTGTGTTGGTGACGAACCCTGGAGCTGCACGGCATCGTGTGAGGTAAATCAGGAGAAAGCTTTGGCCTGCAATAAGCTTTGTGCTTCTATTATAAAGTGTTTAGGTTTTGTGTGCTGGATTTTGCTGCTACAGTGCATTGGAATTTCTTCTAATGACTTGAATAAGAAGTTGTTTGTCACTGATGAGTGAGAATTGGATGAGAGTATGAATATTTGTTAATGGGCCAACAGGCTGAGAATGATCAGTTTGGTTATAAGATTTGAAGTGTTTGAGAATTGCGTTGAAAAGAAGTTTATATTGAAGATGCATCAGGGTGGATATGTATGGATTTGTTGTGAGTGAGAAAAGCTAATCAGTCTGCGTTCATGTCATAAATGCACAGGAATACAAAGAGACCTCTATATAGGTTTGATTATTTTTAATGAATACTGAAAAATATTTTGTTAATAGGTACAATAAGATCATTCTTAAGATTCTATCCTGGTATTTCTTCCAGTTTTCTCAAGACTGTACTGATCTTCTGGATCAATGGCTATTGTTGTAAGTACATATGGATTTTTCTTTATTGTTCCTCGCTCTCCTTATACAACATACTAAACACCACATGCTTAGGGACAGTGGGGTTCAATTAACTTTAGAAAATAATAGGGCTGAGCATCAGGATAAGTTTACATTATAATGATGTATACAGCATTATTGTTCTAAAAAGACTCAATGTGAGCTTGTTGACATTAGAAACCGCTTCCTACTTTAATCCCACCTAAGCTAACTCTTGGATTTCCATTGTCTTCATGCAGTCAATTAAATGTTTTTTGTTTTTTTTTTAACTCTGAGATATCTTCATTCTCAACTGTCTCCATTCACATGGAGAGTATAGTATAGTATAGTATAGTATAGTATAGTATAGTATAGTATAGTATAGTAAGCAAATATTCCCAGCTCTGAATACCAGGTTGAGACTTCTAGCTCCGAATAGTTTTCATTTTTTTTAACCAGGCTCTACTGAATTCATGTGAGCCAGCTTAGTGTTTCCTCACAGCTGCACTCATTATTTGGGCCAGCTCCTCAGGAGAACAAGAGCTTTGGATTAATGTGTTTTTCAGAGCTGGTGTCTTTGTGCAGGGTGGAACGTTCCGCATGGTGTCAGAGGAAGAGCAGACGCTTAGGGCCAAATTGGAGCGTCTTACAGTCAAAGACCATGGGCCAGTGTTTGGACCTTGTGCCAAGCTCCCTGACCACACTGTGCAGAAGGTGTGTTTACAGACCCATGGCACTGGTTAAACCACTATGTCAGTATCAGTTATCTACATGAGAGATATTATATCCATCACCTATTTTATTATTTCTTTATATTTCCATTGCAGCTGTTGTTTTATATACCACTGTATTATTTACTGGTCATTGTAGGCTAAAGATGAGCTGAATGAGACAGAGGAGAAAAGAGTGTCAGCGGTGAAGGAACTGAAGGACATCATTAAAGAGAAGGCGGACAGTGGAGATGACCTGGCCAAAGCAGTGCAGGAAACGTTTATTGAGAAACCTGATGCTGTGCTTGTTAGGTTCATTCGGGCCAGAAAGTATGATGTGAACAGGGCTTTTGAGCTCATGAAGGGTGAGAAGACAATCCTAACAGTTCATGTAAAGGCCATTCACAGTAACATTCACAGTCCTCTGTAGTCAGCAGTTTACAGTGTCTAAAGGTGTTTATGTAGTCAGAAATGGTAGAGCAAAAGCATACTGTGCTACTTGAATGTACTTCCTGATCACACTGATAAATAGAACTGTTGCTTTGCTTTAGGTTATGTTCGCTTCAGACGAGATTACCCTGAGCTCTTTGAGAACTTAAGCCCAGAGGCTGTACGCAGCACCATTGAAGCCGGTTACCCAGGGATCCTCTCTAGCAGAGACAAACATGGCCGTGTAGTGCTGCTCTTCAACATAGAGAACTGGGACTATGAAGAGATCACCTTTGATGAGGTGAGAATTAACTTAGAAGTTTCTCATTTTTAGGAAACGGGGTGAGTATTAAAATGACTCAGCTTAAATGTTGTACATTTGCCATCTTCGTGTTCGGGTTTTATTATTGTTATGAAAGTGACATTAGAGACATATAAAACTACAGCTCTTTAATGTAGATCATCAGAGCTTACTGTGTGATCCTGGAGAAGTTGCTGGAGAATGAGGAGACTCAGATCAATGGCTTCTGCATCATTGAGAACTTTAAAGGCTTCAGCATGCAGCAGGCATCCGGTATCAAGCCCGCAGAACTGAAGAAAATGGTAGACATGTTGCAGGTAATTTTCAGAACATGCCACATATTGAATTTACACAACTTCAGGAATCAAGTACTTTAAATATTGTAGATCCATTTTATAAAACATATGTACATCCCTCATTGCTCTACCTTTTTCTGTTAAAGGAAAAATCCACCCTGAAGGACTTGCATATGAATCTTCAAAAGCATCCAAGACTTAATTTTTAATGGATTTCTGAGTTTAATTTTTTAGTTCTTCTTTCATTGACATGTTGATATACTTTCACTTAGATTAATGGTTTCCTACATTACCCACAATGCTGTTCAAAAACCTGCAAATCCCTAGTGGGATTTAGCCCTTGTTTCATCTCTACCTAAAGAAAGTGACGCATTGGCGCTTTAGTTCTTTCTCGCTTTAGAAAATAGAAACAAGGAAACAATAGAAAATGGTGAGTGAGAAAAGAAGGCCTTGTTCTTTTGTTTTTAGGAGCTAACAGCAAAACCTGACTAGAAATATCCCCCTGTGATGTCAGTGTGGCAAATAACTGCTATCTTCTCATGGGAATAACTAAAATTGAGCAATAACCAACAAATTAGCACCATAATCACTAATCACATCTCAAATATTTCAATATAAATATATTTAATGTGTTTCAGGGTGGAGTTTTCCATTAAATCAAGACTGAGATTATGTTTGGATTAGGAGGATTAGGAGTCAACATCATCAAAATTTCTGAAATCTAATGCTACATCTCTTCCCTTGGCCAGGACTCTTTTCCTGCTCGCTTCAAAGCAGTGCACTTCATCCACCAGCCCTGGTATTTCACTACCACCTATAATGTGGTCAAACCATTGTTGAAGAGCAAACTCCTGGAGAGGGTGAGTGCCTGAAGATCCCAACAAAAGTGCTCATCTTAGTATAATAACACTGTTAGGATTGCACTGGAAAGGACACCTGAGTCTGACTGAGCATTTTGCCTGTTTTATGTGTCTGAAGGTGTTTGTCCATGGAGATGAACTGGAGAGCTACTACAAGGAGTTTGATGCTGAAATCCTGCCTGCAGAGTTTGAAGGGAAGGGTCCCAGCTATGACGGCAAGGCAACAGCAGCAAAACTTTTTGACTGAAAAACACAACTGTCATGAAATTCTTCTGTAGTCATTGTGTATGTTTTAGTATTATAGCATACAGAATAAGTGTGTGAAAATGTGTTTGTAAGTGATATCCCATGTGGACTAGACAGTGTGAAATGACATACTGCTGTGGCAAAAAAAATAATCTGATTACATAAAATGTCCTATGTTATGACTGTTGAAAAAATTGGCCTGAGGGAATGAGGTAATTATGTCATATCTGTGCTGAGGTATTACATCATTTTAAAGTAAGGACAAAAAAAAATGTTTAAAAATAGTTTACTTTGCATGAACATTTTTAACAATATATTTGTGTACCTGGTGTACACACCATTATTAAGCTTGTTTCATAGCATAATAAGATATTAACAGTTTAATCTGCAAGAATATATAGCCATATTTACATCAAGATCTATGTATCAATGTAAAGGACTTGGGATGGTCAAAGATGCTTGATGCATTTAACTATCCACTTAGTTTGATTTATTGCTGAATGATGTAGATTGTAATCATATTCAAGAAAAAAAAACTCAACTGTCATATGGTACTTTTTGAACTGTCATTTCTGTAAGTAACAAAATGTACATCAGCACAAAATTTTGACCCTATCTTATTATCCACTTAACATTCTGAGTCAAAAATCAATACACTTTAATCCACATTTCTTGCTCTATGCAAAGAATAAAACATGACAGGACGTGCTGTTATAGGAAAGTAATCAACAACGGGGTGCTGTGATGATATAGAGTTACTGTTACAATCCCAAAGTTAATAACAACATGTCCTGAAGTGCAGTTCCTCTTATACCACAGCAATTTGCCAACAATAACTGTTTTATTTATTAAAGAATGACACATACTTTTTTATCCATTTTTAGTTACATTTAATGTTGTGGGAAGTCCACAAAATAAGTTTGTTTCTGTTATAAATTACATTACAGCAAAAATTCAACAGCACTGTGGCATATTAAGTGAAATCCTTTACATTCAGCTGCAGCCACCGGAGGGTGACACTGTCCCACAGAGGAAAGCATGTAAACTGAATTTTACCCCCATAGAGATCCAGCTTGCCATATCAGAATCAGTTTCTCATTACCAGCCAGCAAATAGTGACTGCAGCAATCTCATCAGTGCGTAAGACAGCATGATAAACTAGTGGTCAGAGTGCAAACACAAATCCTCCTTCTGCTGAATGTGTCCATTTTTTAAACATTGAGTCACTGTGTAATGTTTCCATCTTATCAACAAAAATGAAGGATGCAATTATTTTTTTTAATGCACTTCCATTTCTGATCATTTATAGACTTATGCTCACTTCAGTACCAGAAACAAGCTCCCTTAGTAAACCTATTGTATAGTTGCAGTGAGAGAACAAGTATTGTATAGAAATTCTGTTGGTTACAGAGATATGTGTCTCCATGAGACTGTTTTTTGCTTTGTGTTCAGTATACACTCAGACAAGTGAATCAGCCATTGAATGCATTTGAGTTACACTTATGAGTGAAAAGAGGAGCATGCTTGCTATTGACTTTTGCCTTTGTTAAGCTTTGCCTTTGAGTTCTGTACAGTCCATGGCTTGGTGGTCCTGCGGGTGTTCCTTCTTCCTCTGGCAGATGGCATTAGCATAGCTGATGATGACTTTGTCCATCCAGGTAAGAGGCTGAGGGAAGAGCATGGTGCCCTCAAAGAAGCCCATGTGCCCTCCGTGCTCAGTCAGCACAAAGATTACATTCTCTTTTTGTTCTATGGGGATCAAAAGTGGTATAGCATTAGTATGTACATGCCAAATACTACATAAAATACTGTAATACTGTAGGTTTCTCTTTGATTAAAGAGGGTATAATCACAGGTCTTGGCTTTACAATTTATCCTAGATCCCCAAGTCTTTCTTGTCTTTCAGTTTGCTGACAGAGACCCATCAAGGCTCCATTCAAACCACCTGATCTGGAGAGCAGCTATCTCTTTCTAGCCAAAACAAGGATTGCCCTGAGTGTCACAGCTGTCCTCTATACAGGATGGAAGTAGGTGAACATGTGATTACAGAGCCATATGGAGCCGCTGACAAAAGGCACGCTGAATGAGAGATAAGAGCTGCACCATGACAGTTGGCCCTGTGGTGAAAAAACACACACTCTGAAACTTCCTGTCATCTCTCCACACTCAGTCTGCACCAAGCAGAGCATTAGATTTGAAAAGCTGCCCTCTGGAGAAAAGGTACTCAGGTGAATCCTTCAAGGGCATCATCATCAACACCTGCTGCTCAATAATTAGGTTCTCTTCTCTCTAGGATTATTCCATCATTTCTAACCCTAACATCTATCTACCACATCTGATGATAATTTCACTACATTTCCTGTACTGAAAAAAAAAAAAAAACACGAAAACCCTCACTTTTACTCAAAACTCACTTATAATAAAAGTCTAAAGGCAGGTGTTGGGGTGTCAGTAAATGTGTACATGAGAGCTTATTTTTTAGAATGCTTTTGTGAATTCTTCAGTTGAAGTTATAAGTAAATTAAAATCTAAATCAGCACCTGTGCTGCTCTAAAAGTAATAAGAGGAGCTTAAGTATATGACACGGGGGATTTTATTTTACAGATAAAGAGGTCTGTCTGCAAAAAAATTGCCTGTTCTCAGGGAATAGAAAGTACATGATGTCCATTGAAATGATAATCATTCCACCCACAATAAATACTTTAAGTCACAGTGAATTCCTGTGGGACATGCAGACAAGACATAATCTGATCTCAGTGCACACTGTAGCTGAATGACTGATAAGATCTGTTGTGGAGAAGGGAAGGGCGTACCGTGCGTACCATCTAATAAATAATCACACAGGGGCAAATGGATCACATGGCCCTGAAAAATTCAGCACCAGTGTCTGAGCACAGAGCTTACGCAACACACACGGTTTACAGTCTGAGTTTGGAGACTGGGTTTCTCTAATGGAGTGTGGGGGAAAAAAGGGCTGTCATACACTTTACACTTTTTATACTGGTACAATTCTGACTGAAATAAATATTCTGTGCTTTTGGAATTAGCCTTAAACCTAGAGTACTGATTACTTTCTGCATTCATGGATTTCGCCATTGGAATATATGTCATGCTTGTTTAAAAGTTATACATTTTTTATTTTTAAATATGAATGTTATAGGAGACACATATAACTTTTTCTTATTAATTAATGAATTTGTGGAAGCATTACCTGCTAAGGTGTGAGGTATGTTCAGAAGAGACTCATGGACAAGAGGGTCATCTGATGAATTAATCACGAGAAGAGGAACATTAACCTGACAGGGGCAAGATAAATTACATAAGCATTATTGTTGTGCTTTATTGCATTGCATTGTTGTGCATTATTGTTGTGCCATTTAAATTACTTGCAATAATTCTGAGTAGAACTACTACGATCTCTTTTTAATAATACATCTTACTTACATTGTGAATGTAATGTACACAGCTTTCTTTCTCATAGAATTCCTTTAAAGAATTATGACCATGGAACTTTCTGAGGAAAAACAAGTGGACAGATAGTAGCGTACACAATGTGAAGGGGGGACACTATGGCTCGGTCACAGCTATGCCTTTGGCAGATTTTCTTGACATGATACGAACATGAATGGATCATGAATATCCCAATAATATGTCAGCAAAGGAATTTTCCTTGTTCCAAGTGCTTTAGTAAATCATCCCCTTACTGTAAAGCTGTTCTTGCAGAAGACTAACTTCAAATATTCTGTACAGCTACAACTGACACAAACACATAAAACACAAAAGGACACCAATGCATTCGAAACACATATTGAAAAAAAAATGTAATTAAACTGGCTTTAATCAAATTGTACCTCATAATGCAGTCATCAATCTGAGTAAGAGAAGTCGCCATGTAGAGACATCTTAAATCTCCAAAGTCCAGTTTGCCAGACTGTGGTCCAAACAAGCTTTTTCTGCAAGTGAACACACTAACATTACTTCTATGCATGCTTCCAATCATATTCAGTGTCTAGAACAGTTACACTTAGCAGTTATTATGCTTCATTATAGTACAGCACTATTGAATTCTCAAATTTGATTTGTCAGAATGTGATTAATTTTCTATAACAGCATGGCTCAGATAGTAGTGTCAGCTGCAAGGTATAAATTAATGTGCTTGTTCTAATATGTTATGATTTCTATAGTATCAGCTAACTCACAGGGACTTGTATGGCAGATGCTAAACATAATCAATGACTAATAATAAACAAAATTTGAAAATGTGTTGTTATTTAACAAAGAAAATGTATAATGGTTGATATAGCAAAGACTTCTGTAAGGAAACATTTATTTAAGAGGAGTTTCCAGTGTCGGTGCTTTCAAATCGTCAGAGGTAAAGTTATAACTTTACGTTGTTTGATGCAAGTCTTCAGAATGGAGGGATCTGCCATTTGTGATTTCTCTGTAACATGACAAGGTGTGTAGTTTTTTTTATTAACTTAAAGAGAAAGAAAAAAGAGAGGGTCAAGGGGAAATCACTGTTTATAGCTGTTATCGCCTAAGTGATAACAGGAACTAGCTTGCGTCATGGATGTGTGACAACATTAAATGTAACTGTAAACTGACAAAAAGGATGAAATATCAGTCTTTATTAAATAAAACTAGTAAATGTTGTCAAACTGCTGTGGGATAAGAGGAATAAAACACATTAGAAAGTACTGTCCTAGCAAAATAATCAACTTTAGTGTGATAACAGTAACTCTGTTTCGTTTCAGGCCGCTTCATACTAACCCCCTGTTGTTTATTTTTCTATAAGAGCATGCACTCTTATTTTTTATTCCTTAATTATGAATGCATACTTGTGGGACAGGATGATCTTTTTCATATTGTCAGCCATGAAGAAGTTATAAATTCTCCTGCATTGGTCCCACTGTAGAAATGTTTCATGGGCCCTGAAACAAAACAAAACAAAAAACAGAACAATAATATAAAATGAACTAAACAGTAACTCAGATGAAAACTGAGTCATATTGTTTCCTTAAACAGAGAACAATGTGGAATGCAGTATAAGAATTAAAACTGACCTCTGCGCACAATAGCCCTGACAGACACTGACACAGCACAGCACCTTGTCCTGATTGGCTTGGTTCTCTCCCAGAAACTTACACACAATGTTCCCACCTAGACTGAAGCCCACTACGATAAGCCAGGTCTGGGGGAATGTACGTTTGATGTAGCTCACCATGGCTGAAAACTCCCAGGTACAGCCTGTGGCACAGAGATAGATTGAGATATCCAAAAATGGGAATGACTTAGCTGTGTAAAAAAAAAAAAAGAAGTGTTCATAATAGCTAGAATTTTCTTCTCTGTGTGATAACTATATATGGTAAAATAAATAAAGACTGCTAGTCCTATTACTAGAGTGTTACATCACTACCTTCCCAAACATTTCGGACAGAGGAATTGCATATATTAAATAGCCAGGCACCCAGACAAAAAAGAATGCCAGTCCACCAACGTAATGATGAAATAGGTGTAAAAGCTTGCCAAACAGTTGTTTCCTACGGCAAGGTATGTCATTACACCAATACCGGTCTTACCATAGGTGAACATCCGTGGGGAGGTGAGTTCAATGTTTGGCAAGGCTCCCAGGTGGTTAAGCACAGCACATCTGTAGCCCTGCTTCTGGGAGTAATCCACAAAGGTACGGATATAATGCTTCTCACTGTGGTTACCGATCCCTGGGCAGATCACCATGGTTATGTCATCTGTGAGCATACAGCACACAAGCAGTTAGCCATGTGCAGCACAGGTCTCCATTATGTCTCTCATTGTCCCTCTTAACACACCTGAACTTGATGATTGGCAGTTTATAGCCCTTTAAAATCATTGACCACTTTAACTGAGTATATATAGGTGTAATACAGCAAGTTGAAAGTTTTTTAGGTTTACTGCCACCTTCATATAAACTGTACAATCCAACAAATTATTCGTCATGCAGCTGTGTTGTGTGGTATGCATCAGGCATGCAGTGTTTTACTGTTTTTATTTTTAACTGAGCCTTTTGTGACCTCAGTAATTTTGAGCATTGCAATCAGTTGGTGCCAGTTTTAGCATTTTCTCAGCAGTTGTTGGCTTTTTACGCTTCAACAATGCACTGAGAATGATGCAAAAAGGAAAATGGGAAGAATTGTTCAAAATCAGTGTGCAAAATGTCATCTCAGAATGCCTCATTATCTAACTTTGCCTCAAATGAGCTCCAACAGGCAAAGACCATTTTGAGTTAGCAGTGAAGAAGAGGAAAGCATGCCTACAGAGGGTCCAGGAACAACTGGACCATTGAGGAGTGTCTGGTCAGGTGAATCCAGGTTCCTTTTGCATCATGCTTATGGAAGGATCAGAATTCATGAAGTCATTCGATTTGGGGTGGAGACCAGTGGTGGCAGTGTGATGGTCTGGAGAATGACTGCCTGACATATAGTAGCACCCCTGTTACCCGTGAAAAACATATGAACGCCACAACGTATCTTAAAATGGTTGCTGAATAAGATAAACCCTTCACAGTCTTGCAAGCCAGACCTCTAGCATTTGCTACAGAAACATAGCCAAGAACTGCCAACTTTCACAGAAAGAGGCAATCTGACTGACATGGCAGATGGCCAACCATAGACCTTCTCCACTAGCCCCTCGACAAACACGCAATGAAAGGTGGAGAGTCAATCAGATTCTGAACCTTGAGAACAGAAAAGTGTACAAAAGATATCAAACACTTTGTGACTTGTGGGCAGAGCATCTGCACTGAGAATAATCCCTTCATGGCTACAGGTTATTCACACATAAATGGACATTTCCAGCATAATAATGCACCATGTCACAAAGGAAGTCTTGTTACAAAATGATTCCAGGAATTTGACAGTGAATTTTCATCCACAGTCCCTGGATCTCTAGCCTATTATGCAGCTTTAGAATGAGGTAGAAAGGTCTATTCACACCTAGATTGTTCACCTGTCTAATTTGCAGCAAGTGCGAAATGCACAACACCTTTTCGAATCCCTGCTGAATTTATGCTGTTCTGAAAGCCAGAGGAGGTTTAACACGCTACTCAATTGCCATACCGAATAAATTGCCATCTTTTTGTATATTAGTAATGTTTGCATAGGCACTTTTTGTTTGAAATGAGGGCAAGAACTAGTGTGTACCAACAGGCATGATAAATTCTCAGCATTGTGCTTGTACCCTCACATACCCTCTGAACTTTTGAGGATGTTAAAACCGTCCCTAAAAATATTCATTCGACCCAAGGCCTAGTCTATCTGGTAGATCTGGTAATCTACCAGAACACTGTATGGTATGCATTTGATACTATTTAAATAAATAAACTTACCACCCGTTACATGATCACCAAGGGGCTCAAAAAGGTCAAATGTGGCAGTAGCACCATCATGCATTGGAAGATACACACGCATGCCGCAGGGATGAGGAGAGTACACCCGACCCATCTTTCCATAGAGCGCAGTTTGAAAATGTCCACTCTTACCCCACAGTAATGGTGGAACGTACCTGCAAACACATACATATATTATTGTAGATGTAGAGTGTATCAGACTGTAGTTGCCAAAAGGTTGGCTAAAGGTCATGGGTTTGATTTCATCTGATAGCCTTTCCTTACCCTAACTTAACCAAGTTGCTCTAGTTTCTGACATTACGGAAACTAGAGCAACTTCGTGGTCAAGTTGCTCCAAAGTATCATCTAAACATCAAAGGATCAACTACGTATAGGATGAATATATGCAATACATGTGAAGACTCACTCTTTGGTTAGAATAGAGCAGGACTTGAGCAGGTAGTGATTAAGAGGTGTATTCCGACAGGTGATTTTAGGAGCTGCTGAGGGACTTGTTAGGTTGAGGCAGCGCACTATGATGTAGAGCACAGTGGCTACTGCAGCCAGCTTCATGCCATCAAAGACAGCTGGCATCTCTGGTCTGAGGGTCTGGGCATTTCTTTCCACATGGACATTCATGATGAAACCTGTCAATCATATTACAAATTTTTTTCTTTGTTAAAGCTTACATTTGCCACTAAAGAACTTACATTTAGGTGACTTGTAAAAAGTTTTGAAATGTACCTGATGGTTGCAAATATGTTGCAGGTCCTCAGCTACACTTCTTAAGTGGTAATATTTAGTTCTGAAAAAAGGTTGTATTGTGTTGTGACCCATATCCCGTAACACTTGCAAAAAAATATCAGTTGTTTGCTTGTGTTAAATCTGTGTCTTAAGCCTTCACTCTCATCCTGCAGGCTATAAGTGAAAAGTAATGCTGCTTTGTCTGTAACTACATTTACTGAACCCATCTCACCTGTCAAAGTGTCCTTACAGGCACTCTCTCAGTCATTAAATTTTTTTTCTTTGTTAGATCTGACAAGTGCTATTAAAGAATTTCGGCTATTTAGAGCTTTAAAATTAGTTAAAATTAGTTTAGTCCTTGATGGTTGCAGATCCTCTGCAACACTTCTTAAGTGATACGGTTTAGATCCATGTCTTAAGTCATCTCATTAAATCTATCCCTTAAGCCCTCATCCTGCAGTGAGGCTATAAGTGAAAAGTAAGGCTTTATCCCATTTATTTATCCCATTTTTACTGAATCAAGTTTGTTCTTCATGGGTCATCAAGCTCTACTGGTTAAGCTTGAGATATGCAGAAGTGCATACATAAATTGATGGCTTGTATAATTGATAATAAAAAAGGATTAAAGTCTAACAGACTAGTAGTTACACAGTTCACACAGTGCCCCAGTGATGACACATGTCTATGATTAAAGTCTAGAAGTCTGACATTTTGAGTACTAGACATTCAAAATGATCTAAACCTTCACAGACAACATGGATTAAAGTAAATGAATGAAATCAGTACGCACCGGTTAGAGATCTCAGAGATCTGAGCCAGCACAGTCCTAGTGAAACTTTTTTTTTTTAATTACAGGACGCCTGCTTCGTCTTCAGTAATGCAAGACTCAAACTTAATACTAGCACACTGCTCAACTGCAGAGAGGCATCCTTACGGTTGCCTAGCAACTGCCTGGCGTCTCTGATTGGAGCAGAGCTACTGCTACGTCTTGAACAGTGATTGGCTGAAGCCACAATGGCATCCTATTTCCCAGGTAAAGCACTCCAGGTTACAGGTGGTAAAGGATGACTTCCAGACAGGGCACTATACACTCATTGGGCAGTTTATAAGGTGAAGATGGATTCATCCATCTTATTCCCACATTCTACACCACCATATAGATTTACAGTTACTGACTGCAGCCCATTTGTTGCTATGCTCAGTATTTCCTACCTCTGTCAATGAAAAGACAGCACTCCTGATTAATTTCTACGACATGCATTAAAGGATAGTGACCACAAGGTGGAGGCAAAGAGCTGAAATTGCTCCACAGCTATTTTGAACCGTCTACAAACGTTCCACATGATATGAGTTTATTCGCCATTTACTGAAATATGTTGGAAGGTCATCTGTAAATTATCGAAACTGGAGTGTAAAATCATCCCAACTTCTTATGTATCATCACAATTTCCGACTTTCCCTTGCCAGGACACGTCCGCCTGGAAACCCAGCAAACACAGAAGGTTCCCCTAACATCAGCATATGGTTCCCATTTGGTTATTCTTTTGGGAACCAAATAATAACGTTCTAGGAACGTTCTCTCTCTGTCTTTTATTTATTTATTGTTATTTTTTTATTACCAAAAACTAACCTTCCCAGAACGTTGCAGGGAGTTTTTTTTTTTTTTTTTAAACAACCTAAAGAGAACCTATACAGAACATTCTCTTTTGGTTATTTTTAGGTTTCATTTTTTATAATCATAAACTAACGTTCCCAGAACGTTCAGGGAACCAAAAGCTGTTAGCTGGAGAAGTCTTCTCAGTGCAATCCCAGATGGTTGACGACACAAGATCCAGCCCCAGGATTTTCTCCTAGCCAGTATCCATTATATTATTAGAGATAAAGAGGCTCCGTTGGAGGACAATCAGACTCACTTTATATTCAACCAAATCAAGTGAGATTGGCTCAATTGAATGAGGACGGCCATTTAAAAGACTCTCAGCCAGAGAGCCTGGAGTGACATTAATGACCTATTTTTTATTACTGACCAAATTTCATTATGCACTAAATTGTAGTGCAGCCCTGCATGCACATTATGTCTCTCCTTGTCTTCAGTTGTCATTGTGCCTAGAGTTGATCTGATTCTACTTCTTTAGTATGCTGTACACTGTATAGCCTATTGCAGGCAATGCACACAAACCTAGGATGCTGACACACAAATATTAAAGCAGATTAACTTTAAAAAAAAAAAAAAAAAAAACTTTTTAACAATTAACATATTTACATAGTCATCACTGTGCAAGATCACACTTAGACAGGATTTTGCCCAGCCAGCCCCCATTTCACCCAGACCTTTAGAGCTAGCTGTATCTGTACTTTAATTGTAACAGCTCTGTTTTGCACATAGACACTCATGTTTAGAAAAATGATCCAAACTCCCAACCTGTTAGATAAGAAAATTCAGCTCTCAAACTGTGTGATATAGCTTAACTATCACAAAAAAATATGATTATAAATGATTTGTACAGAGATAATGAGTGAGATGCTGTGATTATGTTCCTCCTCGGGTTCTTGCACAAGCCACTGTCTCTGTACTGAAAATCCATTAGTTTATCAGGATAGACATGTGCAGTTGCACAGCATAGTTACCATCCAGCTGTTTTTCAGTTTCCTGCTGTGTGTGTGAGTATGTGAATGTGTATGCTGACTCTGTTTGATTGTGTGTTTGATGTTGTGTGATGGGACCAAACACCAAAAATATTTTCTAATACATTTTTATTGTATATGAATTTTATTGAATATGGATTATTATTATTATTATTGTTGTTGTTGTTGTTGTTGTGGTTGTTGTTACATATTTCAGTTAGTTTGAGTGTTTTGTTTACAGGATCCTATCAGTCTAACTGTATGCATTGTGCTGCTGTAGCGCCGCAGAGCTATTTTCGACTGGTCACACCCATGTGGGCGTGGTTACAATTTTAGAACAGGGCGTGATTGGCTAAAAGGACAAGCGCACGTGCGGCGCGCAAATATCGCGGCCTGCCCCCTCGCGCTTTTTAATCTGGAGCGCAGGCGTAACAATACTCAGCTTCACGTCGACACGCAAAACAGCGCGCGAGAGAGTTGAGAGGGACTGCAAGCAGAACCATGAGAACTTCCCCAAGCTTCTCACTTTCTTTACCACTTTTTGCCGCTCTGTTTCTTTTTGGTTCTTTCTCTGCGGTGAGAGGTAAGTGCTTTTTGTATTTGTCTGGGATTGTTAGAGAGAATGGGAGAGGTGTAGTAGAAGTGAAGTGTGTAAACAGGCTAGAAACACACAGCAGCGTGGTGTGAGTGGTCGATGTGCATGCTGAGGAAGAATCCGCATTCTGTCCTGTTAAACAGTGTCTTAAAACATTAAGTGTGTTTGGGACGCAGCCAGCACGTGGAAGCATGGATTTATCAACAAATTACCTTGAGTCAACATATCTTCACAATACACAATACTATCATCTGTGTTCTTCACTGTGTCACACATTGCCAGAAATATTTTGGAGGGACAGGCACTTGACTGAAGTATTAATAACTTAAGCTGAACAAATCCTCTTTTATTTTATTAGGAATACTAAAAATCTTGGGCCAACCAGTCAGTCCTGTCCCTGGAAAATGGTGCTACATGTATTTGTTTGCACTATGTACTTGCAAAGGATTCTGCCTTTTAAGGACTACAGAACTACAGCATCTGTATATGTACTGTATCTGACACTCATGGATAAAAGTATCTTCTATTGTGTGAGCTCATCCATGGACATAGTGTCCCTGACCCAGGGCTTTGCCTGTGTGTTGAGTGTTTAGTCTAAGGAATCTACTGTCCTGATTTCCGTTGGAGTAGAAATGACCACCTGGAGGCGTGGAGGACCAGGACAAGCTCTTTGGGCTGATGTGTAGGAGACGTGTTTGTTTGTGTAGGTTTTTTTCTAGAAACTACCATTTACATCCAGTTTTGGGCTGACAAGATTCAGATAGTGATACAGTTTCATTTTTGTAACTTATGGAAAAAACAAATGATTTAACATGACTTAAAGCAGATGCGTTATCTCTTTGCTTTTTAAATAAATGTTTTCTCATTTCCTGTTAGGACTGCCTTGTAATGTTAACATGAAATAGTTTTATTGTTCCATTTTCGTCACCGTTGACTGAAGTCATCCATTTGGAAGGAGTTCTTATGATTCTTGTGGAAGTGCCGTTATGCCTGAGGCCATGGCTTGGCTTAAATTTGTAGGTGTGGTTCAGACACCAAAACACTGAGTCATTTCCAATGGCGGTGGCCATCAAAACATGTAGTGGAGCTCAGCAAAGCCTGGACGCTTCCTACCACTAATGACCAGTGCAGCAGAGCTTGCATGCACTTTGTGTGTCCTTCCTACTAGCGTGGGCTGACTCGCCTTGCAGATTTGGAGTTTTTGGCAAGTGCTGGCTCTTACAGCTGCATCTGGGTCTTGACTTAGAGAGATGTCTTCACGATAGCTGAAGTAACTTAGAGTTTTCTTTATTTCTTTGGCACTATTTTCCCCCAATTTTATTGCATTTAGCAGATGCCCTTATCCAGAGCGGCTTATGTTTATCTCATTTGTACAACTGAGCAGTTGAGGGTTAAGCAGTTGCTCATGGGCCCACTGCTTGGCAGTGCTGGGATTTGAACTCACAACCATCTGAACAGAAGCCCAAAGTCTTAAGCACTGAGCTACCACTACCCACTCTTCACACTTGTGGTGAGAGAAGTGCCACTATCCTCCATGCTGCTGTACTGTGTGCCATGGCCGGCTGTGTGTTTTCCTGTCTCTGTGTTGTGCACATAGTTGAGGGAGGTGAAACAAACACAAACCTCTCCAGGTAGTCAAGAGAGTGAAGTCTAAATATAGACCTAGTGACCATACAGTCTTTCACACCTCTCTTTAGCAGCCATTTCAAATTGTTGCATGGCCTTTGCCATCTGGCAGAGGGGTCTTGCCCTCAGGGGATGACCTCATTTGTTCTGATGACTTGCTTCCAACACCAAGTCCAATCGGGCCTTTTTTTTCCTTCCTGATTAATTTTCTATAGTGCCTAATCAATGTTCTATATTTAGCTTCAGCAACATGGCATTTCTCTTTTGAGCCTCCTCTGTCTCTGTCTCTTGTCCCACTTTCCAATCTGCTGTACTGAATTTTTAAAAATGATTACGTTCCAGACGTCTCACAAACTTTGATGTTCTTATTTTGATCCTGTACTAACATGTGTCTTGTTTTATTTTTGGTCTAGATAAGGTGGTATATGAGGTTATGGTAACTCCAGTAAATGTGCTGCATTAAGCAGAGTTGGTTTCTTTCTCTGTCAAAGTTTTCAGGTGCCGTGGTTTGTTTATCAGAGCAGAAAAATGTGCTGTTCAGTCCTAGCTTAAGATGTAGTTCTGCAGTCTTTATCTCTATTGCTTTTGTGCTTTGTTCACTTGTTTCTGCATGGACACTTCATGCTTTTAGTGTTGTGGCACTGAATCTTAAAGCCAGCTTCCAGGTGCTACGATGCCTTAGTTGCTCTGTGAGGTAATGGGCGATCAAGCTCGGGCAGTATATTGTGGCATTTCAGGATTGGTGTGCATATGCAACTAAGCTACTGCACTGTTCAGCACACAGTTCTTTCAACCCCAAAGCTGATCATTAAATCAACAGAGTTCTTAGTTGCAAATGTACCAACATAGGCATAAAGACAACTTTAAAATTTGAACCAAACCTTCAGGCTAATTGTAGTGTCTTGGATTGTTTGTGCTTCTAAAACTGTTTGCGATTTCTGATCTGGTTCTGGCTCTTCGTAATGTCCAGTGTGAAAACAACTCTAGAAACAGCTCAAGTGTTGAGGATGGAAATAAAGCCATCAATCACCACTCGACCATCTTAAGGGTCCTTGAAGGCTGAGCAGTTGTTTGGGCCAAATAATCCCTTCCCAATTTTTCCAGTGTAACTTGTTGCTTCACTGCAGACTTCACTGTAGCATGCCTTCCTATTTCCTGTCTCTGCTCTTGGCGTGTTGACGGTGTGTTTGGAAGGGCTTGCTCTTTCTTTTTCAATGTGTATAGTGTTTATGCTGCACTCCACAAACTGTTTTTTTTTACTACCCGTTCCTAATATGACAGTGGAAGGTTTTCGGTTGGGCAAAGCATGCTTGATGACCTCAGCAGGAAAGCTGGCACTACTGAAGACTACTTTTTTAATTCTGAAAAGCTTTTGGACATATTTTACATTTATTTATCTGAGTGTTCCTCAGAAAGGCAACACTGGCCTCAAGGCTGGGATACACCCTGGATGAGATGCAGCACACACACACACACTCCCACACACTCCCACACACTCCCAACACACATTCTGCAAGTGCCCTGTGTTCTTTTATTATATAACAGTGTCAGGTCCCCTTTTGTTAGACTGCGGAGAAGAGATATTTTTGCCCACTGACTGACACACAGATGTACATTAGTTGGTTAGGACACCTGTATAGTACGACATAGAACAGCAATCTATGGATAAACTAAGAAAAGAAGGCGGCGAAGAACTGTACATATTCTGTTAGCAGTTCTTACTCGCAGGCAGTCTAAATGTCTGGTAAAATACAAAAGGGGATCTTTTAAAGAGCAATAATATTAGGTAGCTCTTTGTTTACTTTGATTGTTCCTTGTATTTTTCATTGCTTTTCCATCTGGAGTAGAGATATTATGAGTCACATAGCGTGAGAGGGTTTGATACCATAATTGTTCCTCAGCACAGTGAGAACATATTACTCATCATCTGGTCTTGTGTCGCTGATCTCCACCGAAGCCGCTTTTGTCCCATTCTGTATCTAAGAAAAAAAAAATGAACACACCTGTTGAATTCATACATGCGAGCTTGCCTTTACTTGTATCCCATAGCACAAAAGTGTTTTACCATGTGTTGTGCTTCAGGTGTAAAGGGAATTATCCAGGATATTTCTCTCTTGACTGCTCAGTTAAACTGTTGACATGCTGACTAAATATTCCATCTGATCAAACCAATTTTACAGCTGATACGTTTGCTGTAATGCACTGCTGGTGCCTGTGGCTTTAAATGGCAAAGGAAGATTGTGTATTCAGTGAGGAAAATGAATGAATGGGGAGAAAGACGTAAGATTAAGAAGTTATATGCAGAATTATTCATTAAAAAGTTTAATTATGTAACACTTGTAATTACTAGGCTACTTCTTTTATCCAGATGTTTCAGTTATTTCCCCAGACCTTTAAAGTTTTGTGTTATGAACTGTCAAAGTATTAATTATTGGTGAAAGGAATGAATGAATGTGTACATGAACTGTGTTGAGCATAAAGCAAGTTAAACAGTTTTACAGTTTTAAGTAAAGGAGTAATGGCATTAAACTGCTTTTAGCAGATCAGCTTAAATTATGAATTACAACCAACATTCCACACTTCCTTTTGTGCTTTCAGCAAGAGTTCTGTGAAGGCTATTGTTTTCAGGTCATTATTTTTTATCAGAGAATCTGTTTAGAGAGTCAAAGGAGGTTTTCATTCTTATCCTATATGATCTTTGTGATATACTGCACAATAGATTTGAAATCATTCCTCAGAAGAATTAATGTCGTGTTGTACATGGAGTCAGTGGAACACATCCCTAGCTCGTGAGTGTTGCAATGCGTTCTGTGGAGAAAAATAAGCAAAACATTTGATTAATGATGGTTATGTCCAAGGCCATATCATCCTTCCAGAGAGAATACCCTCCAGTGAATGCTGTGAGCCTGCAATGCCCTGAGAAATTGAAGTCAACTGTAAACAGCAGCTGTAATTAAGCCCCCAATTATTTACAGATTATGACAATTTAGGATGGTTGTTACCTTGAATAGAATCTGTGTATCAAGTGCTGGTATTTTGGGAGTGTGCCAGGGGAGGACAGGAAGTTCTTCACAGATGTTTCACTTTCATGGTGGATTTGTGGGGATGTAGGTTCTACATTAAGGTGTCTAAATATACCCACCCATCCTTGACTGGAGAAAGATAAACGTTTTAGTATCAGAGTGTCTGTGGATCTGTTTTCACTTACTTGTAATAATATCAAATACATTTCTGGATTTTCTCATAGCATAACATATCCAAGGAATATAAAATAAAACCAATTTTCTGGTGGAGGAAAACACATCTTGTGATAGTTTATTTGTCTCTAATAAACATGCCTAGACTTTGACTAACCAGCTGACCAATGGCCACAATACTATGGTCTTTGTGGAAGCATCTAGCACTCAGTCAGCACTAACGGGAACCAAACACACACACATCAGTCTTGTTCCAAATATTGGAGTACATTGTGATGACAAGTGTTGATTTTGCTTCTCTTTTTCTGGTAAACAGAAAGTGCTCAGCCCAGGGTTAGTATTAATTACCATGTAAACGGTTGCTCACCACCACACTAGGGTGAAGTGTGTGTGTGTGTGTGTGTGTGTGTGTGTGTGTGTGTGTGTGTGTGTGTGTGTGTGTGTGTGTGTGTGTGCTGGTCTGGGAAAAACCCATCGGATGTTATGGCTGAATTCAGGCATAGGGGAACAATCTGATTTTGGCCAAAATTGAGTTTTCTGCCAGTAAAAGAGCTTAAGAAAAGTATATTTTATCAAAATTGTACTGAAATAATCACTGAATTAATTCATTGAATTAATAATCAGTTATTTCCATACCAATGTTGGCTTGAACTGAAAGAGACAGCGATGACGCTCATGCCACAAGTGACTTTTACTTCATGAGACAGAGACTGATGTGGATGATGCTGATGATTAAAGTGATAACTAATTTCCCACTGTTAACTTGGAATTCTTTAAAATATGGCAGAATTGTTTTTTTCATTAATAGACTAGGCTATAAATGTAGTGATAGGCAGGTCGTCTCTTAGTGGAATTAGAATGAAATCGTTAAATGCAGTTTTCTCCCCTTTTCACTTTGGGTGTTAAGCAGAATTTAAAATGCTAGAACTTAACCTTATTCCATCTGCCATAAGCTGTAGTGGTTGAGATCAGTGACTGTGTATATGAGTGGGCAACATGGCACAATTCAGTCCCATTGCTTTTTGGGGTCGAAATGAGTCTGTGCAGTAGACTTACAGTAGACCCACAACCTTACACACGCATACATGATGATTTATCGAAAATAAATAAATGATGCTTTGGCTAATTCAGAGTGGTCAGTACAGTGTTATTAATTAATTAGCAAAATGCTGAAGTGTAGTTGTATAATTCACTAAGGTCATACAGTTAATACATTATCAAGAAACTGAGCTAGTTTTAACCTTGGGTTATGCCATCATTTCGTTTACTCACATTGATTAGCTATTTATAAGGTGAGTACAGTGTGCTAGCTTAGACATCAAAATGAGCAACAAACCAGAAAAACTGCAAAGAACTCCCTGCTGTGGGTCTGTTAGAACAGTTTACAGCAGAACAACACAAGGATTTTCTACAGAACTGTGTAGAGCTTTAGGTGCGTGTTCATTCATGAGACTCGTCCATAATGGCTGAAGCTGTCAGTAACCTCATCAACCAAGCCCTTTTATTTATCACCAAATAACTCTTATAAAGCACAATTTTAAGAAGGAAAAATATTGGGGAAGACATCAAGGTCAACTGAACTTGACCTTGAAAACAACAGACCACTATTCCCAGGAATAATCTGTGGAGCTGTAACTTTCATTTTAAGTTTTACTTTCCATTCAGAGTCTCCATTCAGTAAAATGGGAATGGGTGGGATTAAAAGTTGTACAGCAGCCAGCCACTAGAGGACACATTTTTGCTTCACTTTTGAGTCCCTGTCACAATGTCCACTCATATATGCAGTCATTGGTTGAGATACATAAAGAGAAATATATTTAAGTTTAGGATCTGTATTATTCCGGACTATATATAGTAGAAACTATTAACATTTTCTTCAAAATGGCCATGTGAAAGGCAGGGCCTTTTCCGAGGCCACTACACACATCACTGCAGTCAGTTGTACAATTGTTTGCTTATTTAAGTAAACACAATTGAAAGAATCTTTTATTCCTCTTTCGCAGGTGATTCCTGTAAGGTGAACGTGTGTCAGAATGGCGGGACATGTGTGACTACAGAGAAAGATTCCTTTATCTGTATCTGCGCAGATGGCTTTGCAGGAGACACCTGCAATGAGACAGAGACTGGTAAAGCTTCTACCAATCATATGCTGGGAATAATGCTAGATCTAGATCAACAGAGTGGTGTGTTCGCTTTATCACTTGATGTCAGATTATCTGTTCTCCCACATGTTTTGACCTTCGTTCGCAGGGCCTTGTCATCCAAACCCCTGCAAAAACGATGGCATCTGTGAGCTGCAGAGAGGAGACGTCTTCGATGGATATTCGTGCAAGTGTTTGAAAGGCTTTGAAGGCACTCACTGTGAAAACAGTAAGAATCCTTTTCCAGCCTAAACATCTTTACATACCATAAGGAAAACCATAACATAGTAATGCAGTCTGGCATTCAGTGCTGATAACAAGAAACATGGCGGGTATGATGCAACAGCACAGCCTTCTTATCAGCGTAAGCAAATATTTGTAGAATAACAAGGACCCAGAATCTGATGCAGCTGTTCCTGTCCTGAGATTTTGACTGATTAACAGTGAAATACTGAGGCCTGTGTTTGCCCCAGTGGGCCTCAGGATATTCTGGTGGTAGATGGCAAATCCTCGGCGGCAGCAGTGCAGTAGTGTGTTCCTGTCCTCACTTTAAGCTACTGTTGGTTTTTATTGCTGGTGTAGGAGCATGTTAGGAGCAAACCAAGCTGCTACCGTCAGCAGGAATAATCACAGCTTGCAGACTGCATTCCCACAGCCATGTGGCCTCAAACACACTCAGATAAAGCTACAGATAGTATGTAGAGAGGCATAATATAAAAACTTATTTTATAGTTAACTGCTGCCTAAAGCAGAATTTTGTACTTGGTAGAAAAATTTAGTACATGTAAATATTAAAAACTAAATTGTTGATCAATAACATGACTGCATTTTTTTTTTTGTCTCATTGACTTCAAGAGAGAAAAAGAGTATCTAGAGATAGCATGACCAATCTTATTCAAGTTTATAGATGCTGCAACTAAGTGATAGCAGGAACTAAGTTCTTCAACAATAAATGTAACTATAAACTGATTAAAAAGGATGAAATGTTTGTTAATTAATAAAATAAAATGTAATCATTGGCATATTGCTGTGGTATGTAAGAGCAATAAATCACATAGGGACATGCTGTTATTGGAAAATTATCATCCGGGTAGTAACAGTAACCCAGTCATTGATTATTTTCCTATCACAGTACTTCCTGCCATGTTTTAGTCCTTATGTATTGTACGTATTCGCTTAAAAATTATTTTGTTTCATATATTGGATAAACATTCTCTAGGAGAAGAAACCATTTGGGTAGAAAAGATGAGGCTAGAAAGGCTCTCTTAATTAAAAGTGTTACTTGCGCTTATATTTACCAGTCGAGATTATTAAGTTAACAGCATAAGCTCACTAACGTCTCCAGCACTGATGATAGAGCAGTGACCTTCCATGTCAGTTTGTTTCCAGTTTCCAGCTGGTGGTGTCATTTATAATGATTTGATTGAGCTTCGCTAAGTGTGTGTGGGTGTAAACAACAAGGCTTATTCTTAGACTGTAGTTCCCTTCTGTAGTTGAAGATCAAGAAGGCTGTGGATTTTCATGGTGAATATTTAGAAGCATCAGAAAAAGCATGTGTTGTCTTTGTGTTCGAGATAAGACAAGAATGAATAGTTCTTTGGCAGAGAACAAAGCATAGTTTTAAGCTGATTCATAATTAATGGATCGCGTTTAGCCATGAAGAAATGCACCAGATCCTTATTTACAAATAATATTCATATGCCTCAGTTTACCAGAAATGTTATTTGCATTAAACCTCAATTTATATTAAAGCCCCAACTGAGCCATTAAATGCATAGCATTTATGTGAGACATTTTAATTGGTCTTATTATTATTATTATTATTATTATTATTATTATTATTATTAATGATGTTATGGATTTTTTTAAAAATAATGCAGGTAATGGGGAGGATAATTAAATCAGAAATGTTGTGTTCAATGTGGGGTTAATTTCATGTCAAAAATCATGAAGCAATGTTGAGTGGAAAATCCTTAATATAAATAATAGGATGTAAGTAATATTGAATTAAACCGAAATAATTTTTGCTCTTTTTATTAGTTACATTTTATTAGATTTTTTTTTTCTTCTGGTGTTTTTCCATTACTTCTGACTTGTTGCGTTTTTTTTTTTTCTTTTTCCCCGATCATGGGTGAACGGATCTTGGAACAACACCATAAATGCCTGATGGTCAAATGGAATTTGGAGTGACAAGTCTTTTGATATTGACTTACTGAACTGGGACATTTTACCCATACTGCATTATACACTGTTTATAAAATTTGCATATGCTTATGTTAAGCTCAGTTTTGATAGCACACATTTTTTGAAGCATAAAAGCTAATGTGTGCATGAGCGCACACACAGAACCTCTGTATACTTTAAAGACAAACTTACTGCCAGCACAAAGCCTATACACACTTCTGTGCCACACACACACGCGCGCACACGCGCACACACACACACACACACACACACACCCATCCACACTGTAAAAACACACACACGGTTGTCCAGCCAACAGGGAAAGGCCTACTGCGTATCACACCCACGCCATCACACGCTCGCCTTGTTGCTGGGGTAAAATGGAGTTGGAGGCGGAAGAGTGAATTAAGTCAACTCTGACACTGTCACAGTCTTTCCTCTTGGCTGATGGGATTGTTATATTGCTGGTGTGAAATTACCCTGAAAGCTCAGTGAGAGACCATGAAATCTGTGTCAGAAGCTTTTATATGGTGAAGTATTAGCCACATTAACTCACCTAAAATAGGATGGAACCTGTTGTAGAGTTTCAGCATTAAAACAGTTTTGGAAGCAGTGTGTGTTCATGTATGTAACCAAGAACGAGTGGAAATTATGGGGATTTTTTGGAGTGCAAATAGAAATCTATAATTTGGCATCTATGAGTTCTTTACCAGAACTGTTATGTGGCTGCGTGACTGGACTCCATGACAGAGCTAATCTGGTGTTCTGCTGCTCGGTCTCTGTTTGAGAAACTTGGTCTCTCAGATTCTCTTGGAATGTTTACTTTGTCTTTGCGCTGTCTTTCCTGCTTCTCTCTGTGCCGCTTCTCTTCTGTTTCTCAAAATGCCTTGCCAAGATCTTTAGAGCCAATACAGGAACCAGCCTTAAATTTTTATAGGTGAACAGAAACTTGTGTGATGATTTACGACACATTTGCTTTTGGATGGTTGCCAGTTTTAGAAACAGAGTGATGCCGCATTCAAAGCTTTTTTGCAGATGTGTGTCATTCTGTTAGCCTATTGTTCCTTGTAAAGCACATCCCAGGTGGACACCTTTACTATAGACAGCCAGACTGTGCTTTAATCTCATTGTGTGTGTGTGTGTGTGTGTGTGTGTGTGTGTGTGTGTGTGTGTGTGTGTGTGTGTGTGTGAGCATGATTGTCACATACTCCTTTTCTCCTGTCACCAATAAGTAGATGCCTGTTCAGCTGGAATCTTCTCGAGATGCTACTCTTCCCTGTCACGTGCAGAAGCTTGCTGGCCTCGTCTTTTATCGATTGGGGTCAAAGTGCATTATGAGCTAGGGATCAGCTTTCATTTTATGCATCGTCCAACGTTTCCTATTGATGTTCACTCAAATGACCTCACGCACCAGTGTGTTAAATTCCCTGCTTCAGTGAAACAGCTGTTCTGTATCTGCAACATGGGTATGAGCTCTATGTTTGAGCTGTAAGGATGGTACATGTGCTATCACTTTATTTCTATGATCATGTAAGTACTAGTTCCTGTTCTGCAAAGCCCATTTAAGGAGAGTCATGCTGAATAAACTGTGCAGTCTCTCAAATGGCTGAATTTCCAAGCATAATCTCTGCCACAAATTCTTAGATAAATTTAAACATACTGCAATATTTTCTATCAAGCAATAAAACTTGTAATAAACAGGAACCAGAGTCAGCACGTACGTAAGTGCTGAGTCTCTTTATTTGTGACCATCCAAGAAGCGTGATCCAAATCCATATCTGGGGTCAAAACACAGGTGGTCAGGTTCAGCAGAGATAAATCTATAATCCAAAAACAAGCAGAGGTCAAAACCAGATAAGCAAGAAAGTAGGAAAATTAGAGGTCATAGACAACTTGAAAATAGAAACTACAATCCAGGATTTTTTTGTTAAATGATTTTCCTAGTATTGGAATATTTGAATACTTTATGAACTATTCACTTAATACAATGTTTGTTTTTGAAATCTTATTGTAACCATGGTATTTGCAACACCTCTGAGGAACAGCAGTGTTGTGTGTGTGCCTGTGTGCGTGCGATGTTCTGAGTTTAGTTTTACAGGCAGGACATGAAAGTTTGGTTTCATTTCATTTTCTCAGTGGATTGTTGGAGCCTTTAGAAACTGTAACTGTTTCAGTTTTGACCTCAGAGTTTGAGAGTCTTTCAGCTTGCGCTGTCTTGGCTCCAGTAGTGTGTGACCAGTCACACACTCCATCTGCGCACTTGGTCACATAATCCTTTGAGTGCCTTCGTCTTCATCATTGCAGGCTTCTGCTGGACTGGCAGTAGAGTGACGAGGCTGTTAATAGTGTGTGATTTTTACAGTAGCTGGTTATGTTTGAATTATGGTGAGATGTACTGCTTTTGTGTACAATTATCCCTAAATACTCCTCAGCGATGTAAACAGGAAATCATTTCGGGGGAATGAGGACATTTGCTAAATAAAATCATTCGTGATCTGTGTAATTAAAATGATAAGTCACATGTGCTCATGTGTTTTGGGTGGATGCCAGACAGTAGTGGTGGTATTCAGAATTTAATTATTTTAAAACATCATTCTGCCATCAACCAATCTTGCCATATTAATGAATTTAAAAAAGTTCCACTGATAATGATTAAAATGCTAGTATTAGGGGAGTAAATCACTTTTCTCCCCTCTTACAGTACTTCACTGTCCCCTCAATATCCTTCAGAGCTCAGAGAGCAGTGTTGTTCCGTAAAGTTGGTTGTCTGTGCAGTTTGTTCTTCATTTTCCCAGTTCTTCAGTTCTTCAAAAGCTTCTTGCCACATGTGTCAAGTTGGTTTTTTATTTATTTATTTATTTATTTATTTTTATTTATAAAGCATTCAGTGGAGCTAGCTGGCTGGTAGCTTTCAAATGAAAGGGGAAAAAATACATGATCCTGATTGGTTAATCTTGTTTCTCACCATAGCAGCTGATAGAGACACTTTAGTAATGATATGCTCAGGAATGTCAATGAAGTTAATTACAGTGCAATTACTGTACTGTATGTATCCCCCCCACTTAAAAACACAAATGTGTATGTGTATTGACTTGTATAGTGATGCTGTGTGTGTGTGTGTGTGTGTTAGTGTGGTTAAAGCTAGACTGAGGTGTAGCCAGTAGCACCACTGGTGGATCCAGGTTCAGACCTGGAGGTTCTCTGCTGCTCAGCTCAACAATTTCAGCTCAATTCAGTTTTATTTGTATATTGCCTTTAAAGCAGACATTGTCACAAAGCAGCTTAACAGAAAGCCAGATGTAGCTTTAGATCCCTACTGGGCAAGCCAGAGGCAACAGAGGTGACTCAGAGGGAAACTCATCCTCTTCTGGGTGACACCACAAGTGGACTAAGAAGGCCACAGTTAAGAAGTTCCACAGTGGAATAGCTGGAGTCTGAGTTTATAGCACTGTGCGTAAGTTTGAGATGCCATGGTGGTTTGAATTTCCATAATTACTGTTTATAATCTTTACAGAAGCTCATTATCATGATGTACGATCACTCCAGTTCTGAACCTCTGAGCATTGCAGAGGACCAAACACATGATCTGAACAGAAACTCTAACTATATTGGTTTAACTGACTAAATGGATTTTACAGTCTCTGGAAAGGATCACATACATGTATTACTGATGACAAGAGTGCCATCTGTAGCTCAACTGGAGAACTGTACCTAATGAAATGTGAAGAATGTTAATGGATATTGAGTATTATATCAGTATCAGTGTTGAAGATATCATGAGACATGGTGTGTCATCTCCTCTTTACAGATGTGAATGACTGTGCTGCTCAGCCATGCCAAAATGGGGGTTCATGTCAAGATCTTGATGGAGATTTCTACTGCAAATGCCCATCCCCTTATGTTGGGAGGCACTGCCACCTGCGTGAGTGTACTTCCACACTGCTATAGTTGATGATCTGTCACATTAGGATACTTGCAGGGAGTTTTGTTATAAGGATTTAAGCAAGAATTGTATTGCGTATTCCCGGTTTCCAATATTCTTCAATATTACGGTAATTCCAAATAAGAATGTGTATGAGCTTTTCAGCTCCAGTTTTTGATGACCTCATCATCCATCCATGTTAGTGCATGTGAGTGCATGTCTCCCCATGAGTGTGACCCTCACACTGTTAGTCCATCTGTCTGCTTCACTGTCTGTCTCCTACGTGTGTGGACAGGTTGTTAATGTGTCATTTTGTTTTGCAGGCTGTATCTCTCTGTTAGGGATGGAGGGTGGTGGCATTGCTGAGTCTCAGATCACTGCCTCCTCTGTGTATTACGGCATTTTGGGATTACAGCGCTGGGGCCCCGAGCTGGCCCGTCTCAACAACAAAGGCCTGGTGAATGCATGGACTGCGGCGACACATGACAAGAACCCTTGGATTGAGGTGCAGAAGTCTGGCTTTTAAAATGAGACTTGAAACAGGACACTGGGCCTTATTTATCATTTATCTTTAGGCATGTGAAAATGTTTTCAGAGACCAAAATGAGCTAAAAATTCCCATCAGATTTACAAAAGTTTTGGTAACACTGATTTTCTTCAGAGTCACATTAGTATGTTGATAAATAAATCACCTGTAAATTACCAAACGTGTTCACTGCACAGCCAATTTACATTTAGTGATGCTCCATAAAAGGCAAATTTCACACAGCTAAAAATGTCAGTTACCCTTTGCTGCATAACCAAAAGTCCAGGGGGCGTAGTCAGACTTAATCCAGCTCCTCCTACCTGGGTGAAGGCGAACCAAAAGTCCAGGGCTAGAGACAACTCCAGTGTTTTCAGCCTGGATAAGTGTGTTTACAGATTAGGAGTAAGGGTTAGGCTTATAGGAGGAGTTGGATCAGGCCCATGCCCTAGACCTTTTGTTCTGCAGCAAGGACTATCTCTGAAAATAACTAAACAGTGCAAGAGCACCTCCTAACCACAGCATGTGCTAAATCTTTCAGTGATGTAGCCCAGCCTTTGCAGTGTGTCACAACCATAGGTGCAAGCTAACTCTGACTCCTTTTATAGGGTGCCATTTCTTTTGTCAGAATTGAATGGCTAGTCTGATTTGTCTTAATGTATGGATTTGTATTCAATCGCTTTCTTTCACAAAGTTTTTGCCAAATTTGTTTGTGTAACTGAAAAATAAGCTCTAAGGTATAAATTTACACTAATTCATCTCCACATGCAAGATTTGAAGCCTGACAGTCAAGGCTTACACAAACTGAGGAGATCACAAAGGATACAAACATTTTTCTGAACTAATTGGACTGTTTATATATAATGTATGTTAATACTATATTCCTTGTGTACACGCTCCTATGAATGATTTATGAATTAATTTATTCATATCAAGCTTGATAAATGAGGCTCTTTGGGTATATCTGACTTTACAATGAATGACAGTTATCCTTGGTTGTGTGTTTGTGTAGCTCAACATGCAGAGGATGATGCGTTTCACTGGTATCATCACTCAGGGTGCCAGTCGTGTTGGGACTGCCGAGTTCATGAAACACTTTAAGGTGGCTTACAGTTCAGATGGACAGATGTACACCATGTACAGAGGCAATGGTCAGAAGAAGGATATGGTGAGCTAAACATCGACACACAGCTCTCTACTCAGTGGTGCTCTCTGAGGAACAACCACATATGCATATCTCTAACCTGAAGTTACTTTCTCCTGGCAGATTTTTGTGGGAAATGTGGACAATGACAGCACAAAAACCAATCTATTTGAGCCACCCATAATCGCTCAGTACATCCGCATTTTGCCCACGGTGTGCCGCAGAGCCTGCACGCTGAGAATGGAGCTAGTGGGCTGCGAACTCAGTGGTACACTGAAACACAATACACTGTATCCATGCACTCTATGAAATAAACATTAAAAAGGCATAAATACCCAAAGAATATGTAAGGAAGTTGTTTAAATCATGGGGAATGTGATATAATCCACTGAGAGGTCCAGTCTTCCAAAACAAAATTATACGAAATAAAATCCAAACTGACATGAAAGACTTCTTCCATATTTGCCAACATGACCGTGTGATTAAAGTTAAGAGGCTCTTTGGCCCGAGGAGCCAGTTCAAAAGCTGAGACTTTGCCTAGCCTGGGACTCGTGCCAGCTAATATTTCTATATGCACAAAAATTGTCAGGCATTACATTTATTTAGAGAACATGGCTGAAATATTGGAACCGAACTAACCTCTGGATATAATAAATCGCATCCTGTGACGTGAAGCACATTCCATTGTGGTTATTCAGAGCTTCTCAGTTGTTGCTAATGTCTGGTCACAAATACGACATAATCATTATGGTTATTATTGTTACTGGACATAATACATTTGTATAAGGTTGGCAGTTTTGTCTTATTACATGCCTATTTGCATTATACTACACGCTCCCATATGTGTGCAATTCATACACAGTCCATTACCCATGCTGCAAATCTGCATAAAGTGTTTACAGACTTCCTTTGCTTCAGATGGAGCTATGGTCCTTCTGATTTGTCCTTGCAGGGCTGATATGATATAAAACTTCACATCAGTTTTCTGTCTCATCCTCCCTCTATCTATCTTTCGTTATCCTTGTTGTCTTATTCTTCAGTAGCTATTCTTACATAGCTGACTGACGGCTCAGTCGGAATTTAAAAAAAAAATGTTCATTTGTGCACATATTTTTGGAATAGAGTAAACCAATTGAGGCCAATTGAAATGAAGTTCTTGTCTGATAGAATGACATGGGTAATCTTTTAATAATCCATTAAATAGGAGAATCATAGTCATGGAATCCTTTGTATCTGATTACTTTCACTA
This sequence comes from Pangasianodon hypophthalmus, assembly GCF_027358585.1. Taxonomy (NCBI): domain Eukaryota; kingdom Metazoa; phylum Chordata; class Actinopteri; order Siluriformes; family Pangasiidae; genus Pangasianodon; species Pangasianodon hypophthalmus. The sequence goes on from NC_069716.1 coordinate 22,790,096, forward strand.
TTGGAATGTGCATGTGCATTCACTATGTGCACCTTTAAAGCAGTCCAGCATGAAAACACAGTTAAAATAATCATGAGGTTAGACTGGCATCAAACTAATATTTTGAAGGAGATGCAGGATACAAACTGACCTCTGTAAAGTTGGCTCAGCAATGGAATTTGTTAGATATTTGGCAGGAATATAGAACAGGGGATGTAGACTGGACTCTCGTGGTCATAGTTGTTATGGTAACATTGTCATTTGACAACCTTATTCCCTTTTGATCAGATTACATATAACATGCATGCAAACAGAGACATTATACAGACTACCCAAGTTAGGATACATGTAAACAGTATATTCACTATCTGCAATCAGAATTGATTCAGATTGGTGAAAATCTTTGCATGTAAACATAGCAAATCTATTTTAATGCCACAGGTTGCTCAGAGCCACTGGGTTTCAAGTCACGGCTGATTGGAGACTCTCAGCTCTCGAGCTCCAGCTCCTTCCGCACGTGGGGTATTGAGGCCTTTACCTGGCATCCGCATTATGCCCGCCTGGACAAGCAGGGCAAGACCAACGCCTGGACTGCAGCCACCAACAGCAGATCTGAGTGGCTACAGGTGACAGTGGCACTTTGAATATACATAACTATAACCAGAAAGACTGAACTAAAAATTACACAAACCATTTGAAATGTTTTCAGTGGAGAAAATGTGATGGAGTATGGATGGATCAGCCATACCTTTAAAACCACTGAGGGGTGAAGTGAATAACATTGATTATTTCGGTACAATGGCACCTGTCAAGGGGTGGAATATATTAGGCAGCAAGTGAACAGTCAGTTCTCAAAGTTAATGTGTTGGAAGCAGGACAACCGGTGAACCAGTGACAGGGTCATGGGCACCCAAGGCTTACTGATATGCGTGGGGAGAGAAGGCTAGCCTATCTGGTCCAATCCCACAGAAGAGCTGAAAAAGTGCTGGCTAGGATCGAAAGATGTCAGAACACACAGTGCATCGCAGCTTGCTGCATATGGGGCTGCATAGCTGCAGACCAGTCAGAGTGCCCATGCTGACCCCTGTCCACTGCCAAATGTGCCTACAATGGGCACATGAACATCAGAACTGGACCATGGAGCAATGGATGAAGGTGGCCTGGTCTGATAAATCACGTTTTCTTTTACATCATGTGGATGGCCGGGTGCGTGCGCATCGCTCATTTGGGGAAAAGATGACAACAGGATGCACTATGTGATGAAAGCAAGCCAGCGGAGGCAGTGTGATGCTCTGGGCAGTGTTCTGCTAGGAAACCTTGGGTCCTGAATTCATGTGGTTGTTACTTTGACACATACTTCTTACCTAAATATTGTTGCAGACCTAGTATACCCCTTCATGGCAATGGTATTCCCTAATGGCAGTGGCCTCTTTCAGCAGGATAATGCGCCCTGCCACACTGCAAAAATTGCTCACGAATGGTTTGAGGAACATGACAGAGTTCAAGGTGTTGACTTGGCCTCCAAATTCTCCAGATCTCAATCTGATCAAGCATCTGTGGGATGTGCTGGACAAACAAGTCTGATTCACTGAGGCCCCACCTCGAAACTTACATGACTTAAAGGATCTGCTGCTAACGTCTTGGTGCCAGATACTACAGCACACCTTCAGAGGTCTTGTGGAATAGATGCCTCGACAGTGTTGGTGGTACAAGGGGAACCTACCCAATATTAGGCAGGTGGTTTTAATGTTATGGCTGATCGGTGTAGGTACAAATCAATTTTCAAGCTTGAATTATGTCCCAATTTATATATGGAACTAAAGATGGAATTTCAATTAAATTGTTGAGCTGTTACAAATTGTGGCTCCATATCACACACGTGCATAGAAATTAAATGGTTACCTGTTGTTTTGTTGCTTGCTGGTGTGAATGTACAGTAAAATGCAAATATGACTATGTACACCAGGACTATGTGCTTCATTGACTGTGTACTTTAAACCTATTATTATAGGCTTTATCCGTATCAGTATGTGTTTTTTAATTGTGCATTAAAGAATAGTTTGCTCTAGCTGTCATGGTAAACTGTTTTGTAATTTCATTAGGTGGACTTGCTATCCCCTAAGCGGATCACAGGAATCATCACTCAGGGAGCTAAAGACTTTGGAACTGTGCAGTTTGTTTCAGCCTACAAAGTGGCTTACAGTGACAACGGCAAGAACTGGACTGTGGTAAAAGACGACAAAAAAAACACTGACAAGGTCAGACACTCATCTCTATTACCCATTAGACCACTTCATTTTCAAGATTTGATGCTTCTCTGTGGCTATTGGAAAATGATTAATGATTATAAATAATTGCTGTTTTTCCACGAATGTGAAGATATATAAGTATGGAGGAAAACTACAAATGTGAAGTGTTATGTTCGATGCCTATGCCATTTGGCTCTGTTCTGAGTAACCACCTGTTCTGTAGAAACTAACAAAGCCAGCCGTCAGGTGCATGTACACAGCCTTTGCAAGCAAAGTTACTGGATTTCTTTTCCTTTGTATTCAATTTTTTCTTCATTCTACCTGCAGATCTTCCCTGGCAACAGTGATAACAATGTGCACAAAAAGAACGTGTTTGACCCGCCTTTCTACGCCCGATTTGTCCGTGTGCTCCCGTGGGAGTGGCATGAGCAGATCACGCTGCGAATGGAGCTGCTGGGCTGTGAGGATTAAATCACCACCTTCCCTGCCCTCTCCTTACATCCCTCCATCCCTCCTTCCTGAGCCACTTAATGCACTGCCTCACTACCAGCACCAGAGGGCGCTAAGACCACAACAAGAAACAAAACCCTAACAACAACAGCAGGGAATTGAGCTTTCCAGCACTTCAGGGATGTCCCACTTATAAAGACAAACCATGCAGTGTAAGTTCTGTTCAACTCACTAAGCAGTTGTAAACTGAATTCCCAACCCCCCACCCCCACCCCCACCCTTCCAAAAATAAACCTTAACATGATCCATTAATATATTTGTGGTAAATATATATATATATATTTAAAATTTTACAGAAACTAAATGTTCATGCTCCTTTATCTAGGGTGATGTATAGACAGTGGCCCATTTTGAAGTAGGTTGAAATGTATAAATGAAATATATTTGGTTTAAAGAGTTATTGTACAGAATAAATGGATCACGCATTATATAGTCTCAGCAGTGCATTAGTTATTTAGTTATAAAATGCCAGTTGTAGTTCTTTAATTTTGTAAGAGTTAAAGTTTGTGAGTACTCCATAGCAAGATCACTGATTGTGGGCATGCCTTTTTTTTGATAGCTCTAAAATGTGTTTGATTATATTTTTTTATGACCCACATGTTTCTCTGAAAGGAAGCTTTATTTCTTGAATTTTTCTGACAAACTGTTATCAAAGTATTACTGCATCAATATTGTGAAGTATTGTGTGAAACAAAGGAAGGTGTAATCAGTTGCTCAGTATTATTGTACATTAATGCTTTGGCCCAACACTGCCACGGATCATTCTCAGGTAGAGTTGAATCAATTGCAATGTGCTACTGATTTTTAAAAAAAAAAAAAATCAATGAGATCATTCTGAAACAAACCATCACCTCTGAAAATTATAATTGCATAATACCAAAGTGATTGAATTTTTTCATGTTAATTCAATGAAGTAGAAAGTGTGTCTTCTTGCTGCTTTGAATATTCTTATACATGCAGTCCAATAAATTACATATATCTAATATATTCAGTCATACTTCAGTAATATTTGAATTTGTAGTGGCTCAGCAGCAAAAAAAAAGCTGCTTATTAAAAACAGGCCCCAGTAAAGGGGTGGAAATCAAATTTTGCAAGATTTCTACGGTTTGCACTGAAGCTCTGCCCCTCCCAATCTACATAATGATCTCATGGTGTTGTGATGTGACCCTCCTCCCCAATGATCCCTATGAATTATAAATTATGGGTTTGTGCAATATGATGCGAGCATTAATATTAATGGGACATGCCAAGAAAAAAAATATTTTCTCTATTTTTTTTAGATGAAGATTTAGACATACTACTAGATGGTGAAAAAATAATAAACAATATTATGACAATTAAAAATGGATGTGTATTTAGGATGTGGAAAACATTAAAAAAAAAAAAAAATCCAGAGTATTTCATCACCAATGTTAGCTTAAGATTTTATCAGTGGTTTTCTACTTCACAATGAAAACTTTGTTAACCCTATTCAATATGTTCTTTGTTCTGTCTTGTTTTCATTTAGTGTGTTTTTTATGTCACACACTGAGTAACATGTTAAGATTTGATTCAGTTCTTCAGTGTATCTTAAAATATTTCATGTTCTTAATAACGAAAAAGGAATAAAGAGCTAAAATAGATAATGCTATTCTTTGAGTCTTCAATTACCATACATTGACCTTGGCACATAGTTGACTGGGCTGAATTGGTCCCATGTTGCGAATGTCATTTTTCCTTTCTTTCTTTTTTTTTTTTTTTTTTTTTTTTTTTTTTTTTAAATCAAGTCACTGTCTGTTCTGTCACTGCCTTATCTTGCTGTGGAGAAGCCTGAACCAAACAGGATATAAAGATCTCTCTGTGTGGTGTGATTTCCAAGAGAACCAGTGTCCTATTGTCTGTCATATGTTGATTAACTAGGTGCAGTATATAGAAGCCTTGTCCCAAGGTTGAAGCAGGAAGAATGGAGGTCCAAAGAATGGCAGGAAAATGTCAGTTTGAGCATGGCACCTCCAGGAAGGACTCATTCCTGGAATAACAAAGTTATGCTGAACCAACTATCAGGCAGTATTTTAGCTGGAAAACCACTAAACATGTCTAGAGAGGAAGTCATCCATTGTTTGTAGTATTCATGGAGAAACTCACTCACTCCTTTCCATATTTTGAAACAACCCTAAACCAACTCGGAATATGGGGCCATAAATAACTTGGATATATATTGCTCTAGTCCTTGAATCTGACCATTTTTCTTGATTTTATATATAAACAATATACACTCACTGACCACTTTATTAGGAACACCTGTACATCTTCACATTCATGCAATTATCCAATCAGCTAATCTTGTGGCAGCAGAGCAATGCATAAAACCATTTAGACACAAGTCAAGAGCTTCAATTATTGTTCAAATCGTATATCAGAATGTGGGAAAATGAAATCATAACTTTGACGGTGGCATGGTTGCTGGTGCCAGACAGGCTGGTATGAGTACCAGATGTTGCTCTGGGATTTTCTCACACAACAGTCTCTAGAGTTTACACAGAATGGTGCGGAAAACAAAAAACATCCACAGAACGGCAGCTCTGTGGGCAGAAACACCTTGTTGATTACAGCAGTCAGAGGAAAATGGCTAATTGAAGATTGAAAAAAATGTCAACTGGTCTTTTTTCTAATCTTCAACTGTCCAGTTCTCTTGAGTCCATGCTCACTGTAGCCTTACATTCTTGTTCTTGGCTGAAAGGAGTGGAACCCAGTGAGGCTTTCTGTTGTTGTAGCCCTGCCCCAAGGTTCGACATTTTTTTTTTTTTTTTTTTTTTTTGCACCATACTTTGTAAACTCTAGAGACTGTTTTGTGTGTGTGTGTGTGTGTGAAAATCCCAGGAGATCAGCAGTTTCTGAAATACTCAAACCAGCCCATATGTGAACATAACTGAAGATCTTGACCTGTATTTGCATAATTTTATGCATTGTGCTACTGCCACCTAATTGGCTGATGGAATATTTTCATGAATTAGGTGTACTGGTGTTCCTATCAGAGTAGTCCGTAAGTGTAAAACACAAATGTAGATCATACATGGAGAAGTCCTACATACACTATATACACACATCATCTTCCTAAACTAGAGAAAAATCTGTAATTAGCACAAGTAAACATTCAGGCGGCAGGAATCTCACCACCTGCAATCAAACAGGCCTTAGAAGGAAATGTTTTACAGAGTAAATGAAAGATTGCAGTAGGGAAAGCAGGTCTGACCTTGTCATCAAAGGCCAATTTCTAAACCAGTGAGCACTGAAGTTTATCCCAGTCAGGAAACAGCTCCCTGACAGAAGTGTAATTATTGTGAGAATAAATGACCTTTTCTGCCTTCCTCCGCTTCACATCACTTTTTGGCAGCATGAATTATAAGCTTTTTATTGTAGTAGTACAGTGTACCATGTGCACTGACATTCTATGGCCAATTTAACTGTATTTAAAAGTTTTGTGATGCATTTAGTAACAAGCATTTAGGAGGTTCTAAGATATTAGTGATGCATCAAGTTACTTTTTAGGAAATGTTTTCCAGGTGTTCATTAACTAAATTAAATTGGGATTCTGAAAATCTGTTTTAGAGTAATATTTTGTATGTTTTTATGTCTCAAAAAGTACTGGTGTAGGGATGCCCCATGGATTTGGCTGAATTCTCTTCACCATCTTCTGTTTGTCTGATTGAAATAGCTGGCTTAGTTTGGTCTTTCTGCTGTTTGATTTGCAATGAAAACTGACAAGCGTTTAGGGAAAATCCGAAGAGTGCTCTGGATCTTTTAATTTTTGACCAAACTATTAGCACACAATGCTATCTCGGCTTGGTGTCAACAGCCAAAATTATCCTCGTCTTCCCTCCCTTGCTTTTCGGAAGCTCTTGGCATTCCTTGCCCCAGGCAAGAGCTTTCATCTTAGCTTTGAGAATAAACTGTCTGGGATCTTCAAACACAACAATAATGGGTCTTAGAATCTGTGAAGTCAGCAAGGTAAATCTGTCTCTCCTGTCTCTTTTGGTGTGTGTGGGTGAAAAGCATGAATTCATAAGCAGAGGAGGGCTTGATCTGTGTTTTGCTCTGTCATAATGCTGAGTGAAGGAGTCAGCCCAACATCCTGCTTTCACCAAAGGCCGCTGAGCAGCCCTTTCCTTTCCCCAGCTACTGGTGAGCTGACATAGCTATCACTGATACTAAAACAACACCTTCATCAAGCAGGGAAGTCTACATTTAGGAAGAAGAGATGGCGAAGGTTACTGAATCCAAGTGATGGAGTGGCATGAAAGGACATTCTGTCAAATCTTCAGAGACTATGTGCATGTGAGAGTGGAAAAAAAATCCCATCTCTTTGAGGATACCTATGCCATCCTCTGTTGACTCTGGAAAATGAAACAGCTTTACAGCCCTTTGGGGAAAAGTGGAATTTTGGTTCCAGCTTTTTCCATAACCAGCTGTATTTTTGAGAGCGGTGTCAGAGTTCAGGGTGTTTGGGGATAGGCCTGTAGCTTCAGATCAAATTTCTCTGTTTTTCTTTTTGGTAAATGATGTCATGTTTATTTAAAGTATGCAAAAAACACCAAATTAAACTATAAAGTTTGCTTAAATAATTCCTTCATAACACTAATAAAACAGAAGTCCATAGCAGATATCTTTATTACTTAAAATTCATGCCACTAAAACTGAATACACTGGCTATTAAAAGTGAGATTAATAATACAGTCATTTTGATCTGGAATTTTGTTAGTGAAATCTTCTCTGCTAAGGACACACTCTGTTGTAGGGTTCTATATAGAAGCTTTAAGAGTTTTTAAACCTGTACCCTTATAGTAATGCTGCAGATTTCTAACAATATATAGGATTTTTACACATGAAAAGCAAAATATAAATGACAAACCTGGGTGGAACAGTGGTGCAGCTGGTAGCATTGCCGGCTCTCAGCTCCTGGGTTTAATCCTGAGCTTGGGTTGCTGTCTGTGTGGAGCTCCTGTGCATGTTCTTCCTCTGTCTATGGGGGTTTCCTCTGGGTTCTCTGGTTTTCTCCACCTCCCAAAAACTTGTGAATACGTGTGTGTGCGCGTTTGTGTGTGTGTGTGCATGTGAATGGCATCCTGCAATGGTCTGGTGTTCCATCCAGGGTGTATTCCTGCTTCACGCCCAGTGTTCCTGGAATAGGCTCCGGAGCCACCAAAGATGGATGAATGAAACAATGAAAAGATATTTTGGGATTATGTTCTACTGATTTGTGTGTGACTAAAAATGTTAGGAATTGCATAGTAGGCTGCATGAAGGATTAATGCATTATTTTTTGACTTCCTGCGGATGTGTGTAAAATGAATAAAGCGTCTGTGCTGATGT